>NC_088169.1:8877192-9214192 GCF_028769735.1 Zonotrichia leucophrys gambelii
CTAAAATATTACTGAGTGGAGCTCAATTGTGGGTTTGCTGCAGAAAGAGACTGAAATACATTTTTCCATCCTGCTGGACAGTGTGCAGCTATTGGAGCACATCCCACAGGGATGGAGGTTACTCTGCTCCTGTGTAAATAGCAGCATCCCCACAGAATCAGGCAGAGACTATGAGGGATTTGACAGTTTTAGGAGGAGAGCATCACTTGGGGATGTGGAGTCCCCACATGAAGGAATAGCTAATATGCTAATATTATTTAATCACTGGTTTATATTTAACCACTTTTGAGGGCATTTGTGCTCCTCCCCTTGGAGAATGGTGCTTGAGTCCTCCAGCGAATGATGCTTGAATTTCCCTTCTCCGTGGAGATGTTTCTTCATGGAAGTGACTCTATGAAACAGACAGATATTAATGAATTTTTTTAGAAACTATTTCTGCATACTTTTTTCTTGCCAAAGCTGTTTTCTAGTTTAAACTTCAACTGAACTGAATAATCTTGGCTTCCTACAAGCTGCGTTTCTCTGTGAATAAATAATTTTTCAGTTCTCCCTCCTTCAGATCTTATGTCCCATGGTATGCTTGGAATATCTCTGCAGAGATGCACGGCATCATTTTCCATATGGATCTGCAATCAGCTCCTTTATCGTTTGGCATAAATGATTGCACGAAATTAGTGCCTGAGGAAAGGGAGTGTGAACATTCCCAGCACCCCCCTGGGACTCTGCAGCGCTGTGATCTGGGCCACCAGCTCTCACCACAAGGAGCTTCTGCCTTTTGCTGCTGCGGGGAGTGCTCTCAGCACAGGCAAAGGCCAGACCCTCCTCCAACCCTGTCACAACGCCCTGCCTCTCCTCCTGACCAGAGATGGCATCCCCACCACCCTGCCACTCTCCTGCCAGTGCAGGAGATCTGGACAGAGATGTTCCTCTTGATCCCAGCCTCACACTTGGCAGTTCCCTCTGACACATGCCACTGGGCCAAAACACACACACTGAGTTTTATTTTTAATTCAGAGCTTTTCCTAGCAGCCAAACTTGTGTAACTCTGCCCTTCCCTTTCCCCTTCTCTCTTTTTTTTTGACACCAGTGCGTGCTCGGGTTACACCCAGCCCGAGCACACTGTGCTATGTACCAGTGGCTCTATTTTTACACCTCCTCCTGGCTCAGCTGCTGGCTCTGTGGTTTTTGATGCTGTATGCAAACTGCAGAAACAAGCACCCCTTGTAGCCCAGAGCCACCCAGAGCCAGCAGCTCCCAAAGCCCTGCCTGAGGCTGCTTTGGCCTCTCTGCCTGCCCCAGGTTGCCTCTATAGCTCAGCCATGGTCTCAGGGCTGAGCTACAGCACTGCTGCCCTCCAGTCTGGCCAGCACTGTCCCCCTGAGCCCAGCTCCCAGTGCCTGGGGATCCCCAAATCCCTTTGCTGACAAATCCCCTCCTTGGAATAGCTGGGACAGCTGTGCTTCTGCAGGTCTGTGCTCATCTCGTCAGGTGTGGCACCCTCTCTGTGATTGCTGTACAGAGGGGAAAGCTGGGCTAGCAGGGACATCAGATGCTTTTTAAACTTCCCTCCACTTTTCACACACTTGAATTATCCTTGGGTGCAGACACACAGCCCTCAGCCATCCCTCCTCCAAACCCTCGGGTTCTTCAGCATTCCCCACCCCTTGGGATGCCCAGGATTGACCTCCCAGTGCTGTTTTTGCTCTGGCTGCCTCTCCAGACCCCATCTCCCTGTGCCAAGCTGCAGTTTTGGGCTGCCTGCGCTCAGCAGCCAAGGCCACCCAATCCCACCCCTTAAAGGAAGCAGCCCCAGCCTCCCTGCCCTGGGGCTGCAGAGCCAGAGACCCTCTGAAGTGACACCAGCTACTGCTGCCTTTGGACTGATGACTCCAAAGTGCTCGGCACAGGGTGAAAAGGAAAAAAAAAATGGCAACTGCAATGTAATTAATGCTGTAACAACTTGTTTCCCCCTTGGAGAATTATACCATTAGCTGCTTCAATTGTGCATGAAATATAAATTACATTACTCAGAGGCATCATGTCTAAGCAGATACAATCCTAAGTGACACGGCTTGCCACAGTGTATCATGCTCCCTGGTCAAAATTAACAGAAGCCCAGTTGCCTGAGGCTAGCAGATATTCATTCAGACATCAAAGTTATAACCACGGTACTTCAACCTCCTGCCTGCCTCAGGGGATTTCCCAGGGGAGAGCAGTGAAACCAGGTTCTATCATCTGATGAGAACAGCTCACAGGTTTGAAAATTCCTGGTGTACCCCTGGCAACCTGGTGTTTCAGAGCCTGGTGCTTTCACAAACCAGGGCTGCGGTAGCATCGCCATCCTCATGCACTGTGGGAACGCAGGACATCCCTCTGGCTGTCCAGGACAGCCAAGACCCCTGCCAGGGGGCTCAGGGACCCTGGCACAGAGCCCAGAACACCTGTGGGTTTGATTATGACCCATGGGGCAAATTATGAAGACCAGCAAGCCACAACAATTTAGGTAGAATAATAGTGAAGTTATCATGGGGTGAAAAAGTAGATTTGGGGTTTTTGGTATGGGGGTTCAGGAGGCAAGATGGAGGGAACTGGGCATGTCCAGCCTTTCTCCTTCTTCTTCTTGGCCTCCATCTTCTGCTGTGATGTTGGCACTTTTGGATTGGTTTAGAGTAGCAGCTCACTGTCTAACATAGGTGATAGGTATTGGAAAGTAATTGTAAACATTGCATACATAGTTTTTAGTATAAAGACATAACACTGCCCCAGGGGACCTCAGCTGAACAGGAGAACATTTTTTATAGATAAGACGCAATAAACAACCTTGAAAACTTGAAATGAAGAGCTCTGACTCCTTCTTCGAGCACTGGGCTGGGAAAAGAGAGTTTCCAACTCTTCTTGGGGTCACTCTGAGCAGCGAGAGACCCTGACAATGCACATCTCTGATTTGTGTGTGCCTGACTCCTGTTTGCTGCAGCCAAAATCTGACCAGGGTGGTGGTGCTAAACATTATGAGAATGGATGGCAAGGACCAAACAGGAGGGATGCTGAGCTGCAAAAGGAACCCAGAGGCAGGAATCTCTCCCTCACTCTGAACTTCTGGAGACAGGAAGCTTCAGTTCTTGTACTTGGCTCCTCTGATTCTGGGGTTAGCAGCTGGCTGGAAGACACATTTTATTCTCCTCCAGTGCCCATCTATAATGAATGATTGCAACCCCGCAGCCTCGATTAGCTGTGTTTGTGAAGAATAATTTGCTCCACTGTTGGAATAGCATCACAATTTTTTTCCTAGTCACTTAAAATGGACCCTTATAGCTGCAAATGTGAAAGCAGAAAGGGAACTGCAGTTACTCTTCTTTGCCTTAGTTTGCCTTTGCAAAGTGGAAATACTAAATAAATCTCTTTCTTGGGGAAAAAATAAGGGGAAAAAAGCATAGTCTTGACATTCACAGAATCAGAGATTTCTATGTCACTGTTTTCCAGCATGTCACTCCTCAGTGTGTCCATACATCCAGGTTTGGCCCACCCCAGGTGCAGAATCTGGCACCAGCCCTTGTTGAACTCTGTGTGGTTGGGGATTGCCCACTCCTCTCATTTGCTGAGATCTCTCTGCAAGGCCTCCCTGCCCTCCAGGGCATCAACAGCTCCTCTCAGTTTTGTATTATCTGCAGACTTGCTCAGCATCCCTTCCTCCTGCATCCAGGTCATTTATGAAGATGTTGAAGAGCACAGGGCTGAGGATGGAGCCCTGCAGAGCCCCACCTGTGACAGGTCACCACTCTGTCACTATTCCCTACAACCCTCTGTGCCCAACCTGTGAGCCAGCTGCTCACACATCACATGATGTGTTTATCCTGCTGTGTGCTGGACACTTTGTCCAGAAGGTTTCTGTTGGAGACAGCACTGAAAACTACTGAAATCCAGAAAAATCACATCAGATGGCTTCCCTTGGTCAGCTAGGTGGGTTGTCTTGTTACAATAGGAAATCAGGCTGGATAAGCAGGGATTTCCTCTTATGGAGTAGTGCTGGCTGTGACCAGTGACTGCAATGTCTTTTGAGTGTTTTTCAACACCTCCCAGAATAATCTCCAGAGCTTTTCCAGGCACTGCAGTGAAGCTGACTGGTCTGTAGTTCCCAAGGTCCTCCTTCCTGCCCTTCTCAGCCAGCATCTGCTGAAACAGGGCCAAATCCTGCAAGGTGCTGTGTGCCTCCAGCTCCCACTTAAATCAAAGGGAAATGAGGATGCTTAGCACTTTCAGGGCTTTTTTGGCATTTCAGCATTTCACCAGTGGTGTTGCCTGAGAACCACTGAGAGAGCTGTGACAGGTATTGGCTGTGGTCTCCCATGGTGGGGAGCTGGTGCTGTGGAGAAGAAGGCTCAGGCTAGGCACCACCCACAACACTCACTTTCTGAGCTGCAAAAACTGCAGAACCATTTTTTTCTGCAGGGCCATGTATGAGAGGGTTTTGCCAACAACATTACGTGCAGGGTAGTGGCTCAGCATCAGATTATGCAGTAGGTGTTGACAGGTCTTATCCAATGCAGCTTTTGTTTTTTGGTTCCCTTGACCTCTGCTCCTCAGTAAAGCATGAAGAGTGCATGAGAAGTACCTTGCTCTAAGCTGGAAATCCTGTCTGTCAGAGGAAAGAAAATGATCTTGGTCCAAATTGACTTTGGAAGGAAAGGTTGTTTTCTCAGTCTCTTGTCTGGCTCAAAATCCAGTCAGTGAAAATTTCTTTGCTCCAGAGAAACTGTTACTAAATTCAGTCAAAAAGTAAAACTGGGATATTTTCAGAAGGAAAACTCTCATCCCCTTTTTTATTTTTGAGTTTGAGTTGAAGTGCAAGATACCTGATTTTAAAAGAAGGAAGCATATAATGCAGAAATGAAATCACCGCCGAGAACTTTGCCTCCTGAAACACAAATTGCCATCAGAGTTCAGTTCAGGGGAGATGCACCCCACTGCTGGTGCACTCCATGTAACCACAGCATGAGGGTTTCCTGATTTCCTGCTCATGGTTGAAAGCTGTACCTGGGAATGTGCAGTGACAGGGAGCTGGAGGCTTTGGTTCAATAATGGGGCAACCCCAGAGCACAAATGTAATGCAACCCTGTGCAGGGAAAGACCTGGGCTATGGATGTATCTCTGACTAACAGGAGGCATTGCCAAACGCTGGGGTGCCATGAAACCTCTTCCTTCCAGCCCTGACTGACTTCTCTGCAGCAGCCAGAATAGTGGCAAAGGTTTCTGAAGAAAGGGAAAGAAAGATAAAGAGAAAAAGGGATTTTCAGCAGCACTATCCTAGAAGAGGCAGGCATGTGACTTGCCACATGCACCTGGAGAAGCCTCCCCTGCCCCCACAGCAACAGCCAATGCAAATACACCTGAACATGTCCTTAAAAAAATAGCTGAAGGAAATCAAACATGCTGCTTCCTAAAAAGACCAGGGAATATACATTCCCAAGTGCTGAGCAGATCATCCATTATACATTTCTATCTATTCAACCAACTGCTTGCACATCCCCCCTGTGCCTAGACAGGACAGATGCCCTGGTTGTGTATCCAGCACAGGAGAATTGCATCCAGCAAAGAGGCACCCCTAGATCTGTGGGTTTGCTCTCCTGAAATGTTAAAATGCCAGCACTCTTTCAAGAACAATTTTCTTGGCAAGGGAAGATCTTGACTGTCGATTGCACTTCGGCAGCAGCCAATATAGGAAGTAGCAGTATAAATTCTCATTCTCATTAAATGTGTCTGTCTGACTGATGGACGCTGGTAGAATTACACAGCGGATCCAGATTTGTGGGTCTGACAGTAATAAACCAAATTTTCATATAGAATACATGTCTCAGAGGGGTGTTGGACATGCTTTATTTCTGTGAGTTATAGGCACTGCGTGACACAGGAACGGTGCTGGGCACCACTGAGTGGAACACTCACCAAAACCAGCCCAGCCCTGGTGAGCAGAGCAGTGACCTCCCACTCACACACTGCCTTCACTGCCCAACAGACAGGCTCATCCAGTGCTCCTGCTCATCCAAAATACCTCTCACTCCAAAAAACCTGCCCTGTGTGCTGAGATACTCCCACACTCTGCTCCAGCAGCCTCGGTAGGAACAGGCAGAGAAGGGAAAACCAGGCACAGGAGCGTCTGAGCTTCTCTCTCGAATCCACCATCACTCCTCCAACCTCTAGTAACCTTTCCACAGAGCCACTACGACTAGGCAGGCAGCCAGGAAAGTGCTGCAAAGGTCAGGGCACTGGCCTTTTTTCCTTATAAAGCAAGAGCGTGTCAAAGGTGTAGGTGTCAGGTCTGGGATGTGGCGGGTCATTGTACAACTGAGAGGCAGCCAGGACACCCAGAGCTTTGTTTTCCAAATTGCTACAGCAACGAGCAGGGTTAGATACCGGAGCTGTTAATTCATCTGCATGGCTGCCAGGGGTGGAGTGGTGCCAGAAGGAAAGGTCTGCAAATTTTCCCAGTATGACTATTTATCAATATTGCTCTCTGTCCTGCTGTTTCAAGTGGGTTAATAAAAGACGTAAAATATTTCCTTGTCTTACTTTTGCACTTTGAGCTTCTGTTTTGCACACAAGGCTCTTTTCTCCTCTCCTGTCTCAACTTTTCCCCAGCAACCTGTCTCAACTTTTCCCCAGCAATCTGTTTCACCCTGCTCCCACACAGCCAGCCTGCTGACCCTTCATTCTGGGGTGTGAGGTGCTGTCCCTACTGCTGCAGGCCCAGGGGGCAGTTTTGTGTTGTTCTCTGTTCAGTCTCTCTCCCAGACACTAGATAACATTCAGGAAATCCTGTGCCAGCTCCTGCTTGCTAACTTTCCTTGCCATAGTCTTAATTTCTGTCTCTGAACTGCCAGGCTGCTGAGCCCCTTCCTAAAGTGCCTCCCATGCTCTCTGTCTACACCATGTGAGCATCCCTGGTCCAAAAACCTATTTGCTGCCACAGTTGTGAGCTCCTCTGCTGCCTTGGATTACTGCAAGTGAATCAGCCAGCAGCAGCTTTTCTTTTAAAGCCCTCTTGAAAGCATTTTCTTCCCCACTGGAAGCGTCAAAGGAAATTCCCCTTGATGAGGTTGCTGGCCCTGGAAAATCAGCTAGGAGCATGCCAAGCAGAGGGCTCTGGTAGGTCTCATGTTTCAGGACTAATCCTGGGGTCCATGGTGGAGGAAGGTCCTCGGGAAGGTGGCTGAGTGGTTGGGCTGCTGTACCCCAGGAGCCCCAGAAAGAGGATTAGGTCAGCGCGCTGAACAAATGGAGGGCGAGCGGAAAGCTCAGTCATTTTGGGATTGCTCACCACAGCTGCAGACAAAGAGATGAGAAGAGGGATTTAAAAGATTATTCTGAATGCAGGCCAGACTTCAGGAGAGCAGCTAGCTGGCGGATGGGATTGTGGCTCCCTCCCACCATGCCCAATCCAGCCAGACTGTGCTCACGGATGAGGCTGGGCATGTGTGATTATATGGAGATTGGGGGTCCTATTTGCCTTTTGGATCTGTTTTTGGGGACTTTCTGGGTTGATTCTGGTCCCATTATTATATTTGTTTAAGCTAATATTTACCAAGAAGCCCTCCCCCAGTCCCAGCCTTTCTTTCCAGAAGTGCCTTTGGGGTTTCCACACTGACAAGGCTCTCTCAGGAGCTGCAGTAAGTGTTTACCCACATGCTGGGGCTCCACCTTGCCTCAATTACTTGGAAGATTATGCTGTTCCCAAAACGGTGACCTTTCTCAGTCTTGGGGCTGTATGGAGTTTTATATTGTGTTTTAGGATTTGCATTTTTATTTACTATGTGTTTCATTGGCCAGCTGTTCTCCAGAATGGATTTTTAATGCTTTGGAGGAGATTTCCTCAGTATCCCCTCTTGTCCATGTCCTTTAAAAGCAATATTTGATAAAACTAAGCTGTTTTTTGTGCATTCCCCAGTTGATTTCCCAGACTGATCACATGACTTCTAATGTTTATTCCTTTCCCCGCATTCTGTATTATTCCTACAGGCCATACAGTCTGCTGCTCTACCTGTAGTGTGATAACAGATATCTGGAAAGAGAGGAACAAAGAGAAAAAAAAGAGAAAATTGTATATATCAAAATCACAAGCCCTTGCCCTTAATTTCTTGTTCAGAGAACCAGAAGTGGTCATTTGCCAGATAAAAGCCAAATATTACATCACTTCCCAGAGATGCCTGTGCTGCTGATCTGGAAAAACACACTGAACTAAGATTCATTAAAAATCTATCTTGGAAATTTCAGATTTTGCATTGAATAAAAGGTCATGATTCCTTCATGTCAACAAAATCCATTTCTGAGTATTTCAATGTTCAAGGAGGTTGAGATCCAGGCTCAGAAAATCCTTGGGAAATTGTGCCTTGCTTTCTCTGTGAAACGTAGCTACAAGAGGTGGTCACCTTCTCATCCCATGGGAATCAGAGATCCTTGGGTGTTTTCATTTGGCCTTCAATCTGAAGAATCTGAAGCTCAATCTTAAGAAATGTGCTGCTACACTGTTGGTTGGGGCCCAAGTGTTCAGGGTGCAATGCAGATCCAGCAAAGTCATAAAAGGTCACACCAATGAAGCTGAGGAGATGCAAACTTTATCACTGTTGGACATGGGAACCTTGCTACCTAGCATGAGTGAGTCCTAAATCTTTTCCAAAAATCCAACAGGAAAGGCCTCTTTATTGAATGAAACCTTCCTATAGGAACCAGGGGGGAAGGAGATGGCATGGGTTTGCTCTTGAGACAATTGATGTGATGTTGGTCTGAAGGAAACGAAACAATTTTACTGACATTTGCTCTTCCTTCCCACATCTTGCAGGAGTTCAGGCAGCTGTGACTGGAGCTGTAGGACATTAAAGGCAAATATCATTACCTAAATATGGATGAATATATAATTTCTGGTTCCTTCCAGACTCCAGGCGATGAGTGAATTTGGTTTCTTACAGCACTCTCTGTACTTAGTGGGAAAATGGAGGCTTCCATCGCAGAGCAGAATCAGATTACCGTCCTAAAGGAGAAGGAGTGGCAGCTGCACCAGCCAAGGCAAGCAGAGGTCATTGCCTCCTACCCTGGCCATGAGTGTTTCAGGTATTTCTGAGGTGGCACCACAGTTCCCTGCTAGTGTTCCTTCTCCAGCAAAGGCTTCACAGAGCTGGGGAGGGAGGGTCTGGACAAACAAACACACCCATACCCTCAAAGCCTTTGTTGCTTGTATGTGGAGTAGGAGGGAGTTGATGGTGCAGTGTATAAGAGAGACGTAGGATCATGGCAGGAGCAAGCACAGGAGGCAAGGAGGAAAAGGTGACACTGAGAAGCAGAAGGAGTTGGGAGGGACCAGGAGTTTAGCTTTAGGAGACAGAGTGTGAGGAAAAGGATTTGCTGAAAGCTACATGGAACTTGGGAAGGGAAGGAGCCACAGAGGTATCCCACGGCCTAAAGGCACTCTCCTCTTCTTGGCTTAGAGACTGAGTCCAAATCTGAGCACTTTGCAGCTCCAGCCCACCCACACAGTGTTAGCTAAGCTTGTGTAAAGCTAGACCCAAACTCCCCAGTGCTGAGGATCAGATGCCTTGTGCGGATGGCTAAATTTAGGGGTGATGAGTGTCCAACCCCTGGGCACCTTGCTGCGGAGATCACACTGAGTGCGCCAATTGTGATGTTTTCTCTGCTCACTCTCTCCCTCAAAGGACATCTTGGCCTGGCTTGCGTGGCATCCCTCAGATGTTTTGGAAGCATGGGATGCCATGGTAAGGAAAATGGGAAGGGGCAAGAAGAGCAGGAGATATATATTGGGTGAAGGAGAATTGTGCTGATGTCCCAGGCTGACAACCCACTGCCAGCTGACCCAGCCAGTTGTGGAAAGTGTGTGGTCACCCTTTGCACTGTCCTCAGGCAAGATGAGCTCCTGAGAGGGTGGTGGCAGGCACCCAGTGCTGCCAGGAGGCCAGACAGCTGGAGGCTGCAGTCCTGGCCCTGCTCTTGGCTTGATGCTCACTGTAGGGGGGTGCACTTCCCACCTCCTCTCCTGGCACTCAGGAAGGGGAAATTTATGATCCTGACCTTCTTTCTGCTGTCAGATCAGCTGATGAAAAAGTACTATCTAGGAATTGATTAGGGACTGGTCCAAATCACTGCCATAAATCTAAATGCCCCCAATCAGAAATTCCAATATAAAGCTGAATTTTAACATCGACCCTATCTGTAACAGGTCAAATCTGGATTCTCAGTTTCCTCTAGAAGAGTTTAGTTAAAGTTTTTTGAGTCTAGCTCCTAAATACATTAATAGCAGCAAGTGAATTTGTGATCTCCAGCACTTTTAGAGTTAAAGGAGAATAAATGGACACTTTCAAATAGATTCAGGAGGTCTGACCATAAATCGTCTGTATGATAAAAAGCAAATATAAATTTTCAAAAAAATTTAACCTTGCATGGTGTATAAAGAGAATACATAATATTCTTGAGCATAAATACATCTCAAATCCAGCCCATTGTGTATACACAGAATATGTAATGGGTTTGCTTGAGACATTTACCTCAAGCTGAGGCTAAACTGGCAATCTTTTTATGACCAATATAGTTCTTTGCAGCCTCCTCTATGCTTGTGTGTATATCATTTTTCAGGCCCAGTACAGACTGTCCTGGACAGTATGTAGATGTGCAAAGGGTACATAACACCCCTCTTACATGACAGGCTCTGGAGTCAGCTGTGGAAGGGGCTCATGCAGCCAGAGCCTGTGAGCAGAAGGCTGAAATGAAGAGGAACCCAAGGGCAGGAAGACAGGGCATAGGCTGCAGTTCCAATCAATTTTGTCTGAGAGCTTAGGATAGGGATGAGAGTCAGCAGCAGGAACCACACTGACCAGAGAAATCTCAGGCACTCCAGGTCTAGTCACGAGGAGAGGAAAGATGCAGTGACTGCAGGACACACAGCAAGAGACAAGGTCACTTGTTGGGGAAGATGAAAGAGGAAAGCCTTATAAATATGATGGCCTGGCAAAAGATTTTGAGAATATGGAAACTATAAGCAAGATTGAAATTAAAGCAAGCATTGAGATACTTTAGTTACTGAACAACTGGAAAATAATGGTGTGGCTGGCTGAAGGTAATCCCCTTTTGAGGAAACAATTCCCTCTGCTTGCAGGCCCAAGGGTCAGAGCAGACTGTACTAGCTTGGCAGAAGGGGTCCAAAGAGGAATTTTTAGGGTCTAAAATATAACACAACATGGTAATGTAATGATTCTTATAGACTGTATGTAAATGCTATAGGATTTGTATATTGTACTAGATTGGTTAGTGAGAATTAGATATTCAGCACAGAAGAAGATTTAAGGCATTGTAACGGGAACTTGGCCCTCTTACTCTCTCACCCTCTTATGCTCGCACCGTCCCATCCTCTCTGCCCCTCTCTTCTCTCAGGCCTGCTCTGAGCTGTGCCTGGCAGCTCCCAGCAGGGCCCTGTACCCAGGCCCTTTGCAATAAACCCCAATTCCACGACCTGGCTGCAGAGATCTCTGCTCTCTGTCCGTCCTGACCCTCCTACCCCCTGATACTCCTACAGTCACTGCCCTGTCATTGCAGCTGACACCGTGCCCTGGCACACACAGTGCTGAGCCAGGCACTGCAAGGCAGCACCTCCAGGGCTCATTGCCCTGACATGCTGATCAGAAGTGCTGATCCAGTCTGGGACTGACGGCACCAATGACCTCAGCCATCATTCAGCTGCACAGTGAGACGGTTCATCATGAGGTGGAGAGGGCTGTGCCTGGGCCAGGAGCTGCAGGGAGCAGCAGTGGAGCTGGCCCGGGGAGGCAGAGATCATGCTCCTGTGTGTGCACATGCTCATGCACACAGACACCTCCTGGGCATGCTGTGTGTCTCATCTGCATGGCAGGAGTTCAAGTCAGATAATCAGACTGTTGTTACTATGTTTGACTTAGTGTAGGGTTCAGCGGCTGTGCCCACGTGGCAGTGCTCTGTAATCAGAGAAAACAGTGGCTGATTGTGCATCTGGATGGGAAGTGGTGGCACACCATCCCCTGTTTGTCTTGCTTGAAGCAAACCATGGGCATCTGAGAGGGAAGGGGCAGAAATTGGTTCCAGCACCTCCTCCTGCCAGCACTCCCAGAGGTCTGGAACTGCTGGTCACACCACAGGACCCACCTGCCTGTGTGGGGACAGGGTCATACAGGGTGTGTGAGTTTTCTAAGGACATCATCACTCACCAGGAATGTCCATGGCAAATCCTCCCCAAAAAATGGCACAGGTTGGTTCTGCAGTGCTGGCCTCTTGCCTGGAGTCTGCTGCTTCTTTAATGTTAGCAAAATCCATCTCACCTCTCTACCAACACCCTGTAAATATAACTGCAATTCACAGGAAGGCACTGTGTGCTGGAACAGCCATGCTGCACACAGAACACCTACCTCAAGAATTATATCTATTTCCTGGTTCCAGTCACAGGCCAGAGAGCAGGTTTATGAAAGGTTAATGCCCCCTTATATGGATGCTGTCAGTTCTTACTTCCTCCAGAAGCTACATTTTACTCCTTCTCCTTCCACTCCCTCCTCTCCTCCATCCCAGAAATGCAGCTCCAGGAACATGAGGGGGAAGGAGGGAGGAAATGACGCCAATGTCTCCAGCTGATCCAGGCAGTGCAGGTGTAGTAACACCATTAGTAATGTCTGGGACTGCTCTCACTGAGCTGTGGCTCCTGGCTCATGGTTTGGCCAGGTTCTCTCCTCCAGCATGTCCCAGGAGTGGCAGTCCTCATCTGAAGTGTGAGTGTAGATTCCAGATCCAGTTTTGTCCTCTGATAGAGCAGCCCTGGGCTCCTTCACTGGCATAAGTTGTTCTCCCCCAGTTTTGAGGGATGTCCACGTGGAGCACTTCTAGCCACCGACATGCCCAGGTGGATATGGAGCCATCCTGGTGATTCCAGACCTTGTTCCTTGGGACACACCTGTGTATGTGTAGGTGTACATAGCAAAGGAATAAACACTTGTACAAACTTCCCCCCTTAACTCTTCCTTTCCTCACTTGTCTCTCCCAGGTGACATTAATACAATTTAACATGGTGGCATGACCCGTTAGTCATCCTGCCAGACTGGTAATTTGGTCAAATGACAAACTTTCAATCATTTGAACAAATGGCTGCTTCACTAGGGCATTTGATCAAATGATTAAAACTAAAAGGCATTTGGCCACATGACTGAAGATGTGATCATGGCTCTGGATGGGTGCTGGAGCAGATTTTTATAAAACAATCAGACTGGAGTATAATTCTTCATGCACCGGAGCTTCAACAAGAACAGGTCCTGCCTGCTGCTGATGTTATGAAGGAATGTGGATTTCCCTGCCTTCTCCCTCCTTGGGACCTCTCTCACTTTCAGTTTGCCTGGCTCTGACTCCAAGGGCCTTCCAGGCCCTCTGAGCATGGGAGATGGGCTGGGAGAATGTTGGGCAGTGGGGAGGTGGGAGGATGGATCTGAGAGGATGGAGCAGGGAGTGGCAGCATGGCTGGTCATGGCATGGTGCCCCTGGGAGTGACCACCTCAGAGTATTCTGTGATTCTGTGGCTGCTTTAGAGGTCCCTGGAGGGACACAACAACCCAAAGGAAGGGCTGGGGTCCTGCTGCTCTGTGTGGGGAGCAAGCATGGATGGAGCTGAAATGTGGCTCTCCCTCCCATGAGCAATGTAGAGTCTCTGGGGGAACAAGCATCCAGAGGTGTGTCTAGGGTTTGATCTTTCCCCCAGAAACCCTCCTGGGCAATTTGTCCATTCCCAGCCTGTCCCAGTTATTTATGCCAGCAAGATAAACCCATTCCAGGCAGAGAGGGGACCACAACCTCTCTTCTTTGGAGCTGACAAGTTATGACTAGAGAGAGACAATGTTTGTGGTGAAGAGCTTCCTGTAGCTACAGAGAGGTCAACAGGATGTTTACCAAAAATGAGATTCAGTTCATTGAATTAATGTATTTGAACTAGGGAGCACAGAATATACAAGTGAAGAGAGGACTGAAGCTTTTAAGCAGCAAGCACTGTGATGCATTTACAGTATTCCCAAATCACTATGCTTGATGTTTTTCCCAAAAGCTGAACCCCCTCCCAAACCCCAGAATTCAAGAAAACAACGTAAAAGGGGCTATTTCCTGGCCAGACTCATTGCCCAGGCACTGTTCAGATTTTGCTGCACATTCACAAGAAATGTGACCTTTGTATGCTGCTGCTGGGGGTAGTCCTGGTCCTCAGAGGGATGGGAAAGTGTGTGATTGCTGCATGAAAGCAAAAAGGAAGCAGCTCAGCCAGCAAAAACCCCGGAGGTGTTTCCAGTGCTTACTGCATTTGGAAGACCCAACAAAACTATTCCTCCCTTCCTATGGATTCTAAAGGCAGATTTCAGCCTTCCCTTTTAACGTAAGAACACAAAAATGCCTCACTAGGTCAGACGAGCAGCCTGTCTTGCCCAGTGCTCTGTCTTAGGCAATTTAAGGAGAGAATGTGAACCCAAACACCCTGTGTGACTCCACTGCCTCCACCCATCCCACAACACCTGCACCTGCAGGTGTGTTAGGGTGATGGAGGGCACATCTCTGTCTGTTCCTTTCCTTTAATTCTGTTTACATCTCTGTCAGCCATGACCATGTCTAATTCTTTCCAAGAAAAGGAAAGGAGAGATCTCAGCCTCAACTCCCCTATTTTATATCATGTCCATTTATTCCAAAACAGCCATTCCAAACATTCAGGCAGGGGGACAAGGTCAGGGAGTGCTCCAGGCTGAGGGCTGCCTTCATTTGGTGTCCACAGTGCACAACCTAACAGGATCCCTGTCATGATCAGGAGCTCTCAGGAGAGTGGAGGAACAAAGACAACTACATTCCTCTCCACCTCTGTGTGTACTACTGTGTGCCCCTTTTGATGAAAGCCTTTTCTTCTTTCTTCTTTTTTTTTCTTTTCTTTTTTGTTTTAGTCCTTTCTCTGCAGACGTACATGACAAGAGGCTTTTAACTAAATGATTGGAAGTTTCTATTTGTCCCAGGGACTGTGAGATTTCCATTTGGTTAAATGAGTGAAATTTTCAGCCACTTGACTGAGAAGAGTGTTTGGGGAGAAGGAAAGCCTTATCTGCTGGAACAATTTGATGAATTTACCATCAGAATGAATAAGATGTAGATCCACACGGATGGGAACTCCTTTCTGCCTACTAAATAATGCTGTCTCACTTGCCCCACCAGGGCAATGGGAGAACTCATTAATTACTGAGTCTGCATAGCCTGGAAATCAGAAGATGTTAGTTAAATACTAGCTCTTATCTTGTAAAGCAAAAGGCTGTGTTTGGTTTGAAGTTGGCATGGTTTTTTGGTAAAAGCACAACCAGGTTTTTGTCCTGTGATGAGGGTTTTCACACAGCTACTTGAGGCAGGTATAAATCATATGGAACAGGAGAAACCTACTCTATGCAAAATTAATGTTGGGCTGGCCCAGCAGAAGCCGCACACGTAGCAAAGGTGAAGTGCACAGTCTTAGGGGAAGCTGTGTGCCTGCCCACCTGGTAAATTTATGTCTTTCACCTCTAGAACTTCAATTCATGCACAGTGTGAGGTTGTAAGTGAAATTAATTTATTGATGCCAGTTCATTCCCTAATGGGTAACAGTTCATGTCACAAAATCAGCACAGATAATTTGTCATGATTGGAAGTCTCTTATAAAGAGAGGATCCAGTGTGCAGGGGTACGGAGGAATTAGTTCCTGGCCCCTGGGAGAGATGGCAGAGCTTGATAGAGCAGCCCATGCTCCAGCAGAGGAAACAGAGGCAATAACCAACCCTCCCTCCCAGCCCTCACCCCCTTGTGAGCTGCGTCACACAAAGTTCCTGTGCTGCAAGTTCAGCAGTAATGAGAAACAGGCCTCCCTCACATTGTACCTCACCCTAGGATGGGAATGAGATGCAGTGCTCATGTTAGATCAACACTGAAGTCAGTGGGAAAACAACACCAGCAGAGCAAACCAGAGGCACAGACTGTGTCTGCAGCTGTGCCCAGAAGGAAACGTCACCGAATGACCCCTGAGGGGTTACTGCTCACTGCAGGGGGATCCTGCTGACATCTCTGCTGGGTCTGACACTGTTCCAGGCAGGACTCTCTGCCTCCCAGCTCAGCAAACTGATCTTTCACTCCCCTCTTTGGCCTCCCTTTCCTTCCCTTGGGACAGAGCGGGCAGGAGATGCTGACGCATTCTGCAGACTCTTGAACAGGGGAATGCCTCAGAGCTGCCTTCAAGTGTTTCCCCTCAAAAAAATCCTCAAAATCCACCAACTGATCTGTACCACATTGCCTGGGAGTGCTTGTGAGCAGCATGTTGGATCACTGCCTGTGAAAACTCCTTGCTCTGTCTAGGACACCATGGTCACACGAGTGTCACCTTGCCCACACCACGTCAGGCTGGATCCGCCAGGAGAAGCGAGGCAGCACAAGGACAATAGCATCAGCTAAGGAGAGCTTGAGGCTGGGACAGCCCAGATCTCACCACAGACCCTCCTGTGCCTCCTCCCAGCCTGTGCAGAGCCCTGTGGTTGTGACCACATGTGCCCTGGAGCCAGGGTGGCCAGGGTGGTTCTTCATGACACTGCCTGGCAGAGGCAGGGCAGGAATCTGTGACACCAGGATGCTGTTTGCTGTCCCACTGACTGTTCAATCTCCAGCAAGTGAGTGACCTTTTGAGGTGAAGTCAGTCTGGTGAAACTGCAGTAAGAAAAAAGAAAAAAAAAGAGAAAGGATCGTTAGGTACCTGATCAACTGATTTTCTGAAGTTAGAAGATGCAGGGAAAGAAAGTGAAATGCACATTCCACCCACTGCCACTTTACGTCTTTGACTCCAGTGCTCTGCTTCACCCAAGGAGGAGAAACATTACAGGAGGAAAAAAAATCCTGTAAGATGCCCAGTATGTTCTTAACAAAAGTTCATCATAGAAGAGATGACTGGAAACTGCTCTTCCTGTGCCCTGGGAAATTCTGTATTCAAGAATGAAACAAGGAAATAAAAACCCAGCCAAGGAAACAAGTCTCAATCAAATTTGATTCCAAGAGGGAAGGAAAACATAAAGAGAGGGAAAAACACAGAAATCTGTGTTTCTACTGCAGGGCTGAAGTAGGAATTCCCTGAGACTTCACAGACCAGGCTGGCTGTCCTCTGCTCTCTCCAGGGCACTTCCAGGGCTCAAAGGCTGGCCAGGAGGTCCAGCAGCCAGGAAGTCCCTCTGCCAAGAAGCCAGGAGCCTGGGGCTTGGCAGACCCCATCCCCTGCCTGCCATCTCCCCACCAGCCTGCCAGGTGGGCTGCTGGGGGGGAGGCAGTGAAGCTTTCAAAAATTGCTTGGCAAGGAGGGTGTCATTCTGTATCTGCCTGGTTTCTGGGAGGATCTCATCAAAACTGACATTTTTCCAGTGGGTTTCCATGCTAGTGTATTAGATTTTGCAGTGCCAGAGGAGCATGCCAGAGAATTTCTGACTGGCTGTACTGTTGTGAAAAATGCGTATTTTATGATTGGCTTTTTGTAAATATTAAAATGAATATGATATGTGTTGTGTTAGAAAGTAATGCTGTATTAATTCTTTTAAATAGTGTGTTAAATATAGTTTTAGGTTATAAAAATTGTTAAAATAGAAATGATGCTATGTAGGATACTTTTTTTAAAGAAAGGACTCTCAGCAAGATAGCAGCCACAGGATACCTAAATCCTTCAGAGAAAAAGAATTTATTGCCCCATTATCAGAAGAAATGAACTTCTTCCCACCTCGAAGGCGCTGCTAGGATTCGATTCGGAGGAAGAAGCTGAGGATGAGCAGACAGAATCCTGTATTTGAATGGAATTTATGCATCATGTAGGAGATGTATGAATATGCAACAGGTTATTGTTTTTAAGGGTTAATCCTCTGTTAACGTGTGTGCTTTTTCGGGCTCGTGCTGCCCAGAAAAAGGTACCTGGATATCCGTAACTCTTTGTATTTGTTGTCTCATATTGCCCTAATTCAAATTGTCCAAATTATTATTACTCTAATTGTATTACTATTTTTACAACCATTTTATTACTATTAAACTTTTAAAATTTTAAAAACAAGTGATTGGCGTTTTTCACACTGTGCACACTGAGAGCCAGCAGCTCTCAGCTGCAGCCTCGTCCATCTGCCCAAGGGGCGGCCAGAGAAACCTGGGGAGAAAACTCGCCCAGCCTGACAGCAAAGCTCCCACAGCAGTCAGCATTGACTTCTTCAGGTATGGGCAGAGCAGGGCTGGGGATTTTGGGAAGCCTTTAGCACTGACTTCCTCAGGCTGGGGATTTTGGGAAGCCAGTCACAGCCTCAGAATGCTGCACCCTGAGCCACTGTGTGCAGGGGTGGCCATTAGGCTTTATTTTATGCCTGCTCCTCCAGATAGCCCTGGGCCCGACTGTTGACCCAGGTTCATTTCCAAGCCCTCCCCTATCAATCAGACATGCACATACAGTGTTCCAGTAATGAATCAAGCTGCCTTGTTCTTGGCCTCAATCAATCAAGCAAGACTGTGTGCCACACAAACATTCATCTAGGCTGGAAATAACAGGGGAAAACAGCCCCAAGCACAGCCTGTGGGGAGCAACTCCCCATTGCAGCAGTTCATCAGAGAGCAGAAATTTTTTGGTGTGCACAGGTGTGTCAGAGGCATGAGGCAGCAGTTAAAGATGGTGAGAAAAATTATCCAAACGCAAATATTTTCTAATAAAAATGTGTGAAGAGAAATATTACTCCATTGGCATGGAAAATTCAGAAGGCATAAAAAACTCTGTGGAATTCCACCCAGTTACAGAAAAGCAGGAACTCATGTTCTGCTTTTTAAGCCTGTTTGAGAAAACCAAACTGTCAGAGTTAACCAGGACATTTTCCACCCAATAGCTGGAAATGGGCTGCCCAGATAATCTGTGTAACCACAAATTTCTGCTAAGGTTTCTTAAAGATACTGGGGAAAAGAGCTGTGCAGCCAGAGCAGAGATGTTCCTGCTCCTGGAATGTGTCAGGGTGATGAGCCACCATGTAACCTGACAAAGACTGATCTACAAGATACAGCAGAAAATCCTTATTAGGCCCCAGCCTGCTTATCAAGCAGCTCAACAAGCTCTCCTGAATCACTGCATGGAAACTGAGCAGAAAATGTTTCTTGTGAACCTCATTTGTCTCCCCCAGCTGTGCTGAGCTGACCGTTCAGGATGCAAAAAACAGAGCAAGCTGCACTCAGTGCTTGCTTCAGACCTAACCCAAGCCATCTTTATCAGCCCCTTCCAGATGTTCCTGCAGCTGTATCACCTCACCATTGCCTCAATTAGATGTGGCACCAAGGCAAATTAAGGGCTACATTTTTGTGGGTCTTGCTGATGCTCTGTGCTCTGCTCCAGCTCGCTTCTCAGCCTCTTTTTTACGCACTGGGGTCTTCAATTACTTTTCCAAATGAAAGAGAGTCATGGTACTTTAATTAAACATCTAATTGAAGGGAGGAAAAAAAAAAAAAGAAAGAGGGAGGGAGCTGATGTTTGCCAACGAGGAAAGGATAACGGTGAGAGATTGCTGCTTCTGAATGAAACCTCACAATGCTGCTCTCTGCACAGGAGACACCCTGGGCTGGGGCTCATGTATCAAAGTACAGCTCAGCTCCTATTCAATTAATGTGTCTGTTTCAATGGGAAGCTTTTGTAAAGCATTGTTGGAAACGGTTTCTAATTTTCCCTTCAGTTTTTGGCTGGCTTAATTAAACTTACGCCCCCTGAACCCTTGTGTCTCTCCAAAAGCATACTGGTTATTGACCTAAGGGATTTTTGAAAATAATTTCTATGTTTCCCTGGCCACCTTCAGTGAATTAGTGAATCCAACTTTTTTTTGTTGTTGTTTCAGGTTCATACAATACTGAGGTGATTCTGCTCCCTGCCCCTCCAAGAACTGGCAAAAACACTTATCATCTTTCCTTTTCCGCAGCAGCCTGAGAACTGCAGCTCTCCAGGCTGGAGTTTCCCCAGATAAAGAAGTCATGCAAGCCAGTGCCTCCACAGCAGAAGCAGGATGTCTTGGCACTCCTTGCCCTTTGCCCAGGGGTAGGATTGCCTGTGAGAACAAACCCATTCACTTGTATAAAGGTTCATGCGAAGGCTCATGAACTCAGGCTTAAAAAGGGCTCATGAACTTAGGACACAAGTTTGTTTTGGGCATGAGTGACATAAAGAGGTCTGGTTTGCCATCAGTTTGTGTCTTTTGAGAAGCAAAGCCCTGGATTTGTTAATGTCTGTGGCAGACTGAATCATGCAGCAGCCTCTCCCTCACTGGAGAATTTGTAAAGTCTCTCTTCAGTTGCCTGGTCTAAAAAGACTCAGAGACCTAATTATATTTGGGACATCTGTCTCTCAAATTCAGTGGAAATCTGCTAATAGGCTCTGAAATTATGGGAAGCTTGAATGAACTACCACAGAATTGCAGGAAGCTAGTCTCCTTTGGAAAGCAGGCTAAAAATGAGGTTGAAGCCTGGGTCGTGTGTCCGTCATTCCTGCCACCCCTATGCTATTTACCTGGGGGCCTGAAGGGATAAAACACAGGACCCATATTCATCACTGGACACTGTCACTGCAGGCAGTGATAACCTTTGAAATTTAGGCTCTGCCTGGTGTTAAAGGATGAGAACTTTCACAAATGTCAAAACACAAAAGAAGGCTTACACAAAGGCAGCATCCCGCGGCATGGCATTGCCGCTGCACAGTCATCCTCCTCATCCTCCTTGTCACTGGGAGAGCAGGGGGTGAGGGTAGCAAAACTGGGCCACTCCAGCAGCACTGACTCAGGCTGGAAAGAATACAAGCCTGAGATCAGAAAATAGACAGTGAGTCTGATGAGCAGGGTTGCCTACCTTGTTCTCCTCTCCAAATGCTCTGCAAAAACAGCAGGACAAAAAGTGTTTCTTGGGGTACAGCTGACTAAAAATTCAAGAAGGAAACAGTCTTGTCTGCCCACAAAAGACCATGAAAGCTTGCTCCTGTCTAGACACAGAAACAGTCCCATTCAGAGCTGAAGCCTTGTTGTTACAGGCTGTGTAGTGGAAAAGCAGTGGAAGTGCATCAACGCGCTGGATTTCCCATCCCCAGCAGGCAGGAGAGCTGCTCACAGCAGGGAGCTAAACACGGTTTCTGTTCCTCATCGTGACTGAGCTGTGGATTAGATGCAGATTAACCCAGCGACCTGCCATCCACTCTCATCCATGCTTAAGAGCATAAGCAAAGGGAAGCTGATGATTAGGGAAAAGAGCAGGTGAAGTTCAGCTCAAAGTTCAATGTCATTGAAAAAAAACCCCATGAATGCCAAAACCAGAGCGGGATTGGTTTTAGTGTCCATAAATCTATGCAGAGCCCACAGTGGCTGGGTCATTCTCCTGAGGGTTCAGATGAGAGCAATAAAGGAGGGGTCCAGCCTAGACTAAGGTTCCCAGCATAGGAATTCCTGTGCTCTGGTTCTGGTTCCATCACCAGCTGGCTCAGGGACAAGCCACGCTGCTACTTCTTGCCATACTTCCTTTTAGCCACTTCTGAAGTGAAGAGACTGAAACATCCTCACCGAATGGGGATGTTCCCTGCTTTATGTGTGTTTGCTCTGAGTGATTGGGGATTTACATATGCAAAGTGCAGCAGGGAATTAGGAGCAAGCATCAACCAAACTATCGCGTACAACCACGCCTGAGTGTTGTGTAGGAGGAGGAGATGGATGGGAGACAGACTTGATTTTATCAAGATAGGAATAAACTTAATTTCTAGGACTGTTTCCAATAAAATAAAGGCAATTCTCTCTGGCTTATAACACCTTAATAATCACTGTAGTTGTGACACAGAATCAATCATGCTTTTATTCTGTACTCCTTTTTTAGGTTAGGGAAAGCAAGTCTGTTCGAGCAACGCTCAGAATGAAATCCTTTGATATTGGTTGTTGTGTTTTCAGGTAACAGAATTCATACTGGCTTAAGAATTTACTCTTTGCATGCACCTTGTACCTGAAGAAGATCCAGAGCAGGTGGGGAAAGCATGATGGAAAAAGATTCCCTGCATGATGCAAGGCAAAGGGGTTATCTAGCCTGCTGCTGCTTTCCATGTGAAGGGATTTTATCTAGGCACTGTTGTTGTTTGTTATTATATTATTATTATTATTATTATTATTATTATTATTATTCAGAGAAGAGTTTGGGTGTAGGAGCCTGGGTGCACCAGAGCCTTGTGTCTCTGTGATGGTGTTTTTGTTTGGGAGGGCAGCAGTCAGATTGTACACCCACAGTAGCCCAGATGTTTATTTTATCTTTCTTTTAGGACAGGTGCAGAATACAGCATACTAAAATATGTGTTGTAATGTGTCCTCTCACTTTCTTTAAGACACCATTGAATTAACACGCAGTTCTGTGGACATTGGCACTGAGAGGAGCAAAATACAAGGACAGCTGAGAAATGAGGAGATTCTCCCTTGGTTTGGGAGGTCTCCAGTGTCCAGCAGCGGCTGAGCTCATTCTGCACGGCATCCTGGCAAGTGGCAGCTCTCTTCTGTTCACAATTCCCTATTTTCACAGACCTGTAGGAGCTGAATCACCTAAGCAATACTTCTGTGCTTTTGCATTTTGTTGGCTTTGGCCAGAGGGTTTCAGAAGGTATTACAGGAAGAATCACACACACGGCATGCTCACATAAGCCTTTAAAAATCCTGCTGCTGCTATGCTTATTACCATGGATAGTCCCCTTAGCTGAAAAATGAGTCATAATTGTAGAAAACAGTGCAGAATTTGAACCTAAGCCATTAATGCTAATGTAATATATGGTGAGAAAATACTATTAACATTTGGATGGATGAGTTACAATACTCTGATTACCACACATTTGCATTCCTTAGCTTCTGTGTGATTACAGCCTCAGCTTTGAAGCTGTGCTACCACAAAGACCTCCTTTGCTGTTTCGATTTGTTTGCTCGGTGTGTGCATATTTAGAGGCAGTGCTGGTTTGCTGTATTAATAATATTGATTGCACAATGATTCCTGCCGTGCCCAACCACGGCGACGGGGAGGGAGGACGGATGATCCTAAAGGGGTGAATTCCCTCTTAGGAAAGGGAGTTCTGGGGATTTATGGAGCAGCCACCTCGCTGAACTGTGGCTGTTTAATAGCTCCTTAAAGGCTCAAATCCAAGGGAGTGTCCCGACTTCCAGGAAGTTCAGAGAGAGAGAGCAGAGTACCTCTAGAGGGCAATTCATCCCATGGATTGCAGCGCAGGAGGCTCAGGCCGCGCTCCAGGTGCTGCAGCCAAGGAGCCAAACCTCCCCAAGGTGACTGCTCAGACTGCTCAGGGAATGCTGCATTTCTCTCCAGTCAGTCAGCAAAAACGTTCCTGCCCACCCAGCAGTGTTTTCCTCCAGGTTTTCCCCTATGAAGAATTTTCTTGTGCCTTTTCTGTCAGTGTGAGGAGCAGGATTGCCTTGGTGCTGCTTTCTCTAATACATGGGCTGAGAAAGTTTTGTTCCCAGGCTCTCCAGCCATGAGCAGCAGCAGTGCCAAAAGGCAGCAATACCAAAATAATTGTGGTTTTTCTGGTGATCTTTGCATGACAAAAACATAAGAAGAGATCAGATGGGCAAGTGGTGAGGCCAGAGATTTTGCCCAAGTGCAAAAGATCTGGCAACCTCTGTACTATTTTGGTATTTTTGGACCTAGAAAACAGCTAAGTTATAAACTCTCTGAGCATCTTGAGGACTCCCTGCGGCACCACTTTGGTGGAAAGTACAATTTCCTACATTCTGCATGTGGCTTACCAATTTTCCCAATGTTTTTGCATTTATACCCATGCAGAACAATGCACATGGGTGCCAAGCCTCACACAGGGAAAGCTGAAGGCAGTATCATGATGCTGGTCTGCCCCTGCCTTGGACCTGACCAGGGGAAAATGGTTACTTTTGGTTAGTATATGGAAATGTGTCTGTGAGGAGAGGAGGGAGGAGACAATTCTGTAGCCACTATCTATATTGCAGTTTTAAATTAATGGCAAGTTGTCTTAATCATGGGACAGGTGTTCCTTTTTATTCTCGCTCCTGCAGCAGAATAAATGAATGAAATAAAAAATGAGTGAGAACTTGAGCCTTCACTTAATGGATACTGTGGATACAGCTTCCTGTAAATGACATTTTGGACGCCCAACAGGTAAAGTCTCATATATTACTGGGATACTCATGTGTCCTTTCAAGGCTCTCCTAGCAAAACCCTGCAAAGTTAGCACACCTTCTGCAGGTTGAAGAGAGCCTGATGGAGGAGGAAGAGCAGCAGAGTCATTAGGGAACATCATTAGAGGCTTAAGAGCTAATGATCCAAAGCACATTGACATTAATGTGACTCTTTTTTTTTGGACTTGAGGCACCAGGGCATGTGAATCCTTGCTTGTGATATTAAACATGTCTGGTTTTCATGCACGATTATCTATTTTGGAACAGGAAAGGGTTTTTTCTCCTCTGCAGAGTAAAAAGCAAACAAATAATCCCCTTGTGCTGAACAAATCCTAGCACTGGAGACAAGTTTTCTTAGAATTGCTCCCATCATAAAATCTGCTGCTTCATTTTTTCCCTATGTTTATAAAGGCAGTCAGCAGTTCTATTAAAATTAATAGAAATACTCACAGCCATACAAATTCAACCTCGCCTGCCTGGCCAGTGGAAGGGAAAGTCAAGGCCAAGGGAAATTTCACTTTTTCATTATGCTTTTCCTTCTGTCACAATCAAGATGCTATTGTTGATGCCGAGCTTGAAAATCAAAACATTTTCCTTAGGGGATGCTGTTTCAGCCCTCAGAGGGGAGAAGGGTTGGGGAGACAGCTGGACTCTCACTGAACAGGGCCAAGCAGGGATTCCTGTGAGGGACTCAGTGCTTCCTTGTAACTCCATGTTAAGATTTACTCTTTGCTTGAAGGAACACTCCCTGTGCATTCATTTTGACCTGATAATGGCTGTGTAACAATCTGGGATACTACTTATTTATGTTGCTCCCTGACAGCTTAAAAATTCATTAATGTCTCAGCAATAAATTCTGAGCAGACTTCCTTAAAGAGATGAAAAATGGGGGACACCAGCTAATGAATTATCAGACAAATACTCTGGGAGGAGGGCCTGCTCTCCTCTTCTACACTGTTTCTGCATTGGAAAGGGGCTGGGGTTTAAAGTTTCACTTTTTATTTCTGTTTTTCTGCAGAATGTGGGAGCAAGGGAGGCAAGTTCCCCATCTGGCACACACAGTCCATATGGCAGCAACACAATCTCCTCCCCTGCATTTCAGAGACTTCTGAACTGGAAGGGCAGCCCTGTCTGAAACCCAGCATGGGCTGCATGAGTAACTTCCAGCTCCCATCCTGTTCTCCCTTCCTCCTCAGCAACTTATTTGATGGTGACAATTTACATAGGGAGGTTTTACAGTGCGGACTAGAATGCCCCAGGGACTGATTTAAGACTCAGAAATCCATTTCAGAGCCTTTGTGCTAAGAAGACTGTGTGGCAGATTCAATATTCTGCTTTGCTCACCTAAATCCAAAGGTGATTTGGGGGAACAAAACCCTCCAGATTTACCTTGGTGCAAGACAGAAAAATAAAGGTGCCTGCCTGGACTCGTAGCCACTGTGCATCAGTGAAAAATACCTTGCACACAAAATTCACAGTACATTTTAGCTAAAGGTAGATTACAAGCCTGCCACTATATATGCAAATATTTTAGAATGCAGGAGGTCAAACAACAAACATATTTTTTCTGCTAAATTACCTTTCCCTTCTCAAAAAAGTGGCAAATTTAGAAAAAAAATGAAAACTGGACCAAATTTTGTCCTTGTAATTTCTATGATGAAGTTATGCCAGGTATTTTCCCAAACAGTTCTTTGCTGTGAATTGCATGCATGGATGAATGATCCCCACATAAGACACATTCATTTTAAAATTTACTGACAGTGAAAGGGAAACCCAGCTCAGAAAACACTGACAATGCAAAACTAAGAATCTCACTGAAGGAAAAGAGTTTAATTAAAGTTATGGAACATTTTTTAGTCTTAGTTACGTGGAAATAGTGAAAACGTGTGCTGGGAAAGACCTTTCCCAGTACACCCTTCCCAGATTTGCCAGAGAAGACCTAAAGCATCATCCTGTTTGAGGCTGAGACAGCTGGGAGAGGGGAAGAGAATTCCTTGCCTTTATCACTTTTTAACAGGCAATTACATTTATTTAAACCTTGACAATTAATTTTATTTAAACTCTGATTTCTTTTTGCTATATACGAATATGAAACTGTGCCCTGATATTAATAATAAATGAGGAGAGAAAAAAAGTTGAAATAATCATGATGAGCACATTCGTTTCCATGAATACAGTTGTTTCAATTTCAGTCTTAAAATGAAATTGAAATGAGTGGAAATACAGATTTCTTCCAGTCATACTCTCCTGTATACCCCAGTGCTGCTGGGGATGCTGTGGATCTTTCATGAGTCACCCATGCAAGGGAAGGTGCCCCTATTTTGATGGGGAAGCAGCTTGAGAAACTTTCTAAGGTACTAACTATGGAAAAAAATAATGAACATTGAAATTGTGGTGCTTCTGACTTCCACTGTGCATAACAGAACCTCTTCAAAGTGCTGAATGGCCCAATAAATAACTGGGGGCTGCCACTGTTGTTGGTGGCAGCTACAGCACCTCCCCTGATGCTGGCAGTACTGGGGGCAGAAAATGCCACTGGGAATCTCTGGCCTAAGTTCCACAGTTTTGCCAGGAATTCTATGTGCAGGTGAGCAAAACCTGTGCTCCTGACTCCTCTCATCTGAGTGCTGGTCTTGTCACCGAGTGTTCAAGAAGTAAATCTGGCAAGGAGGAGAGCCCAGCTGTGATGGAGCAGGCAGTGGTTGGGCTGAAGGGGAAGGAGGGTGTGCAGGTGTGGGATGGATGGATGGATGGATGGATGGATGGATGGATGGATGGATGGATGGGTGGGTGGATGACTTCCCTTGGCACCAAGCAGTTACCAGGTGGAAGACCGTGGGCTTTCCAATGAAGGTATTTAGTCTTTATCATTTAATAAGATATGAATTTTTTCTTTTGGGTGCATGGCAAGAATATTTATATGTATGTTTGTGTGTGTGTGTCTGTGTGTACCTGTTTCAAAGACAACACTCAGAAGCTCACAATGCAAAGGTAAGTGTGCACCTCTGTCCATGAGACTTCCTTCCTCTGGTGCAGGAAGGTCTGAGGCAGTTTCACATCCAGAAGATCACTTCAGTTTTTCTCCAGCATCCCTGGTACTCAGAAAGACAAAATTCTGACAATGGATTTCCAGACTCAAATCTGCTCTGCACTCAGTTCTGGTCCTTTCTGAAAAGTTGCAACCTGGAACAATCCTGAAATAGCAAACCTTCCAGCAAACCCTCCTACAGCCCTAAGCCCAATACCCAGACTTCAGCTGAATTCTCTGAGCTCTCTGAGCTTTGTGGAAAAGTTTCATTCAGTTCATGTGACTCACTCTTCCTCCTGTTGGGATAATGGAAAAGATAAATCTGCACTTGGATGTCAAGAAACTACAATCATCAAACACACAAAGAGCAGAAATTATGAAATAGAGGAATATTTTTAAAATGTTTCTAGTTCAAAAAAAAAAACCAAAAACCCAAACCACCCAACCCCACCTAACAAATGCTTTCAGCAGGTGTTTTCTAACAAAATTGCATCTGGAGAATTCTGCCCTTTTCATTTTGCAGACCGTTCAGATTCTGTACACATGTTGAACTCTTCACATGGATTCAAGCCTCCATCTGAGATTAGCATTTATGAAAACACAATCCTACTCCCCCTAGAACAGGGCTGCACAGAGAGCTTGGTGTGACCAGCCTGCAGCAGGAAAACAGGGAGACCAGCTGCTCCAGCAGTTCAAAATTAGTTTACATTAGTTCTTCCATTGCTGCTATGTAATAGCCTGATTTGACAAACAGAAAATCTCTGAGTCAGTGGAAAGCCAAAATGGAAAGCCATTTTCCATAGCTCTGCCATGTACTTAACAAGGTTATATAACCAGTCATTACTTAGCTCTTAAACTAGCCATTAAGGGGTTTTTGCCTAAAAAGGGGTAAAGAGGTGTGTGAGTCATCCAGTCTTCCTCCAAATCTTCGTGACAGTTAAAATTACATAGAAGCCAAGCTGACATCAGAAAACTCTTTCTACTGATGACTGGCCACAGTCAGTTGTGATTCCCCCTCTGTCTTGCAGAAGTTTTTGAATGACTCAGCTCAGCAGTGCTCCTGGTGAGGAGTACGGCTTTGGAAACAAAACTTTTTCCCCTCTGAATGTGCTTTTGCTTTATCTCCTGTGAGGGGACAAAGAGCCTCAGAACACACTCAAAAAACCTCAAAATCAAGAAAAGAAACACCCCAGCCTCACATGAACCTCATTTATCTCATGAGCTTTTCAGGGCACTCTTGAGGGTCCTTGTGCTGCACTTAGCAGAACTGAGCCTGATTTCTTTAGCTCTTAAGAAAGAAAATGTGTTTAGTGATAGTTTCACTGAAGCCATACAAGCAAATAACTCCACCTTATCCATTAATGACGCACCAGAACAGGATCGAGGAGGCCTTCTGTCTGTCCCACTGTGCTGGAAGGAGCACACAGCCCTGGTGTAGAACAGTAATGTGTTTCTCAGACATTCCCCACCAAAATGCCTGCTGCAATCCAAGGGATTTCTCCTCTCTCACCCCTGTCTTCAAGTGGTCATCTGGGAGGGGCAGGAACAGAAAAATGCTGAATGTTGTCCATCACCTTAGAAGAGTAAAATATTGCTGCCCATCTACATAGCTGGAGCCTTGTCCTTCTGCTCAGAGTCCAGCATGAATGACTTGTGTCAGCCACGGCCCAGCCTGGCATTCACAAAAGTTACCAGGAATTCAGATCTCTGTGAGAAGGTTGGGGCTGACTTACACTCTGCTCTTGGGAAGGTCTTCCTAAATGTCTTGAATTCAATACAGTCCATGGAGGAAATTTGTTTCACTGTGAATCCTGTGTTTTCTGAGCTATCTGGCCCCATGTTTCCAGGGAATGGGACAGTCCTGTGCAATCCTGTGGGATTTGACAGAGCCCTTCACTTACACTGCAGTGTTGAGGAGAAGGAGGGAAGAAGGTTGGAACCTGATGTCTCTTAAGCCCCATTCCCTTCCCTGGAAAAGATTTCAAACTATCTTTGGAGGCTTTCAGCTAGCTGCATCCCTTCTGTGGCAAAACTGGGAGGGGATGATCTGGCTTCGTGCACTTTTTAAAAAGCTTGATAAGTAAGAGCATTAACTTCTCCACGCTGGCTAAAAAAAGGCTTGCTAAACCCCTTGAAACCAATTGAGGAGCAGAGCAGAGTTAATCCTGGAAAATGCTCACGGTAGCTCAGTGACACATGGCCATGCACAGCCAGAATAGTGCTGCAAGTGATCTGCTCAAAGAGGACCAGGAAAAGCTGCAGTTGGATTTTGGAGTGTGGATCAGCCCTTGGTGTTACCTGAGTGGAAGTGGAGGCTCCTGCTATGAAACTTCTCCCACTGCCTCTTTAATATTTTGCTTTTCTTTAAGTAAAGTTTTCTCTATTGGGAATTTCTGACATTTTTCCATCTGCCTTCTGAGTCCAGGCTCATGGAGAATAGGCATGAAGTACAGCCATAAGAGCTTTCGCCTTTGGAAGGACTGTGTGTCCCTGTCTCTACCTGGAAAAACATTTCAGAATGCATTATCACCACTCACATTGTGCAGTGGTACAAACAGCACCTGTGTACTGGAAATGGGACCAAGGTCCCCTTGTCCCAGACGCTGTACCTCCAAGGAAGGAGAGGTAATCTCCATTTCCAATGCTACAGTTTAATCAGAAAAGGTATTTAAACTTGCAATGGACTTCTGTTGGATTAAACATATTTGGGTGAAGCACCTACCCTTCATTTAAGGTGTGAGAAGTCATCAGCTCTTTTATTAAATTAGCTTGGTGAAGCAATAGCACCCTCCATCCAAAACATGGGCTCACGTCAAGACCCAAATGAAAATGTGTGGAGCTTTTTTATAAGGAGCCTCAGTGGCATGGAAGGATGGAGTGTGCTGGGTGTAGTTTTAAGAGAGGGCTCTGTGGCTGTATGTACACAAAAGCACAAGAGAAAGAAAAAGGTATAACTACAGAGAGAAAAAAAAGAGGGAAACAAAGAGAAAACTTCAAAGGTGGACACAGAACTGCTGATGGTAGGACCCTGAGAAATATCTGAGAGAATTGATGCTTAGACTCTTGAAAAGGGCTTGGAAGTTTGGCAAAGAACAGACTGTTGTGTGACTCCCTTGGGAACACAGTGTTTGTGTAGTCCCTCTAAAGGAATTGCATCCAGGGAAAAACTCGATTTAAAAATTCTTTTAACTGAATGATCCCAAAGCTTTGCTAGTAGCTTGAGTTAAAAAGAAATTAGAAATCTTAGAAAAGAAATTACCACTTTTGCTCATTTTTAACAAACTTCTCTTCCAGCAATGAGTCCTCAGCAGGCAAACCAAAGTGTGTGCTATGGAAATTGTCTTCTAAAGATTGCACTGCTCCAATAACAAACAGAAATCTTCCATGTGACATGATGTAGCCTATCAAAACTGTGCTATATAACTCAAATTTCAAATAACTTATCACACCTCTGTTTGGTTTTGGTTCCTTTCAATTAATTTCTGTTGCTTTTCTATAGAAGGATGGCAGACACTTAAAGCCCGCAAGAATCAAGCAAACATTATCCTCCTTATACAAACATCACTGAAATCCTCTGATGCTGTTTGTTCCTTGACATGGTTTCCATAGGGGCCACTCCCTCAAGTCCTTGTTTAATTTTCAAATTTGCCCTGGAACCAAATTTTTCAATTATGCTCTGGCCACATGAGATTCTGCCAAGGCAGCTGAAAGGCAGAATTTCCAGACTTCAAGGGGGTAAGACATGAGGTGTCCTCTTTAGGGCATCAGATCCCCATCCTAGCTCTCCACAGGTAATCAGGAGGATGATGACTCCACAGTTCAGCCATCAGAGCTCTTAAGGATCTCAGTTATCTCACTGACAAACTCAGAGGTGTCAAGTCCTGCTTCGTGTGTCACTTTGCCATAAATACAATACCCTAAGTAATCACAAGCTGGCATTAACTCTCCACCAGGCTGACAGCTAAAAAATCTGGAGCTCTGGTGAGTTTTTTGAAAGAGACCTCCCCCCTTTTGCTGCTGTTTTGCCTTTGTAGTTTGGACACAGGACCTGGGAAGGCAGGATAGGCTTGACTCTACCTGCAGCATTACAAATGGCACAGACCCTCTAAAACAGGTCCAGGGAAAGTCACCTGGGTTCTCGGCTAGTCAGACAGTTTCTTTTGGCTCATTTCCAGGGAAAAGCACACACAGAGAAGGAAAAGGCAAAATCTAGCAATAAAATGAGTATCTGATCAATAGCTGGATCAGATGAATTTTAAACACAATGGCCTCCACTTTTCCCCTCCTTCCTCTGCTGTAAAGCCAAACAAATTTCCCTGCAACCATGGAGTGTTGCTGAAAAAAACCCAAAAAACAAGCATTCTATCAGAGTGGGAAATGACATCTATTTTTTCCCCAGATTAATGGCCATGTGTCTCCCTTCCCCCTCAGTGACAATGAGCTGATTTGATAGACACCTCTTAGCCTGTGTCACTCTCCCGTCGTGTTCTTCATATAGTGAGATTTCTTCTACTTCTTCTCCATGCTGTGCCACTCTCTAATATGATGACAAGGCAAAGTGTGGAACTGGGTGAGAAAAAATCCTGAGGCTGTATTCATTAACATGGAGAAAAGATTCAAAATAGCCTTGTTTCTTGGAAGGTTTGAGAGAAAAAAAAATACATAGCTGAGAAACATCAATAGCTACTTATTCTCTCATTTAAAATCAGATCTGATCCATCCATCAAGACCAGCTAATCTGAGAACATCAAGTGGCCACAGGACTACAGTTCACAGACACTTTTTGCTGCCATCCTCATCCCTGAGTAAAAGGGCTCATTTTCCTAAGGGAGACAAAGTGGAAATTCCCCTAGGAGGCACAGAGGTTTTCCTCTACCTCCCAGAGGAAGAGCTATTCACGAGCAGCATTTGCAGGGCTGACACTGTGAAACTGGCACACAGCAGTGATTTTTTTCCCCACCTGTGTTGTGTGATGCCACTCGAGAATTGACAGCTCGGACACAGCCCTGCCCCTTCCCAAGGACTCTCCTGCCATGGCTGGCCTGTGCTTTAGGGCATAGGCAGGGCTGGGCTATGCTCTCCTGCCCAGGAAGGCATCCCCCAGCCCCCAGCCCTTTGCTGAGCTCGTGGCCTCTGTGGTTGTCCCAGGGTGATGTTGTGATGCTTGTATCCCCATTCATGTGTTCTATTTATGCTGGATATTATGTTCTGTGCCTTGAAGACTGGCTCTGAAGAGTGAAAGTTTTGTTTTGGTTTCTTATCAGCCGGTCCCCCACAGCTGGTGGGACACACAGATGGGGCAGTACATGGTGCTGCTTTTGCTTTTTGCTTTGCTCTCGTGCTTCTGCTTTGCTTCTGCTTGCTCTTGCTTCTGCTCATTAGCTAGTTTAGCTAAACACAAATTTCTTCCTGGACTGTTTCTCCTTTCCTTTTTTTGGGCCTACTCAAACCTGCTCTGGCCTGGACTGGGAACACCGAGAGTTTGCACCCTGTGGCCTAGCGGGGCCTACTCTGGGCAGCAGCTGCCCCAGCACCGGAGGGACTGAGAACAGAGCGAGCACCCCCAAGAGAGACTTTCTGAATTTGTCATCTTTTTCAGAGCAGTGAAAGAGTGGTGTCATCCTGTACTGGTAATTTTGTGTGCTGGGGGGTGCAGTGCCTGTTAAATAAACAGGTTCTTTCCACTTCTCTCTGAGGAATCCTTCCCTAACCGGTTTGGGATAGGGGCCATGTGAGTTTGCTTTCTGGAGGGGCCCCCCTTTGGAAATTCTCTCCCAAATTTGCCCTAAACCAGGACAGTGGTGAGTGACTTTTCATCAAACATGAGAAGCTTGGAATGGCGCAGGTCCTGCTGGAGCAGGCAGACAAGGCTTTTGTTAATTACTCCTACAAATTCCCTTGGAAAAGCTGCAGCATGCTGGCAAGGCACCTCTTGGATTCCCAGGCTAGCCAGAGGCTAGCCAGAACACACAAGCCCAGGAACATGACCAGCATGCCTAACGTGAATGAATTCACTCCAGACTCTGCATACTAATTAGAAGCTACTTGCTGGTAAAGTAATAACTTTATTAGCAATAGGGCTGGTAGCCGCCCTCTCATTGGATCAATCAGCTGTCACCCAGGCACCAAAATAAGCAAGCAAATCTTCATAAGCATAATTTGTAAATTGGCAACGAGTTCTCTCTCAAATATGACCCCAATTTAATCATCTAAATGGGAGGAAACTCCTTTGGGGATTCTGGTTTTTTCAAAGGAGACAATAATCAATGGTCACCACCAATTTGAACTGGCTTGAGTTTACTAAAAATTAGATATATGCACATCTTATCCATTCCATGTCTGTCTGTCTCTCCTTATCACTGTCATTTCACAAATAGCACAGAATATGCACCAGGACAAGATCTTAATGCACTTGTTAGAACATAACACTTTATCATTGTCAGGCAGAAAACCGAAATCCCAGTGCTGAGGATACAGGGCACTTTTAAAAGGGCATAAACAATTTAGCACAAATGAAAAATAAATTTGTCCTGTCTAATAAAGACCTCATAAATACACTGATGTAGTACAATAAGATGTATGAGGGTGGGGGGATGATGTCATTCTAACACAGGCTTTTTCATCAGTTTTGTTTTCCCACTTCAAGCAAATAAGGGGAGGGGAGATATGTCAGGTTACAAATGAGAATGAGAATCTGAGTTCTTAGCAGTAAATCCTCAATTTCAAAATCAAGAGATCTCCTCTTTAATGCTAAAAAGAAGATGCTGACAATCCTTGGAGATGCACGCAAAAACATATCAAGGAGTAGAATCTACTCACAGTCCCTCCACATTTGTGCATTTTAAACACAGACACAGGTACTTGCACACAGATAACCCTGTGTGTGCAGGTAACTCCTGAGGTCTGAGAGTGCTTCTCACAGGGAGGAGCAGTACAGTCTTTCAGCCTATTAACAGTTTCTTGTCCCTATATGAATTTTGCAAGGTAGGGAATCATGTTCCTCCACAAACAAGACAACTGCTGGAATAAGTTCTATCTCCTTTTGTGCTGGAAGGACAATGGGGAAAAGTGGAGGACTGTCCACTTTGGTAACAGGTATCAACACCACCAAGCAACAGAATCAATGTAATTTTAATTTTTTGGAAAGTTAAAATGGGTCTGTATGAAAGAAACCAGGAGAGACTTGTCCTAGAGGATGTCAGCTCCATTTATTGAGTGGTTCTTGGCCCAATATATCACTGACCCCTTACCTCCATGCAGAGTTTTGTCTCTCTATCCAACAAAGCACTATAGCTTACAAGGAACAGTTTTGCTAGGCTCTGCCCTCCAAATACAAGTTCCTTCTCCATACAAAACAGATGACAATGATTTTACATTTTGGTTTACATTTGCAAGCCCTTCCTGCCAGAAGCTCTGCAGTCAACCCTCCTTTACAGCAGAAACAAAACTCCCTTAGCAGAGGTGAAACCCTCAGGTTTTAATGATCACATCACCTACTCCTGTTTCCAACAGCTCTAAGTGGTGTTTTCAAATGGGGATAAACATTTTTGAATGTATATCAATGCTTTGCAGAGAGCTATTGTATGCAAGGGTAGGTACCTCCCAGTGCCAGAGCAAAAATTAGGTAGTTTACATGCAAGGTCTCCCTGGAGCAATGAAAGTGAAGATAAAAGGTGAGAAAGGATAATGTTAAAATTTAAGTTTATTGCATAACATTAAGCATACATTTCTAGATTTTGACCAAGGTCAGTGTTTGGAGGAACAGGTCTTAAAAAAATTTACCAAATATTCCCTTTTCTTTCAATTTAACTTGACAGTTGATTCAAAGCTTGAGCTAAATAAAGTATCCTTAGCCAAATAAAATAAGCTTAATTTTTTTATGCACACCTCATGACCTATGCCTTGCCTTCCCAAATGACTTTTGCTGCATCCTGTCCTATGTGCAGCTGCAAATATTGTGTGTCAAAGGTATCATGTGCCCTTTACCAGTGGAGATGAGTAAGGAAGAGCTCAAACCACGAAATAATTTTGCTCTTTCATTGCATCTCTCTCCAATTTGGTGTGGCAGATTTTTGTCTCTTTACCTTGCATTTGTTCCACTTGCTTGGTCATAGGAAACAAAAATACAGTTTGGTCAGAACAGATGAAAGGAGACTTAATCAGAATTAGCACATTATCCATAGAAACACACAATCCTTGTGCATGATTTCTTAATGGAGCACAACCAGTGGTGTAGTGGTTCTGAGGAAATTAACCAATTTTGTAGCTATTGATGAGAAAGGATAGAAAAAGAGAGAGTGAAAAAGAGAGAGAGTTCTTTTCAAGTGGGAAATATGAAACAAATTATTTTTTCCCCTAAGACCACACAGAGACAATACACGGCTTCATGAGGAGTAGTTTTGAATAAAAAGATGTTGTGAATCAAAAACCTCCCACCTCAAACCAACACAGAGGTCTGAATCTCACAAGCAAATTTTTCTGTAGAGACTCATGGTCCAGAAACAAATCCAGAATTTAAAATGGTCAGAAAACAGTGCTAATTCTGTAATTTCTGAACAAAATTCCTTTTGTTTGTACCAACATCATAGGATTTGCTTGTTTAGGATGCATCCTAGGCAGCTAATGGTGTGCTTTAAGAAACTTCAGTTTCTATCAGGTCTACAAGTTAGCCCACTTTCAGTTCTGGAATTAGCTACAGTCAGCAGGAGCCACCTGCATAGGAAAGGAAATAACATGGTCCTTAGCACCTGGGGAAAGGAGAGGGGAACATTTCTAATGAAAGAGCCCAACACCCCATTCCTCAATTTTTGAGCAAAATGAACAAACTTCACTTAGAAATGATAGATTTTCATCAAACACGTGAACCAGGGGAAAAAAAAAAAAAGGAAGTCTAGGAGGTTACATGGGCTATATTTTAAAATTGAGAAATACAATGACAAATGACCACCAGCACCTAATTAATTTCTCCCTTTTTTATGTGCTTGTTTTTCAGAAATGAAAGAAATCAGCAAATTAGTGTGTGATGAGATTGTTGACTGACTTTACTGAATAAAGCTCTAGATGGAACCTGAAGTGTCCTCTAATGAATAATATTAGGATCTAATACTATCTTTACAAATTTACAGATGAAGTGTACAGGATAAACTTCTTTAGAAAAGCTCAGCAAGCAGATAGGCCAGACACACTGCACCTCTCAGGGTGGCTAGCTCAAATTAAATCATGAGCTGAGAAGGAATAATCCTGGTAGGTTCAGAAAACCAGTTTTAAATCTGGTCTGCTAGCAAAATTCTGAATGTATTTACTCTGGATTCCATTTCTCAACCCATATTAAAGCTCCATAGCATAATCAATTACGGGCTTATTGCAAAGTACAGTAGGATCCAATCTCTAGGAATGCCTCAGGATATGTCTTAGAAGAATGATAAAACTAACAGTAATGGGGCTACAACTTCTAAGGCTAATTTTCACAGTTACAAATTTTATAAATAAATAGAAGGAATGTCAACTCTCAGTCACTCAGCTTGAGGTCTCTCATGCTGATAACTCCTCTCTTCTCAGATACTCTCCCTTTCCTCAGATATATTCCTTTTTCTGTTCTGAGGCCCCTGGGACTTGTTCAAAGCACTTCCATTCCTACCTTTCACATCACTAAATGGAGCAAAGAACTAAGGCAACAAGGAATATGCAGCAAGTACAGGAGGGGATGGTGCCCTCCTTCATGTTGCATCTCAAGGAACAATCATACCACCCGCGAGCGTGATTTCATGAGATCTCAAAGCAAGCAGCATGAGGCACTGCCAGATGGAGGAGAGGCTGCCTTGGAAAATTCAAGAGCTATGGGTATTGACATTGATTGTTTTGCAGCAGTTTCTCTTCAGCAGGCAAAATGACAAGAGAAAAAAGACTCCCAAACTCAGTGACTGTCTTGCCAGAGTTCCTGAGATTGTTTATTTCATATCATGCAAATGAAAAACACAAGGAGCATTCTTCCACTGCAGCTGTCATTTCACACTGGACACCACCCAGGTCCCCTGCCAAGCCTCACTAGACTCAGGTAAATTGCTGTGTCTCACCAGTGTACACCATGGGAAACCTACAGTGTATTTGTGGAAACTCGGGGCACCAGGAATATTTCTGTGTCTGCTCTGGGGTGCCCTGACCCCCAGGGGAGCAGTGACTTTGACCCTTATTCATGGAGAAAGTTTCCCAGATTTCAAGATAGACGAGAATCCACAAAAGTGGGAAACAGATTATAGAGAGTAGTGTAGGTGCATCACTTGGTGAGAAATTGAGGTTTTGGGATTTTTAGTATGTTGTGGATGGAAGCAAGATGGAGGGCACAGGGTGTCATCCTGGGTTTATTCTTCATGCTTCTTCTTCCTTCTTCTCCATGGGTTTGGGTGGCATCTTGTAATTGGGCAGAAAAGTTCCCATTGCAGCTCTTTGGGATCAATTATTGGGTTAAAAGGGAAAATAATCCAGGTGTCAGCTCTTCATTGGATAGTTTAGTCTTAAAAGACCTTGTACCAAGAGATTGTTGGGCATATTGTGCCTTCTAATGAAAAGCTGCCAAACTCACAGTGATGAGACTGTTTTACTGATAAGAAATAATAAACACCTGAGTCCAAACATGAACTATGGACTCAAGTGCCTTCAATCCTGACCCAGAGAAACCCACAACTGGGACCCCCACATGTATTAAACTGGTTTTGCCTTCAACCCTGCCAGTGATGGGGACAGACTCGAGAATTAAAAACAGACTACGTGTGTCAACATCTGGTTGTGAGATAACACCAAGAGCAGATATTCAGCTTTTATCATTGTGGGGCTCTCTCTGAGCATCAAGGACTGGTAGGAAAAGATGATCAAGGGGGACAAAGAAGTTTTGTCAATAGGCTGGTCAGCCTGGTAAAGAGTGTGGTACAGTAGGGTTGGCAGGGGAGAGTGAAGAATTGGTGGAACAGGATGACAAGGAAGGGTTGTATGATAATGTGGATAAGAGAGAAATTCCATTTAAACGTGATAAAAAACCATTTTACTATAAGAGTGTTTGAACATGCAGCAGGTTGTCCAGAGAGTGCGGTGTCTCCATGTCTGCAGGTATATCAGACCTGACTGGGCATTCTCTGAGCAACCTGCTGTGAGTAACCTCTGACCAAGGGGGTAAGACTAGCCAAGCTCTAGAGGTGCCTTCCTGATTCAACCATTCTTTGATTCCGCCCTTCCTCTCCCTCCGCTCCCTCCTGCATCCCTTTCAAAGATATTTTTCCACAGTTTCCACACCAATGCAGCTCTCTCTGAGATGCAAACACAGAAAAAGGTGTTTGGCACTGCTACTTGGTGGTGTGGTTCAAATCCTAACAGCATTTTGTCTGTTAACATTTCCAGTGTGCTTGTCCTGGAGGAGATCACACTGGAAACAATGAGACCAGAGGCAGAGAGGAAAATGTACCTCGTTATTTCAGAATCCTCCATTAAAATGTAATCCGTTGTACGTGGTTACAATCTTTGACAACAAATGTTGGCCTTAAAGGGTAAGATTGAAAACCACGGGGAAATAACATGCAGCGAAAATGGCCAATAAAAGCATACCAATATCTACAAAGCCTTCAAGATCTAATATGATCTAATAAACAGAAGATCAACCTGGAATCTCAAACCAGATAAATCCTTGCCTCTGCTGCTCCCTTGGTTATTGAATGTCTCACAGGTCACTTGACCATTCTTTCCATAATATCACTTATGCACCCAGTGCTTCTTGCTCCAACACCTAGATGTGAAATGGGGTTTAGAGCATTTAACTTCCCACTCTCTTTATGTGATTTCAGAATTAATTAGTTCTTTTGTGTACGAGGAATTCTAATGCTGCTGTTGCCATCTGAGCATCCTTTGCAGAGAGTAAATACATTTTATAGGGATACTAACACAGTTTCTGTGCAGTTGCACAATGGATCTGTTGTCACCTACAAACAGCATCGTGGTTTGCATTGGATGTTTACACAGGAGAAGAATGATCCTTCTGGGGGCCATCCCTCACCAAGAAACCCTTGATGAAAATGTATTTGCTTCTGGATTCTTAAGGGAATTCCACCCTGGTTTATAGTCACTCATTTCTCTCTCTGGCCAAATTCAGCAAAACCTGTGCCTCTGCACTTTGAGACATCCAAAACAAGATGTTCACCACCCTCCTGTTGGAACACAACAGTCGTGCATGGCAAAGTAGAAAACTGTTCATTATGTACAGCCTGCTTAAGCCAGAATCTCAAAAAGAAAGAAAGATAATTTTTTGCTTTCCCTTTATTAAGATATGAGAGTTGTCAGAGAGCATTCTAGATGTTTCATGGCTTACAAATGTGACATCGTGTTACGAAGCATTGAGGCATTGCAAGGCACAGCTAGAACCAAGGCTGATGTCCCAGTATTCTGTATGGGTTCCCAGTGTATTCACCCACTGGATTGCACCAAGGCTGATGTGTGAGTATTCTGTATAGATTTCCAGTGTATTCACCCATTGGATTGCACCAAGGCTGATGTGTGGCTATTTTGTATGGGTTTCCGGTATATTCACCCACTGGATAGCACCAAGGTTGATGTGTGAATATTTTGTTTGGGTTTCCAGTGTATTCACTCACTGGAAAGCCCTTTTGCCTTTGGTTTTGCCAGATTCCCACAGACTGGGAATTGCTCAGGTAGACAATGAGTGATACCTCCCCATTCTAGCAAGTCCATTTCCCTGGTAGTTCTGGCAGGCCAACAACTGCAGGAAAAGCACCCAGTTGCTTTTTTCCTGGAGTAAATCTCCCTGAAATGCCAATGGGAACATTTTGCAGGGAAAGATGCAGAACAAAGCAAGTTTTCTTCATGCCATTAACACTGTTCTCAGTTCTGGACTCTGTAGTTCTACCTGTGCTGCAGAAGATTGTGTCATTTTTCCAGGAGCTCATTGTTACCTGGAATGATTCACTTCCACAAGCTGTAACCACCCGGCCAGGTTGACAGAACTGTGAGGCACAAAGATCCAGACCCCAGGCTTCCAAGGCAGGGTAAATTGTACATACATGTACGAGGCCATGCTGAGAGTGAGGTGCAGCACAGGACAACGTGGTGGCCCCTTGGGTGCTTCACATGTCTGTCATGTGGAGTGCTGTAGAACTGAACAATACAGACCTTTTAATTAGAGGTGGAGACAGATACCTCATGCATCCATGCCAGAAATACCCAACCTGCCTGTTTTAAATAGATTTTCATCCATGGCCGAGCTCTTTAAACTTTCTCCTTTTATTAAAACAGCTCAACTGAGACCATTTTAATGTGCCCCCATCTAGTTATTTTATTGGAAAATATTAAAAGTGTGGACCAGGTGAAATTAAATGCTTTGAAAGCGGAAATCAAGCAGTACTTTTGGTTTCTAAAATCAGCTTCTCCTCCTTGTGCTGATGCACTTAATACTATCCCCTTATTTAAGAGGTATTGTTTGAGCTAAAATTGTGAGTAACTCTGTAATGGGCATGAACAAAGGAAATGATAAGTAAGAAAAATACAGTTCATTAGAGAGAGTGTGATTAAAAGGGGAAATGGGCTTACAAAGGCTTGAGATATTTTTCTCTGCTTATTAACCAATTTTCTTAGTGTTCCCTCCACCATATGCCAAGGGTAGATGGGAATAAAAGCAGGAGAAGCCAAAGACAGCACGTCCTCCCCCAGCTGCTGAGACCAGCAGGTGACCTGCAGGGAAAGGCTGGAAGGGAGGCACAGAACTGACCCTTTGTGTCTCAAGCACAGGTGTCAGGTCTCATGGGTGGGACAGACCAAGCTGCCACTTTCCAGACTGGCATGGCCCAGCTGAAGGCTTGGCCTGGGTGGTACAGCCTCCTGCATGGATCAGGAGCCAGCTGATGTCCTCTTGTGGGCAAGCAGAAGTCCATAACCAGCAGCGCCCACGTGCCTCTTACCAAACCAACCAGGCAGCCAACCTTCAAAATAATTCTGATTTCAGGTGAGAATGGCCAAGGGAAGAGGGGTTTTAGGAGAGTAGCTAGCAGGAAATGAACTCCTCAAACAAATATATTGCAAAACTTTTTATCTACTATTAAAGTAGCTCCTCCTGGATCCCACTGAAGAACTGTTTGTGATTTGGCTCCCATCTGGCACTAAGGTCATTTACAGAGTGTGGTATTTTTGGGGTCCCCCGTCGTGGGGAGGAAAGACGAATCTGACTCCATGTTCTTAGAAGGCTAATTTATTATTTTATGTACTTATATTATAGTGAAGAATGTTATACTAAACTATACTAAAGAATAGGGAAAGGATACAGACAGAAGGCTAAAAGATAATAATAATAAACTCGTGACTCTCGTCTCAGAGTCCAGCACAACCTGACCGTGATTGGTCATTAAGTCAAAACAATTCACATGAAACCAATCAAACAAACACCTGTTGGATAAAAAATTTCCAAACCACATTCCAAAGGAGCAAAACACAGGAGAAGCAAATGAGATAATATTGTTTTCCTTTTTCTCTGAGGATTCGCAACTTCCCAGGAGAAGAATCCTGGGCAAGGAGGATTTTTCAGAAAATATGACGGTGACAACAGACGACAGGAACAGGGCCTTGGGTACTGTCACCATGGACATGGGGTTGTCACTGTGACGCTACCAACAGCCTGGTCCCAGCCCTGTGCCAGGCTGTGCATGAGCTCAGGGTGGGAATCCAGCTGCTCTCCTTCTCCCCATTGGAGGCTATCCCTGACTGGGCTGCCCCTTCTGTCATGAGCAGGCTCTGGAAGAATTGCCTGGACACTCAAACAGTTCTCCAACCCCAAACATTCCGTTTCCTTGGCACAGCTTTGAGGTGAATTGCCCACTAACCCCTGCCATACCCCATGCAGAACACTCTTTCCTTTGTAACCAGAGGTGTGCGGAGGAGTTTGCAGTGGGATCCCAGCAAGGCTTTGTGGTTCACATTATCTGAAGGCTGAGAAAAGTTCCTCCAGGCTAAAGCACAAGTGCAAGAGCGGGCAAAGAGCAATCCCTGGAGCTGTGGGAGAAGAGAGTGGGGACAAGGCACAGAGTCAGTGAGCCAAAAGGGCATTTTCTGGTGTAATCAAGCTGCAAAGGCTGACTGCTAAAACATGCCTATCCCACCTACCCCAGCACAGCATCAGTGTAAATGGCACCAGCTCAGCTGGAAGCGAGGTGAGGCCTTCCTTGGGGACAGCATGACAAAGACATGACACCACAGCTGGCCTTTCATGAACCTCATGCAAGACGCAGCAAATCCATTTCACGCAGGTTCTACTGGAAGGAACAGCTGTGTATGGTCACATTGCACCACTCTCAGGAAAAAAATAGGAAAGAAGAGCTATGGGAACAGTAATTCTCCCAAATTTTGGATCGTTGTGCTTTTTATTTCCATGAACATAGCTATGAAGACATAGTAATGCAAATAAAAACATGTAAAATATGACTTTGATTTGACCTTAAGACGATATAGGATATGGATAATAAATAAAATATTTCTGAAACTAAGGAATAAATCTAGCTCTGGGAATTCTCGGGGAGGGGAACAAGCATTCATAAAAATTCACTCCTCTCTGAGCTGCAGCCCTGAACCTCCCATGCACTAGATGGGAGACACTGATAAATCTAGGAGGCCATATGTGCCAACCAGCTCATATGTTTTCAGTGAGCAATGACAGGGAGCCAAATTGCTTTATTCCGATTAGTGAAGGTCCTCTGACTGCAAAATACACCGTACAAAAAAAAAATAAAAATTGAGTTTTAGTTCGCTGACACATCAATTTAAGAGAATTATTACTCTCACATAGAGGCCAAAGCATGTATCTCCCTTCATGTATGTGCAGTAAAAACTAATTGTCAACTTTTATGTAGGGGTGAAAGGGAAGGGAGAGAGGAGTGGGAATGGGACCTGCAGCAGCATGTCCTGACTCTCGTGTGTTATCTCAGTGGCAAAACTCGCATTTTGTTCTATTCCTAAATTCAAACCAAACTCTCTATAAATAGCACCATGACTTGCATAATTTCCAGCTAGAAAGAAGTTTCTAGCAAGCACTTTCATGCAGCTTCTTGGTCATAAAGTCTCCCAGATGGCCAGAGAGACCACTAATGAAATCCACGACTGGACCATCTCCTGCTGCGGCTCAAACCCTGCTCGCCTTCCTCACAGAAATGATTTGGTAGGGGAGGGAGCCAAGGTGCCTGGGATTTGTGTGGTCAGTCCAGAGCCTCCTCTGGGTGGGTTTGAAACCCTGTCATGTGCTGGAGCTGATTCAATTATGCCATTTCCTGATTTGCTCCCCTCGCCCAGAGGAAGGGGGGCGGCGGCTCCAACGCCGCTCAGACAATGGCCATGGAAATTGATGTTCCTGCAATATCTCCAGGCCTCCAGAGATTCCTATTTTAGCTATTGTACGGAATGCTTTGCTTTCACTGCTTCTCTCCTTCACCTTTGTTTCCCAGCTCCTGCCTTGGCTGGGGCTCTGGCTGCTGCAGGTTTCTTCATTGCATATTCAGGAGATCTAGTGGTGCAAAGCAACTCATTTCCAGCACCTGAAATTCGCACCATGGAGGCAGAAATAATCAAATATTTTGAAAAAAACTAGTGAAGCGAAACATTGCACATTAATTATTGTGATAGTTATAGGATAATAACTAATTATTAATTATGATTTCCGGCAATTGCTGCCTTGTATTTCGTTGAAATCTTCAGCTCAGCATTGAAATTTGTATGAGTTCCTCTAATGCAGCATTTTTACAATCAAAATATATAGCATGCTCCCATTTTTTTGCTGGAATGATTTTACTCTGTGATAAAACAGGAACTGGCCTTTCCTAGGATAAGAAAAGAAGAATTTATACAGCTTACAGCTCTGGCACTACCTGTGCCAAAACCAGAAAAGGAAAGAGAGAACAAAATGGGGCTTTTCTAATCCCAGCTTTCTCCTATCCCCAGTTATTTCACCACTTCTCCATTTTCTCACAGCAGACTGATTTGCTTTCAAAATGAAGGCCTAGCTGACAGACAAGTGTAAGAACAAAGGGTTCCAAACAGGAAAAGGGACTTTGGGGAGGCACTGGGCATGGGGAGGAGTGGGGTGGCTGGGACTCCAAAGGGGGGACAGGAGGGATGAGGAGGCTGAGGGAAGGGCAGCCTTGTGCATGGGTAGTGGGCAAATGATAGACAATGACAGAGAAGAGGGATTGAAATTAAAGAGAAACTGAAAAGAAAGGGAATCTGGGGGCAGCTCTTGGAGCAGGAGGTGTCTCATTCCCTTGCCAGAGGGAGGAAATGGAGGGAGGTAGGAGGACCTGACTGCCTGAATGAACATCCAGGCCAAGTGGAGCTCCTCCCCTGCCTGCCAAGGCTGAGCCCTGATCCACAGAGGGCTTGGTTGGATGTCCCTGCTGAAGGGAAATAACATTCAGGAAGAGAGTATGCAAATTGCTTCAGAAAATGCCTTGCACCTTTCTGCTGAATTTGAAAAGTGCCCAGTGATGTGGGACTTGTACATGTAGCTCACAGCTGGGGATGCTGAGGGAGCACAAGGGCTCCTCCAGGCCACTCATTCACTCTGCCCTGGTGCCCAGGCCAGCACTTCCTTCTGTGGAGTCATTCTGATGGCATGGGTCCCAAACTGGGAGCAGGTGACTCCAGAGGGCAGGAGTGGAGTTGAAGATGGGGAGAGAAAGGGAGAAGTGCTTGGGAAAAGCTACCAAGTCTTTGTTTTTCCTCCTTGCTCTCCCCGCTCTGGCTGCTGTTGGCTTTGGGGTACTTGGAAGCCAGACTGGGACCTCAGCCTGCAACTAAGGTGAAAGTGTTCCCTCCTTGTGAGGGCTGGTTCACCCTCCTCAGCTGCTGAGCTGAGTGGGGACAAGGACAAGGCTCTTGGAGGCATGCCTGCATCCCATTTCCCCAGTGGAAAGCCCAGCCCTTCTGGCCAGCACAGTGAAGAGAGGGGGCAGCTCTCCCCAGGCCATCCAGGGTACAGTGCCATGGGCATGTGTCAGTGGAACAGGGAGCTGGGAGGATGAATGGCTGGGCAGGAGCAGGCAGTGAGGCACAGGGTGCAAAAACTGACCACTGGGGAGATTTCTGGGACAGCTCTGGTCAGGATAAACACTGACTTTGTTGGACTTTGTGATGCAGCAATAATTCTGCTCGGCACTGGGCAATATGGGTTGTTCCCCATTTGGGTTGTTTCCCCATCCAGAGGAAACTGGAAGGAGCTGGAAGCAGGCAGGTAAGTGTTTGGAATAGACCAAAATGTAATCAGAAATGCATCTGTGGGAGGAAACCGAAGTGCTACAGGATTTAAAAAAAATAAATTAAAAAATATTAAATGGTTTAGAGCCACTACTTGACATATCTGAAGTGTTCAAGCATTCAGACCTTAATAAGCAGCACTAACAGGAAGGGCAATTTCTTAATGACAGCATTTGCTACACAGACCTTTATCCCTATCAGAGATGCAGAACAGGAGCTGGGCAATCTAATGGAGATTAACTGCTCAAAGGAAATAAAAAACACAACAGTTCCACATGGCACTGGCTGCTGCCTCAGCTCCCTATCCCCTGGCAGCTTCCCAAACACACAAGTTCATACCGTGAATGCTGAATTGGAAAAGCTGGAGGGCAGAGCTCTCGTGGAAACCACAGAGGGAGAGTGTACATGAAGAAAAGGCTTTCTGCATGACAGGATCTAAACTGGAAGGTACTTCTGCTGGGGAAATAGCCCCACATACCAAGACTGAGCCAGGAAAAAATGGCCTTGCTACAGTGTTGTTGATTAAACCTACCGTGATTCAAAGCAGCAGCAATTTGCTACTTAATTGTAACCAGGCACAGAAAGGAAAGAGAAAACAGTAAGGGAGCATTTTCTCACTGCATCTAGCTCACCTATTTAATATTTCTGTTCATAGTGACTTATTCCACATGCAGAGTGTAGGCATTTATTTAAATAATAGATAGATGCCTATCTCCAGGTACAGAACCAGGCATGCTACAAAGTACACAAACAAATTAATGCTAGGCTCGGCTCCCAGATAAGAAGGCTTACCAAAACAAACAAACCAACCCCAAAAGCTCACATCTCAGCAAAAGAAAAGAGTCCCAAAATAACGTAGGAAGTATGAGAGTAAAAAGTTGTTATGCACCTGTCTGGAAATGTGTGATCTGTTGTGTTACATCAGCCAAGGTTTCCTTATGATAAGCACTGTACCTCTCTGTGGTGGGAGATGGTCTGCTGTCCAGCCATGAGAGAGGAGTCTGTGGCTTAAAGAAATAAGATTTGGCCCAAATTGCATGCAGAGCTAGGAACAACTACAGAATGCTCTCCTCCCAGTCCCAGATTCAGGGATCACACACTGCTGAGATTCAGTGGTTTGTCTCTTGAAATTCAGCATGGAATATTAAATGCTTACCTGAGCTTCCTTCTCTGACCTCACACTGTGCCTTCCAAGCTAGGGAAAGGGTATTCAGGGTTGAAATCTGAAATTGTTAAGGACAGGATTGGAAGAAGATGAGGAAAAACCCCTGTAGAAGCGATGTCTTATACGAGAAAAGTCAGAAAGCAAGGACAATTCAGTATCTGTCTCATTTGCTTTGGAAGGACACAGCAAAGCAGCAGTCACTCAACAGCCTCAGGCCTGGATAATTAAAACCTTTATATAATGTCAGGTAAGAGCAAACAGTCATTCCATGGTGGTGTGGTTTAACTCCAGATGGCAACTATGCACCACACAGCCAGTTCCTCACTCTCCCCGTGCTGGGATGGGGGAGAGAAAGGGTAAAAATGAGAAAACTCAGAAAAACCGTAGGTTGAGATAAATACAGTTTAACAGGTAAAGCAAAAGCCATGAGTGCCAGCAAAGCAAAACAAAGAATTAATTCCCTGCTTCCCATGGGCAGCCATGCCCAGCAGAGCAGGGCTGCATCACATGTGATGATGACTTGGGGACACAAACACCACCACTCTGAATGTTCCTCCTCCCTTCTTCCTCTTCCCCAGCTCCACATACAGGTCATGATGCCACATGCTCTGGGACATCCCTTGGGGTCAGCTGTCCTGGCCGTGTCCCCTCCCAGCTCCCTGTGCACCCTCAGCCTCCTCATTGGTGGGTTGGGGTGGGCAGCAGGAAAGGCTCCTGTGGCTGTGTGAGCTCAGCAGTGATGAGAACACCCCTGTGTTATCCTCCCCTGATCCAGCTCTAATCCCAAACACAGACCCACATGAGCTACTATGGAAAAAATTCCCTCTGGCCCAGTCAAAACCAGCACGCGTGGCAGACTGAATTCCAAGCCTCCTTCCCACTTGCAGCTCGGGGTTGTGGGTTTTTTTCCTTTTCCAGAGCATCTTGAGCAGATAATCAGAGCGTGCTGACATTCAGCAGTAATCAATTAGCGCCTACTTTAGATTAAATTGAGAATATGTAAATTGGACTCCTCATCAGGCACCACAGTCAACATTGGTGAGACACTCACCATGCTCCGAACATATCAAACAGATGAAATGCAGAAGTTGTTCCAAATCCTTTTCCAAAATAAGAGGCCAGGTGAGCTATATCAACCATTTAAGATTACTGTTATCTTTTTTCGTCATCGTTGTTTTTTTCTTTTGGTTTTGTTTTTTAACTTATTAGCTTCTGTTAAATTAGCCTCTATGATTCTCTTGCCAACCTAACACAAAGCTGACAATTTTATGGAGGTACTTACATATATAATTTGATAAAATGCACCACTTATAAATTAACACAAGGAATCTGACCCTAAAAGGTGCATTACAACATTCTTCCTGCTTATCCTTGTCCACAGTGAAAACACAGCTACCACCAAGTGTCAAGAGCTCGTGCTGGTCCTGGTAATGTTTGGAATAATTCCACTTCAGTTCATGAAAGCACAAAGAGGATAATCCTTGGTGCCATCCCACTCCCAGTGCCAGAGCACTCAACCCTGCTGGTTAGCCAAGGCTCTGCAGGACCAGCCCAGAAGTCACACAGTGCTACAACAGAAAAGGCTCACAGGAGCCACTTGCATCTTCAAACATTGAGCAAGGAGCTTAGGAAGGGTCTCTTAATTTTTCTTATCATGGGGATTTTTTTTCCTGTCTGAGCAGCAAACTTTCTATCAGACCTCATCTTGGGTCAGTGTGCCTGACCTTTCATTGTAAATTAAAAATGTTGATTCTTCATCACCTCACTTTCCCTGCATCCACCCTCAGCTGATCACATTTGGAGAGAGACAATAACTGGACCTCACTTTCAATGGTTATTGTAGAAGTTGCTCATTAAAAAGAGCATCTAACCTGTGCAAGGATAAAAGAAAGCATGGATGTGTTAAAACACACGTATTTTGTGGGATCTCAGCACCTCAGGACTGAGGTGCCGAGTCACTGAGACCACCCTTGGGGGGCTCGGGAGTCCTGGAATGTTGCCAGAAGTGTCTGGTGGCTGGACTTTGACCCTACACAGGAGACGACACCTGTATGAGGATAGGAGGATTTCACCGGGGTGAATGGTGAAGGGATTAGTTAATTAGAGGGTGAAACACAGGGTTTAGGATTTCTGTACAGGGGGGTTTAGAGAAGTAAGATGGAGGAATTGGGGCGTGTCCTGTCCTTCTTCTTCTTCTTCTCCTCCATCTTCTGTGGTGATGGTGGCACTTTGGGATTGGTCATTACTAAAAGTGCACCGGGCAATAAGGGTAAAAGGTATTGGGGAAAAATGATAAATATTGTACACGTAACTTTGGGTATAAAGATAGGTGACTGCCCGGAGGGCGAGACAGTGTGCTCATGGCTGGCTGCTGAGCAGACCGCTGTCGGGCCGAAAGAAAATCTTTTAGATAAACAATTAATAAACACAGAGACCGAAAGAAGAACTGAAGCCTCTTCTCGTCCTTTGATACGCGGGCTGCCCCAAGGCCACCTCGGGCCTTTCCAGGCCCTCCAAACAGCCGAAAACCGGACAGTATTTGAGTGAGGTTGGCTTTTAAAAATATACTTTTTACCTCTACGGATCATCATCTTACATAGAAGAGTTTATCTTCTGGCCTCTGAATGCACATGATTGCCATGATTATAGGGGGTTTGCATTTCATTCTGCTTCAACAAAAGCCCTCTGCTTCAGCCTCCTCTTCTCTCGCCTGTGCTATAGGTGAGATCGTTTCTGCAGAGACCACTTTGTCATTTTTGCTCAAACGTATCCCATTTACATAACTCATGAGGCATTAGCAAAACGTCCCCCTCGCACCACGCCGCTCACGCACACATCCGTGCGTATAAAGCTGTCACACCGTGCCCACAATAGCATAACAACGTGCAGCAGATAGATTACTCCTGTCCCTCAGTTTGTTTTTGTGATTAGCACGCATGACGCAGACCCAATAGACATTAGCATGTCCGGGAAGCACTCACAATAAATTGCCAGAGCTACTAATAATTTAGATATTTTTATGACTGTTCAGTGCTGGCTAATTTCGCCTAATAAAATCCCATTAAGTTGCTGCCTAGTCCTTTCCCTTCCTCCAAGTCCCCGAACGGGACTTATATGCTAATTGCAACCAGTATATGCTAATTAGACCTCATTTCCATTTCTTAAAGAGATAAGCACTGCCTTGCGCCAACCCATCATTAACACCTCCCACCTTTGCCGCAACCTTTCCGTCTGGCTCTCGCAGCGGCGCGATAAAACATCGCTCTGGGCTCCCCGGCAAGGGGGAACGGGGATGTTCTGCTCCTCCGGGCACTGCGGGGAGGGCAGGGGGAGCTGGGGATGCTCTCCTGCCCTCGCCGCCTTCCCGGGAATTCTCGGGAGTCTCGGTGTGGAGCAGAACGCGAGCCGGGGCTGCGGCGGGTTCGGGTCCTGCGGCTCCCCCGCCGCTCCCCGCAGCTCCCGCTCTCCATCACGCCCAGCCCACGCGGGCTCATTAGAGCTCCGGGGATGCAATCAAGAGTTTATCATGCTTGAAGGGGCGGCGAGTCTCCCTGCGCTGCCTAATGCGATTTCGCAGCGCTGAAATGTAGTCGGAATTAGATCCATATTAAAGATGGGTTAGCAGAGAGGGAGCGCAAGCGAGAGGCAAGCCCTGCTCTGGTTTTAGAAACCACAAGGTGTCTTTAAACTGCGGTGCCCTAAGCTTTGCTTTTGGGAGGGTGACCTTCAAATCCCCGCGAGAAGATTCATCAGGAGTTTTCAGGGTGAATACATAAGAATTCAAGCAAATTCCAGGCTGGGTGTTTAGGCCGGCAGCCTTGCTTCGTGGTCTCAGGACCAGAGGCTGAGCTTGTCAGCACTGGAATAAAAGCCCACCAGGGAAGAAATGAATCCATGGCGTAAGGAGGGAAACTCCCAGGTTCCACAGTGTGAAACCAGAGCAGTGCCACCAGCACAGTGCAACTCGGCTGTGAGTTTAGGCGAGTAGCTTATCAGCACATACTTTTCCCTATAAAAAACATTACTTGAAATTACTTAGAAATGCCATTTCCCCTTCTGCCTTTTCCAGAAAGCGAACGGCAACGTTTTACTGTCTGAGAGAGACAATTGCAAAGTCAAAGGATCTGGGAATATTAGCGAAGCCATTGTTTGAAAAAGAAGCAGCCTTGAAACATCATTTGCAAATCTATTCATTATTCTGAAATGCTAAATGCAGTAAGAGCAGGTTTAGCATCTGTCTACTAACCAGCTCCCTGATTATTACCCAGCAGAAGAGGAATGCAGGCAGGCAGAGCTTTGCTCCGGGAAGCCCAAACACTGTGGGTGTGAAGTGTTCCCAAAACGTGCAGACCCCTGGAGCCCCCACCCCAGGCAGGGCCTTTTCACATCTTTGTGCTGCCTTTGACAAATGAGGGAGTGTGGCTCTTTATTTTGGTGGGTAAAACGACTCCCCGCTGCCGTCTCCGGGAGCTCAGCGATGTCACGCCAGGGATGAATTCGCCCACGTCCGCCTCAAACTAATGCATTTCTCCCCATAACCAAAATCATTATCCGCCTGATTTCCCCTCCATCTTCCTCATCTCCCCCCATAACACACACACACACACACACACACACACACACACACACACACACACACTCACACTCACACACACTCACACACACCATGTCAGTCACAGCTCGTTGTGTCACAGCCCCGAGCACAACCCGTGCTGTCCCCAGGGGTGTCACACACATACAGATGCAAACACACCGCAGGCTGCTTGTTATAAATGACCAAATTGTGAGCCAAAATTATCAAAAAATTTTAAAATATTTATTAATCTATCTGTGTGACCGAATTTTGGTCTCCGAGACCACCGCAGCCAAAGGGACAGTGTCGAGCCCGGGATCGGCGCTGGGTGAACCTGGACCCGACCCCCAGAGCGTCAGAGTCTCCCCGTTCACGAATACTGCTTCTTGCAGCAAGGTTTTGTACAGTTTATTGTGCCCTAGGCAAAGATGTCCAAATTTCCTTTGTAACCCTTCACATGCATCGCTGTTCTTTTCAATGTGCAGAGCTGGACAAAGGCTGGTTCCAGGTGCGCACTCAGCGTTGATGGGCTCCGGGGAAGCCAGGTATTCAGATGTATCAGGGAATATTTGCTGCTGACTATCTTGATAGACACTATCGGGCAGGGTGATAATCGCTCCCAGGTGTTTCCCTATGACTCGGGATACCGGTGACCATCGCCCTGGAAGCTTCTGTTCTTACGTTAAGGTTTCAATCATTATCTTACCTTGTGTGCGGGAATTCGTTGTAATCTGAATAGACAGCTGCTCCCGGCCGGGGTGGTCAGACATAGTTTTGGATTTTTACAATATTTTATACCATACATTAATAGCATGAATTATCCCTACCATATATTACACTGCCGGAGCTCTCAGCCCGGGACAAAAGGGGCAGAACCCCTCGGTGGCGGTGCCTCCGGAGGTGACACCGATCCGCAGGGTGGGGACGATGCCGAGCATCGGGCAGTGGCCGCTCCCAGAGCCGGGTGACCCTGGCGGTCCCAGCTGCTCTCCGGTGTCACAGAGGAGTCAGTGACAGCAGTGACAGCGGCACGGCGATGCTCGTGTGAGATGGAAGAAGAGGGAAAGGGCATGTGAGGAGAAAATCCATCAGTATGTAGAAACCATCGCAGAGGCTACTTTCTTTCAGTAAAATTAAATGGACTGGAGGGGGGCTCCCGCGGAGCTGATCTTTTTATTGCTTGCACATCTCTCTTTATACCTCTCCCTTCTGCTATTACTGATTATTTAACTCTGTAACTGCACTTTAACTTTAGAAAGAGCTCCAGGATACAGTCGGTTTGAAGGAGGCCATACAAAATAAAATTTTATATTTTATTGCATTGTATTGTTCAGCATTTTAAAGAGGTAAATTAATCACTAAACTGCTGTTCTGTGCTTTAAACTACCAGCTGTTCAGTGCTCTGAAATACAAGATTTATCCTTCAGGATTTTTTTTTTAAATAATTTTTTTTTTCCACCTTTCATATAAAGACTTTATAGGGAAATAAGAACATGCTGGGGAGCGGAGGAGGGGATTAAGAGACAAAGAATCACACTGTGCTTTGGTCTTCATCCCACATCAGATGACTTGGTGACAGCCCTTCCTCTGTGGGCTTTACAGCTTAATTACCTGGATTGTGGGCTTTCCCATTTCCACTCCTTCCAATCACCCTCAGACTTTATTAGTATTTAGAGCATCTTGCTCAGTCTGTTGGGTTTTCTCTTCACCTTGGCAGCTGCAGTGTTAAACACACACAAAGGCCTCTGCTAAGCCCTCATCACTGTGATCTGTGCTTAAATCAAACAACACAAAGTCTGACCACAGCAGGGACCTTTTTTCATTACAGGTAGAAGTGAGGCAATAAAAAGAAATGTGGGGGAGGGGAGCATGTGTGTGTGTGTTTGCAAATGCCCTCCAAGGTGTCTACAGGCCCCCTCCCTTTAAGGGAGTGTGCAGGGCTGATGAATGGGGAAAAGGGAGGATGGTGAAGTAGTCATTCTGTGCCTTCAAATTCCCATCTTTTCCTTCATCTTTTCTGAATCAGTTCCCTGCAATTTCCATTGAAGCACAGTTTTGAGCCCTGGGTTAAGCAGCACCAGCCGTCTGACCCCTTCCCTTTCTTCACACTTGGTTGGTGGCAGCTCACCTGCAGCATCCTCAGAGCATCCTCACCCTGCCCAGGAACACGGGAGCTCAGAGATTCTCCTGGGAAAGGTGGCTGCTGCCAACCCATCCACATGGGGTGTCAAGGCCTGAGCTACAGCACAAGCTGTGCCTGGGCTCTCCATTCTCCACACAGAGCACAGGACAAACAAACCCGGAATCCTCTTTGCAACCCCAGCATTGCTTCTTCAGCCAGTTTCTGCCTACACCAGTTTCTCTCTTATTTCTTTCTGTGTTACACTGCAGAGAACAACTTCTGCAGAGAGTAGGGCATGAAAAGTGCAAGGTCAGGATGGAAAGTCTTTATGCAAGTTCTAGAGCAAGGCTGAACATTTGGCTACATAACAGAGATAGACACATGTGCAGTCACAGCCCGTACCCTATGTGACAGCTGAGAATGGAATGCCTGCAACATGTTTGGTAGCCAGAGCAAATACAGGAGATTAAAGTCTCTTGGTAGCACCATGAAACAGGTTTTCTGAGCATGTTTGGCAGTCAGTCCAGGTTTATCGCTCAGACACAAGTGAAAAGCCCCAACTCTCAGCCACTGCCTTTTGAATCTCATCTTACCCAGAGCTGCTGTTGTCTTCCTTTCCATCCAGTCAGAAGTGGTGACTGAGCCCAGAGCCTGAGTGACCCTTGCTGAGCATCATGAGGGCAACAACACCTCCCACCACCATTCCTCAAAGCATCCTGGGGCCAAAACTAGGGATGCCCTCTTCTTTTTTGGCATCTGCCAAACACCCTTCTCCATACACATGGGGAAGGTCAGGTTGGGTGGGGAACTGAGCAGCTTGATGTGTGTGTGGCACCCCTGCCCATGGAAGGTGGGAATGGGGCTGGAACCAGATCATCTTTAAGGTCTCTTCCAAACTATTCCATGATTCCATTATTCCTTGATACATATCCTCAAAAAAATTCACATGTTATTTTATTTATGCCTGAATAGCATGGTTCTAGTCGTCTTCTCAACTTTTTATGTAGTTGGACCCAAACCTGCCATTTCCCCCCTTTCTGTTGCACTAAAAGGGCTCACAGTCTTCACTTTTGAGTGGTACTTGACCATGCAGCAATGTCAGTGCTATAAATCTCATTAAAACACACTAATTGAGAATGGGAGCACAGTTTGTCACAAGCAGCGTGGTAGGTCAGCAGACAGGCACAGATGATGGATCCAACAAAAGGACCATGGACCCAGCTGAAGGAAATACATCTTTCTCCAGGAAAATTGCTCTCTCGGTTTTCACTATTACATGCCCAGACATTTTCAGGTTAAAAAGAGGAGAATTTGTGTGCAGTGCAAATCATCATTTCACATCTACCTAAAACCAAGGCAGAGGAGAAAGAAAAGACATAATTAAACCTAAGCTATTCAGGAAGAATTTTATTTCCTTTAGACTGGGTGATCACAGACCCTGTTTTTTTCTTGGGAGAGCCCAGATCATCCCAAAGAAAATCCTTGTCGTGTTCATTTGCCCTGGACACTAATAAAGGCAAAAAAAGCTCCTCCTTTTCCAAGGGTGTTACAGAGAGGGGCTGTGGCTCCTTACCCCCAGGTTAGCAAATTTATTACAACTTGAGCTAAAATGGGTGTTCAGAAAAAGGAGGAAGTATTGCAATGACCCCTGCTTCTCCGATCCACTGTTTTGAGGGAATTGAGCACAGCACCTGTGCCTACCACATTCCCTAAAATACCCCCAAACCCCTGGGCCCTCTCTGTCACAAGCACCATGAAGGGCACAGACCCAACCTGGCAGACCCCAGGTAAACACACAGTGAGAACTTGCCCTCTTCCCTTGAAATCTTGCAGCTCAAGAAGAAGTGCACAAAACACTAAGAAAGACAGGAAAAAAAAAAGAGATGTTGGCATGACAAATGATGAGCCCAGCATACTCTTATCCCATTGACAGAAGGCTCTTTTAGGATTCCTGCTGTCCTAAAGGGTGACAGTGTTCACGGGAGTCTCAGGTTGAGGGAAGAGATGAGGGTTTGACTCCATGTTTCAGAAGGCTTGATTTATTATTTTATGATATATATTACATTAAAACTATACTAAAAGAATAGAAGAAAGGATTTCCTCAAAAGGCTAGCTAAGAATAGAATAAGAAAGAATGATAACAAAGGTTTGTGGCTCGGGCTCTCTGTCTGAGCCAGCTGGGCTGTGATTGGCCATGAATCGGAAACAACCAACATGGGCCAATCACAGATGCACCTGTTGCATTCCACAGCAGCAGATAATCATTGTTTACATTTTGTTCCTCAGGCCTCTCTGCTTCTCAGGAGGAAAAATCCTAAGGAAAGGATTTTTCATAAAAGATGTCTGCGACACTAAATCATGAGTGTGAGCTTAGACAGGTGACGCCACCACTCCCAAAATGCTGGAAAAGCATTTCACTGGGTGCTGTGAATCAGGGAGGCAGAAGCAGCTCCTGGTGAGAGGTAAAGGAGTGTGGGGAAGGCAAAAGCAGGGCTTTGAGCATGGCTGGAAAGAGCAATTTCAGAGATTCACGAGAACAAGTCTGCCATGAACTGTGCCTGCAATGCAAGTCAGTGGGTTACTTGGTCAATTCAAAGCCATTGCCTTCATCATGGCATGCTCTGAATTTTGAGTGAGCCCCCTGAAAGTGATTTGAAGCCTCTCTGATACTGAAAGCTTGGTGAACTGAAGTGTGGAGATAATGCAGAAAGTTTTAAGATAACTTATTAATCTTGAAAATGTCTATGCAATGAGCTTGTTATCACTATGCTTTTTAAACCTTTGATAAGGTAAATCAAAATACATCTGTTCCAACAAAGTTTGACACATTGATAAAAAAAATCTCATGACATTTTAGTTTCCAAATCTTTTCCATTCACTCTGTTACTAGCAAATTTGGATCAGTTTCAGCCCTTTGGAAATAGTATCTAAATTATTAACTTCAATCAAAGGAATGAAGACAATCAAACTTTAAAGAAAATTAATATCAACTTCCAAAACATTTGGAAAAAACACCCAAAGATATGTATCCCAACATTATATGATTTCTACAGAAATTTTACCTCAGAAAAGGCTGGTTTAAAAGAGCAGTGAACAGTTTTAATACAGCAACACATGCATCATAAAGTTGATTGTGGTACTTTGCACTCAACAGGGCATTACATGAAATATCAAGACCCCACTTCTCTATTCTTCATTATTTGCTTCTTGTACAGAAGGTTACAAAGCTGCAAAATCTCACTACATCATGCTCTGCACCTCTTGTGGCTACTCTGCATAAGAATAAATCAGTCTTTCTTAAATCTCTCTGTGTGTGAGTCAGTCTTTCCTAAATCCCTGTGTGTGAGTGCTGTGCAAGGAGCAGCAGCAGAGCCTGTCCTGCCTGGCTGATGGGGCAGGCTGGGGGGCTGAGCTGCTCTGCAGTCAGGGCAGTCCCTGCTTCATGGAGCCCCTAGAGCACCTGCCCTGGGGTGCACCACACAGTTTGGCTTCCCTAACCATCATGGGCAGAGTTTGAAGGCCACCAATAACCAGATTTTCCAAGGGATGAGGCAGTGGAGATTCTCCACACAACAGCCTGAAAATGGAAGAGTGAATCCACTCTGGACATGAAAATAAACTCAGTTTGGAGCATTTTCTGGCTGTTGTGTAGCTCATGTGAAGAAATGATGTGTAGCCAAATCCTGGCACCAGCTTTCCACTGGATAGGTCCACTTAGAAAAATAGTGAAGAAGCAAAAAAGAAAATATGAAAAGTCTTCCAAAAGAACCTTACCCATGGTGATATGGATACAGAAATTTGAGAAGCTCTGCAGAGAAGCAAGCAGATCACGAGAATGAGCCAAACTTGGGGTAGAAATCCTCAAGTGAGCTGCACCAGCTGAGCAGCAGCTGAGCAGCAGCAAGGACAGCATTCAGAGAACTCAAAAGTTACTGCTTTTCTCTGTCTTACTAAAGAAAAATCTGGAAATAAAGCTCTGGGTGTCCATGATAGAGCAAAGTGCTCCTGTGGGGAGGGCTGGGCTGGAATATTTCTGCCTGAAGAAGAGGAGCTGACCACCTCAGCCTGGGATATGGAGAACATATTGCACACACACATATAAGAGATTTACCATGCCCATTCACAGACCGTTCTTCCCCACACAGATGGTGTTTATCACCTGAATTTGCTTCAGAATTTTTTCCTGGGGAATTATTGAGTAATCAATTTATCTCTCACATAATCCCTTCCTTATTATCTAAGGCAAAAGCTGCTGCATCTAATAGAAGACCTGCACACAAAGGGCAAATAATGTTCATTACAACTGAACAGAAGTAATTCTTTCTTTAAATCTCAGGTGATGCACTCCACAATGGCATTTCTTTTTAATCTAACACCACACCAAAATCTGATCAGATAAAGAGAAGTGAAATTGGCCCAGTGTTGAATTTTAGAGAATTAAGAAACCACAACTCCCCTGATCAAACAGATTTCACAAGGAAAAAACCTCACTAGCTCTGCCCATCCCAGATCCCAAAATGAAAACCTGAATATAATGAATATTCATGGCAGGGGAAGGAATAATATGGTCTTATTGAATGCACCCTGGGAACAGGTATAGAGGAAGAAAATAATAAAACAATATGAAATCTGAATTATATTTAGTTGAAGTTTTCCATGCAATTTAAAATCAGATTGGATACTCTGGATGAGATGTATTAACATGTGATAATATCAAAATATGCTGCATGGGATATTTTTCTGAAGAGTTTTCTCAAGCCATGAGCAGTGAGGGAGCAAAGGGAAGCTCAGCATTGCTTATCCAGATCAACATCTCTCTTCAAGACTAACAATGAGATTTTTAACAAAACCATTAGTCATTTGATTGAAGGCAATTTGACCAAAATTGATTCCCCCTGATCCAAAGGAATTAATTTCAAACACTGCAGGTTGTTTTCATGTGACATGAAAGGGCTCCTTTTGTGCTGCATGAGATTCAGACCCCACAGATCTGCTGTTCTGCAGCTCCCATCTGTGCATGGAAAATCCTTGACAGTTAGTTGCCCAGATATTTAATATTTCAGAGAAATAATTTATCACAGGGCTCTGGCACCTTTTCTACAACCATGTAGCAACAAACACATGCCACCCAAGTTAAATAATTACTCTGCTTTCAGGAAAACATAAGAAAAGGGATGCAGAAGGAAAGAAATACATATGGGATCATATTTATCTATATATGATTGTAATTCTGATGGTTCACTGCTAGATAAGTTGAAGCATACATAAGACATTTAGTGGACTGGAATTTCCCCTGGTTTGTGCTGTGTTGACTGCAAGGATGTGGTGGGTGACCAAGGACAGGGACAGCACCAGAAACTGCCACAAAGGGAATCCAGTGTGAGTGTGGATCCTGGGACTGGCATAATTTGGGGCAAGCCACCAATGAGTTTGCTCTCAGAAGCTGATGGCTGAGCCCATTTCAGATCAGACTGGATTTAACTTGATGGCTGGGGGAGGTGTGGATTTGAGTCACTGTGGAGAGCCCTGAGAGTGAGGGGCAGTGACTGAACCAGCTGCTGTTGTACAGAAGATTTCTGTCCCTGCCAAACCTCAAAAGAAAAGTCTCCATCCCACTCTGTCTGGATTCCACCTTCCAGCCATGCCATGCCAATCCTCAGCAGCATGGATGTCTCTGGGGAAATGGGCCCTGAGTGCAGTCCCTGGGTTAAAGATGAGGCGGCTTTCACTCTGCTCAGCTATCTCAGCACTGAGGTGTTCCTGAGCATAAACAGATGCACAGCTGGGGAATGTTAAAGCAAAAAATTTGTGAAACACAGGATGAGGTGGACACCTTCAGGAATACAGGTTTGCATTCAGGCACATTTATTTCAGTTAAAAGCCACATTATGTGCACAGGTCCTTTTTGGGATCAGCCCTCACACCTTCAGAGTTTCTGTCACCCTCCCGGTTTCTTTCTGTTTTCACAGAGGTCAAAGGGCTTCAAGAGTGTTTCTGATAAAACCTGCATAAAGAATTAATTGCCTTCTGAGAATACTTTCAATCTTTCCTTCTGTCCTCATTACAGAATTTTAAATAATACAGACAAATCTCTCTCTCCCCCATAAACAAATTACCAACACAGAGAGTTCATTGTCATTGGTTATCCTTGAGATTAATGAAATTGAAGGAATGACCAAAAAAATCTTATACTGTTTGCTAAAAAAGATTACTAGCATACAAAACATGTTCTTTACCCTTTTTATTTTAGGATATATGTGAACAATTAACCGCTTTCCACTAGGAAGAAATCCCTACTAACAGCTTCAGAATGGAGGACACCTCTTGTCACTCCTTTAGAGAAATATATGTTTATTGAATCTATAGCTAAGCTGGATAGGCACAAAGGAAAGATGCATCCCTGTACCACTGTTGCAAAAAAAAAAAATAGTAGTAAAGCTGCACATTTGGGGTTTTCAGCAATTTTGCGGTCAGGTATGGAAGTTATGGAAGTTATGGGATGTTACATTATAAGCAGAAATGGTCAAAGCTACTCAGCACCAGCAGAGCAAAAATAGGATTTTCAGCTGAGAACATCTCCCCATCAATAATTTGCAAAGCAAAAACGATAACCTTTGGCTGACAATGCTGTTGCTGGGCTTCTGAGAGCTCACCCTCACAAGCAAGGGAATCCTTTTCTTTTAAGCAGTGGGCAAAAGGGGCAAGGCACCTTGGGATTTCTAGAGGAGCATTAATTCAGGTTGTACAAACCCAGTGGAGGGGAACCCTTTGCAAGCTTCATTAGCAATTCACAAACACATGAAAGTGATGCAGACAGACAGACTCTGTAGGTAGTGTGAGCTTGTACAACCCTGGGAAAAAAAAATCAGACTTTGATAAAAAGAAATGTGAAGTATTTCATAGAATATGAAATCCCTTTTGAAGTTTGTTAGAATGAGTGGGCCCTCATTGAATGCAAAAGAGAAATTTGATATGCAGCATCAACTCATATCCAAAAAAGATTTCAGAAAAGTGGCACAAAAGATGAGAAGTAGCTGAAACATTAACCCAAGAAAATATCCATATCCCTGACTTATTCTTTGTTATGAATTATGATTGGGAAGGACTTGGGAGCTAAGTGGTTCAGCTTGCCCACAGTAACTTGTCAGTTTAGGACTCAAGATCCTGAAGGGATTCTGCCCACCTCAGGATGATTCACCTCTTTTTTCTCCTCAGAAAATAGTCCAGTGTAACACTGCATTCTAAATTACATAAAACTGGTAACAGATCAGATAGATTTTTTTCCTGCTACTTGTCAGAATGAAGTGTATATCTAAGTTCAAAAGAGAAGGAATGGGAAGAAGAAGGATATGGTGAGAAAGGTCTGTAAAGTACTTTAATCCCTTGAGGAAGAACCCTATGGACTGTTACAGAAAAAAAAAAAAAGCCAACAAATAGAAACTCAGCATCATTCCACAGAGTTTAAGAAAACCATATCCCTGCCCTTTAGAATTCACTGAGCAGGACAACCTGAAGAAAATCACATTAGCCTTGAAAGAGCAACAATTCTTCATCTGAGGTATTTTTACTGGTATAATATTTCAGTGTCTCCCACTTGTAATTATCTAAACTTCATGTCTTTGAGGTACAGCAATCCTCTTACCTCCTTTCACAGATGAAAGAGTTGCTGCAGGGTTCTGGCTTGGGAGCAGATGGATCAGCAGTAGCACAGCACCTCTGCTTTCTGCAGCTGCTCTCAGGGCTGCAACTTCCCCCCTGCAAGAAAGGTTTGTCTGTCCATGGAGCAGCCACCAAATCTGTGCTGGACAATAGAGGCCACACAGCTCTGCAGCTGCTCCAAACCACTGAGGCTTCTCTGAACCCCTGCTCAGAGAGGAGAGGAATCAACAAGGTGGGGAGGAATGGCCAGGGATGCTCTCAGTCACTGCCTGAAGGACCCAGGGCAGGAAGAAAACTGTGTCTGGATTTTACACAGCTGTTTTCCTCATTGCCACAGCACCCTGTATCTCTCAAATCACGTTTCTATTTGAATCAAGCAGTGTTCATCTTTTCCACCTGTACCATCACCCTTCATAATGACAGCTTCAATTGGATTCTTGATCATCCTAGAAATAATAGTCCTTACCTTTGTAGAGAAGAATGGTGCAAAGCTGCTTATATTGCTGGTGAAAACAGTAAAATGACAAACAATAGAAGAATTAAATGATGATGTCTGTCCATATATTCCAGATACAAAAATAGTGGCCTTTCTAGTTTTGCATTTCTTGTTTTTTTGTGATGAAAGTTTGCAGGACTTTGTAAGAGATTAGAATAAGACCTTGACACTTTTCACATCAACTTCCTACTGGCAACTAGCCCTTAGCCAAGAAGGACAAGCTTCAATAGGAAAACAGTGCACATTTAATCTCAAAGTTCCACATATGGACCACAGGGAAAAAAAAAAAACAAACCCCAAACCATCCTCTGGTCTGCAATCTTATGCTTCCTACAGTGTCCATGAGCTACAAACTGGAGCACAGCAAAAGGGGTTTGCTATGTGTGATATATTCATTTATAATACTATGCATACTAATACATTCATAATTCATTTATAACACTATGCAAAGTTCTGCTACCCAGTACAATGCAGGGGAAGTCAAATTATTCACAGCAGAGCAACATCTGGAGCAAAACAATGCAGTTCTCCTGGTCAGGCTTATTACTTAAGAGGAGCCAAGTCCCTCTTCCCCCACTTCTATACCAAGCACTGCTCACAACATGAGGCTGTCTCCCTGTGGTTTTGGTTCAGCTCCAGATACAACTCTGACACTCAGTTACACATCCAGCCACATTTCATGAGGCCAAAAATCACACCACAAGCCAGCAAAACTCCAAACCCTATTGCACATACCTATGATGTAACTCAAAGAATCTTAGTCAGGATGCCAGAGGCACGTAAACATTGGCAGTGCTGCTGTTTTTGTAATCCACAGTGGCAAAAGGATTGCTGCTAGTTTACAAAACACAGCCACTGACACGCTCCCCTTGGCTCCCTGCCAGCCTGCTGGGCTGAGATCCCCTCTCACAGCTGGGATTTTTGTGACTTTGACACAACCAAACCGTGGTACAGATCTGTCCCCTGATGGTGTCAGGTCCCCTGTTCCAGGGGATCAGTGTCAGGTGAGGCTGAGGGTGGGATGTGAAGCAGGTCACATGAACCCTAAATCATGAAAGATGAGGACAAAGAAGCAGGGGACAGGTCAGTAGGAAAGATGCTTGTCGGGCACCATAACAAAAAGCTTGCATTTCACCCTGTGTTTAAAAGTGATTGTGCTTTAAATTTGGAGGCCAAGTTCTTCCCTTGAACATGTATCTCTGAGTAATTCTGAGCAGCTCAGGAAGGGAAGAGTTATCTTGACTCCAAGGTAATTAAAAACCCAACTTTTGCAGCATCTGACTAATAGGATTGCAACCTTCCAGCAAGCCTGGAGGAGCTGTGGGCTTATCAGGAATGCCAGCTCTTATGTCATCATTAACTAATGACACACTATTCATACCCACCTGGAGATGAAAGTAAAAATTTGCACATGTAATATCTGCTTCTTCTTGTGTTCCCCTAATAGACTTAGAAAACAGAATCTTGTAACAGGGCCCGACCCTGCATTCACAGAAAATTCCCATGAATGCCAGTGTGATTGAGGGCATACAAAGAACACAAGCCTGAGAAATGTCTCTGTGAGAATTTCACACTTGGAGTTCTGAAATAAAAAAGCTGCATTAAAATATTACTGTGCTATAAGTGCAGGTGGTCCTGAAGGCTTTTAGAAATACCAAAACACTTGGTCTTCAATCTCATGGTAATCACATTGTTGATTGTGTCTGTGGATGTGTTTAACCCTTAATACTAATAATAGAGTTTTCCATGAAATATTTACCTTCTTCCTTTACCTTCCCTATTTGTAATGCCTGAAAACCTATGAATAGATAAACATTTTGAGAAAAAGCATGTTGCAAATATTGTGTAAATAGCCATGCAGACAAGTTGGCAAAAGCATGCAGCCACAAATGCACATCACCTCCTGAACCTTGTGACGGGCAGGTAGGTGTAAATCCCTGCTCTTTCACTTCTGTGCAGGAAACTGCCAAGGTTTATAGAAGAAGTTTTTACGAATTTGGACACCAGCCTGAAAACTTTGCAGAGCAATAATTGATATCTAAAAGAATCAGAGCCTTGAATTAATCATGAGTGTGTTTGAATTCTGCAATGGGGTAGGCACCTTGTTTGCCTGTGCAGGTGCATAAAGCTTTGCCGCCAAAATAAGCGTGCAGCTATTTTCCTTATCCTTGTAGATAATATTTTCTGTATAGTTAAACCATGATTGGAAATACAGACTTCATGTAGCCAAAAGCCAAGGCAAGGTTTGGTCAATCATCCCTGAATTCTGAAGAAGTGAACTGAAAATTTTCAGTAGCCCTTTTCTGTCAGATAAATCAGACAAATAATTTCCTGGTTAAATTAAAGTATGTGGTTCAGCTACTCCAGTTTTGTTAGATAGATAATGAATTAGTCAGTTTACATCACATGTGCACTAAGTGGGATTATTTGGAGAAGAACTTCTGAATTATTTCAGGGGGAATTTTAAGGTAATTTTCTCCTGTGGGGAGACTTTGCCCTGAACAGTTTGTCTTCCTTCTTCCTCTCCATGGCCTAACACTGCTCTCTAGCTACCTCCCCATTCAAGTTCTCCTAAATTCACTATTCATTGGATGGGTTTTTTGGTTGCTGGTTTTTTTTTTTTTTTTTTACTTGTTTTGGTTTGGGTTTTTTGGGGTTTTCTTTGTTGTATTTGGTTTGGTTTTTTTTTTTTCCCAAGATCAACAGAGGAAAAATCCTCTCTCAGGCTGACTAATTTCTGAAGCTGTCCTGTTCTTCCTCACTGGTAAAAGTGATAAACATGAAACCATGTTCACCTATTTATTCCCTGGCAAAGCCAGTCTGCAGTATGTCTGTCTCTGGAGCTGTCAGCCCTCCAGGGTGGGGATGGCTTTCATTTGTATTATCCAGCACTGAACTCCTTGGCAGGACGCTGAGCAAAAGAATTAAACAACAGAGGCGAACATTTATCACATCTAAAGAGAGAACATTAATTTCCTATGTTGTTTCTGAGCGCTGCCTCCATGTGCATGCAGAACGTGGGGCCAGGCTCTTGGCTGGAATTCAGTCCAAAAAACATCCTGGTGATTTGCACCATCTGAGAACCTATCTGGAAGTCTCATATGGTGCAGGAGTTGAGAGATCACGAATCTCCCTTTTTCCCTTCACATTTCAAGAAAGTAAAGAAGAGTCTCCTGGTGTGATTCCCTGCACAGCAGCCCAGGTACATGAGATCTGTCCCACCTTGGCTGGATCCTTGTGCAGATCAGCTCTGGTGCCCACAGAGCTGTCCAGGAACCAGGGCTACACTGAATCCAGGCTGGAGCTGCCCTGGGCAGGGCTGGACAGAGTCTGCCATGCCCAGGGCAGGTGGAGGCAGCCCCAGGCCAGGGAGGAATGGCAACAAGAACTGGCCCAACCTGCTCAGAGGCTGGGGTTCCAGCTTCTCCACTGGTTCCCAGCCAGGAGGAGTGAGAAAAGCAGAGGCTTTCTTCACAGGATTTTTGGAAACTTTTAATGGAGAAATACTGGCATGCTCTTTAATCCTTTAATGAGAGGTAAGATTTGGGATGGGCTACAACAGTCAGAGTTCTGGGAGAGTTTTGTCAGTCACACAGACTGGCCAGTGGGATTTAAAAGATATGCTGAGAAAGAAAAACATTCTCATTCATCACATTCCCTGGTTCAATTCCCCACATTCAGAGACAGGAGCAGACTGTTTTCCCACTGTGAAACCTGACTAGACCTTCCTGAGATTGTAGGCAAGGTCTGAGTGTAGCTGAATGCTCTCCAGTTCTGCAAAAATCAGTGTGGGAGCTGGGGCTGCCATATTGTTTTGATGTAGAAACAAAAGAAAACAGAGAGAAAATAAAAAAAAAAAAGGTTTGTTTTCAGGGGTACAGTTCAGAGCAAAAAAATTGAGCCTTGTGCTGGTCAGTTCCCCCTAAAAGCTGACTGTCTGCAGCACCTGCAGCTGGTTTAACGTGTGTGGGAATGGTGGGAGGGGACAGGAGCAAGCTGGGGTCTGACCAGGCTGCAGCCAGGATTGGTATTTCACAGCAATGACCATAAGAAATAACTCACTGACATTTATTATACATTTCACAAGGGGTGGGAGCACAAGGAAAGGTGAATGCATGAAAAGCCAGGTTTGTTTGAACTTTGGCCTGGTTCCTGTCTGTGTTTGCTGGGTTCATACCAGGATAAAACCACTACAGGAATCTCTTGATGAACACATCAGGGGAACAGGGGTCAGTCTTCTCACCCTTCACACATTCTTCCAGCCTGTGATGGACTCTGCAGGCATTTGGGTGCACTTAAATGCCTTCACTTACCTCTTGGCTTAGCCAGAATGTATCCCCACACCACAGATTTGTTTTCATCACAAAAACACAAGGAAATGAACAGCCATAACTCAATTATGCTCCAGAGTGAACCCAAGGCACTGCAGTGAACTCAGAGGAGGTAATTCAAAGGGAAATGGGGAAACTGCCAGAGATCTGGCTGGATAAACTTAAACAAAAGAGTATCTGGCTTCTTTTAGACTTAACTGAAATAAATTTGCTTCTCAGAGCTAAGTTCCTAGGCTCAGCTCCTGTTCCCCATCACCCTACAAAAAGGCAGCAGTGACAGATGAACTCCCAGCAGCTGCAGTTCAAGGTGTGCTTATTTGATGGCAGTACTGGATTAGCAGATTTGGGCTCTTCTCCCTTCACCACTGTTTCCTCCCTCACACCACCCATATGCTGCGCACCTCTGTATAATAATATAAATGGGACAGATGTTTGTACCTCTGTATAGCAAGTGATCAGGGAACTGATGTTGTTGAAGAACAGCAGAAGGTTACCCCACACTCCACTTTAAGGGGTCTCTTCCCCAGGCTGCCAAAAAGAACCAAAAAGGGTGCAAAGGGTGCAAAAAGGGAGCAAAGGACTGGACAGGGAACCCCAGGGGTCCTCAGGTGCTCCCACGCACATCTTAAACACACACATGAAACCTGACAGAGCCCCCTGTTCAGAGCTTTGCAGTGTCCAAATGAACGTGCAAACTTCCATCAGACACTTGGGGGGCTACAGGGGCCCCTCTGGAACCTCTTTTAAACCCAAACTGTCACTGCAAGAATTGGGGTGATGCCATACAAACTCACCCCTAGCACTTTACCATTCCACCGTGGAAATGACCTATGCTGCCTGGCCTCATGAGCAGAGCAACAGTGCACCAGGTTTTTCACCAGAAAGGGTCAATCAACCAACACAGATTAAAGCAGAAAAAAGCAGTTCCTTTCAAGTGAAGGTTTCCTCCCACAAGATCTTTCCCCTTTTCTTTAAATTATACATGCAGATCACCATGCAGAAAAGCACCTAACATCTTTTCTCCACGCCGAAAATGCAACTTTTGAGCAGCTGAAAGTCCATAGGTAACCTGAAAAATAAAGTGTTTATTTTTCCCAAGCTGAGACAAAGGCTAACCCACGATTGATGCTTGGGCAAGCACCTGTTAGGGTTCAGAACCCCAGTGCTGCTGTGTCTCAGACAACTTTTATGAAAAATCCTTTCCTTAGGATTTTTCCTCCTGAGAAGCTGGGAGGCCTCAGGAACAAAATGTAAACAATGGTTATCTGCTGCTGTGGAATGCAACAGGTGCATCTGTGATTGGTGTCATAGAGTTGTTTCTGGTTAATGGCCAATCACAGTCCAGCTATCTCAGACTGTGTCCGAGTCACAAGCTTTTTTTATTATTCTTTGCTGTTCTATTCTTAGCTAGCCTTCTGATGAAATCCTTTCTTCCATTCTTTTAGTATAGTTTTAATGTAATATATATAATAATAAATCAAGCCTTCTGAAACATGGAGTCAAATCCTTGTCTCTTCCCTCATCCAAGAACCCCTGTGAACGCCGTCACACTGCTGCAGCCAGAGGAGTGGAAAATCTTCCTTTGCCTTCTCAGGGCATGTGCTGGCTGAGAGTACAACATGAGAATGAGAATGGTGGTGTGTTTCTGAAGGGATTTATCTGGGCCCATGTGACAGCCTGCCCAGCTTTTCCATGCTGTCAGCAGGAAGGGAGGATTCCAGCTGATCCCCACTGGATCTGAGGGGGATGAGAGAGCCCCGGGCTGTGAGGGGAGGAGGCTGCTCTACATCTCCTGCCTATTACTCTCATCCCCAGTAAAGGGCATGGACAAATTCACCTACTTTAAGGGTTATTCTAATTTATAGCAGAGAGGAATGTGCCTCTGGGAGCCATTACAGCAGGCAAGGGTAATTGGAGAGCTAACACCCTTTAGCTAGATGTCCTTCTCTGAACACTGTGCATGGAAACTCAAAAGAATGAGCTAAATGGCAGCAGTTTGGATAAAACCCCTGTTGGGCATGGCAGTGTGACCATGTTCACAGGGGTTCTTGGGTGAGGGAAGAGAGGAGGATCTGACTCCATGTTTCAGAAGGCTTGATTTATTATTTTATTATATATTACATTAAAACTATATTAAAAGAATAGAAGAAAAGGTTTCATCAGAAGGCTGGCTAAGAATAGAATAGAAAGGAATGATAACACAGGTTTGTGTCTCGGACAGACAGTCTGAGCCAGCTGACTGTGATTGGCCATTAATTACAAACAAAAACCAACATGAGACCAATCACAGATGCACGTGTTGCATTCCACAGCAGCAGATAATCAATGTTTACATTTTGTTCCTGAGGTCTCTAAGCTTCTCAGGAGGAAAAAGTCCTAAGGAAAGGATTTTTCATAAAAGATGTCTGCGACATGGCAGTATTACATTCCTTGACTGAAAGGAGCTGGCACTGCCCCATGCATGCACAGTGTGGGTCTGTTCCAAGGCTGAGCCTCTCCCTGGTACACAGAGTCCCTTCCTGTGTAGAGCCAAGCCCCAGTGCACTTCACACACAGCCAGGCTGGCTCCTGCCCTTCCCACAGCCCCTCCTGCTCCCTGTGCCTGCAGCTGCTGCCTTGGCCTCTCCTGCTTCATCTCCAGCACCTCTTCTACTGTTTTGCAGTGGCCTCAGCCTCACAGAGGATAAACTGACCAGGGCACATCACCCCATCTACCCACTCCATTCCCAGGGTAAATCTGCTGTAAAAGTGTGCAGGAGGGATTACACAGCACACAAAGAGCTTTTCCAGGACATTGTGGTGGAAGCTGATCACTGTTTGAAGGGTAGATGCTTGCTAACCCAGCCACACCTTTGCTTCAGGAACTATTGCAACAACTGGCAATTTTGACTCTCCCTGTAAAACTCATGTCTGACTAAATATGTGCCAGTATCTAGTTTTTAGCCACAGTCAGCTCAATGGCCAGCCAGCTGAGTATCTGACGCTCAAAGGCCTGCTGCAGAATTCAGTCCATCACACAGAAGTAAAAGCTACGGCATGAAATCAGCTGACTTAATCTTTTACCACTTATTAAAATTGTTGTAAATTTTATTATAATAAATATAATATATATTTATTCTAAATTAATATATTAATATGTATTAAATAAATATATTAATTTATATATAGATATTAAACATTTCCTATTATCTATATAAATTAATGTATAATATTAATTTAATATATTGATTATTATTATATATTAATATATAATAAATATAAATTTAGGCATGTTAAATTTATGCCTAAATTTAATTTAGGCATAAATTAAATATGGGCATATTTAATGCCCTATATGTAGGGCCATATAGGCATTTTCATGCATCTGTTTTAAGAACCACAAAGACCAGGTTATGCTATGAATATGGTAGCTTAAATCTAAAGTAAATTTCACTGGAATTGATTTCCAGATACCAGACAGGAGAAGGTAAGAATTAGGCTCTTTTTCCAGATTTATAACAGAAGAACTAACAGCAGAATGTACAATTTTCTTCCAGTAATAGCTAATGATTAAATAAAGCAAAAATGAATTTTGACAAGCAGCTGGTTTAATAAAATTTATAGGCACAGTATCAGATTCTCTGACTCTTGCAATTTACATAGTCATTCAGACAGCACTGAGTGACTTTAACTCTCTATTACTCCAAGCCAAGGGTCTCTCCCACCCAACATGAAAAAGGTAAAAATAATTTTATATGCATGAGAAGTACAGAACCAGGTTCAGTAGAATTACATTGCACTTTTCCTTGTGAAAATTTATGTCCATGAAAAGTTCTTATGTTTCAGTCATGACAGTGTGTAAAAATGAAAGCTCTCAGAGCTATTCTGGAAAAATGGAATGTTAAAAAGGGGTATTTTGGAAAAATAATTTAATCACAATTATTTTGGGGTATAAAGCTTTATCTTCAGCTTCTGTAAACTGACCTTAACCCAAAGAGCAGTTGGGAATGCTAAAGTGTGGCAGAACACAGGACTGGTAACTCACAGTTTTTTCTGCCGTAGGCTACTTGTTATGCCACTAACATAAAGGATAATTTGGCTTCTGATACTCCTGATGAGAACCTTGAAGAGAGATCCTGAGAAAACATGAGCTTCTGCCACTGGCAAAAATCTGGCACAGGAAAAAGAGGTGAGCATGATTCCTGGGAAAAGCAGAGCTTTGTGCTCTCCTTCCTAGAAAGTGTGCCAGGAGAAGCAGAGGAAATGAAGAGTGGGCTGGTGTCCTGGTTTAGGGCAAATTTGGGAGAGAATCTTCCAAGGGCAGTCCCTCCAGAAAGCAAACCCACAGGGCCCCTCACCCCAACTGGTTTGGGAAGGATTCTTCAGAGAGAAGTGGAAAGAACCTGTTTATTTAACAGGCACAGCAGCCCCCAGCACACAAAATGAATAATACAGGATGACACCACTCTGTCACCGCTCTGAAAAAGATGACAAATTCAGAAAGTCTCTCTTGGGGTTGGTCGCTCTGTTCTCAGTCCCTCCGGCGCTGGGGCAGCTGCTGCCCAGAGTAGGCCCCGCTAGGCCACAGGGTGCAAACTCTCGGTGTTCCCAGGGCCCAGTCTGGAGCAGGTTCAAGTAGGTCCAAAAAAGGAAAGGAGAAACTGTCCCGGAAGAAATTTGGACTGTTTAGCTAAACTGACTAATGAGCAGAAGCAAGAGCAAGCAGAAGCAAAGCAGAAGCAAGAGAGCAAAGCAAAAAGCAAAAGCAAAAAAAAGCAAAAGCAGCACCATGTACTGCCCTGTCTGTGTGTTCTGCCAGGCTGATAAGAAACCAAAACAAAGCTTTCACTCTTCAGAGCCAGTCTCAAAGGTACAGAACATAATATCCAGCATAAACAGCACACATGAATGGGGATACAAGCATCATAACGCCAGCCTAGGGACAGCTGGTCACTGCAGACCAGGCAAGAAGGATCAAGAAGCTGGCTCGGACACCACGGCCAGGTATACACCTGGTAGGGGGGCTTCAGTGGTGCTAGAGAATTTTGTAATCAGAATTCATTCTGGCTAGACAGGGCAGGTAACTTGTCAGGAATAGGGAAGGATAAGCATTGAGGTTTGCAACAGGCGCACAGCATAAAGCAGCACAAGGATGCTTTTTCCACTGCACCACCTATTTCTTAACACCACAGCTACACTAATTTAACCAATAGTTGGATTATAAAGAAAAATATTGGCTGAAAAGTATGCACAGGTTGCTGCAAGACAAGATGGAGCAGAACACAGAGAATATTAGCTAGTTTGTGACTCATCTTGCACACCTTCACTCACTCCAAGGCAGTTTACTCCTCTTTTATTGTAGACCACAGATACTTTGCACTTACCATAGAATTGAAATCCAAATTTAGGACCTAACATAAGCCAGATGAAACACTGCAGATTTACAAACAGCTTTCCCATAGAGATAAGCCTCCAAGAGTCCACTGAAATACAAATTTAGCTTTCATCCCCTTATTAATTCAAGGAGCCTTTTTTGCTTGTAATTGATGAAGATAACACTCTTCCATAATGTGATAAATATATTGCAGTAAATTGCATTAGACATGTATATGATGCATACCTAAAGACAAATGGACATAAATTAGAAGGTGGAAATTAAGCAAGAAATTAGTTATAAGTAGAAAAGTACAATAACCTTGTTATCTTTTATCCATGGCTGTGAAGTCTTAGCCTAGAGTCCCCAGTCTCCTGGCATGCCTCTCCTAAATTCCTCTGAATGTCTAAATTACCTGCTTGTTACAGCAGCACTTGTGCTCGAGGTCACTGCAGGAGGAAATGGGCAGAGTGACAGAGTGGCCACACTGCAGGGAATGGCCTGGTACCCTTGCACAGACTGTGCAGTGACAGGACATTGAATTATGCTGCCACGAAAGTTTAATTTCCTTCAGCTTGTACCAAACACCACCCAGAGGCACAGAGCACAGTGGCTTATTGAGGGCCACTCTGATATTAAGGAAAAGAAGGGGAATGCAGGGGAGTGAGTGCTGACTGTGATGTTCAAAGAGATGACAGAAAAAAAAAAAAAGCACATCCTCCTACACGTTATGCGTTTCTTGATTCAGAACGCAATAGTGTGTCCTTCCCCTGCATCACCTGTGCTAAGGTGTTTTTCACCCAGCCATGGAATATGCACATGATGGGGAATTTTCAGGTCACAGGCAGAGGCAGCATCAGGCTCCTTTTCCCACTTGGAATAGACTGGAATATGGCAGCTTATTCTCCTAATACAGGCACCACCTATTCTGCTAAAAACAATAAGAAAGATTCAGTTTAAAACCGCAGTTCCCTTACAAAGCAGATTGAGATATTTCATCAGGTATATTCTGGAAAGCGGTTACTCCAGACTATGAAGAACTGCAACCTGATCAAAAAAAACTCTCTTAAATAGGGGGCCAGCTGTCCACAGCACAACCATTTCACACCCTCATGAAATTAAAAGCACTGTTTCAACCAGTCACTGTTGAATTAGTTTATAATGCAAACAAACAGGCTTCACCTTAGAGTTAAGCAGGTGTTGATGAAAGCCGTGCTTGATTAAAACTCACTCCCACCTCTGCTAGAGAAAGGCACTGATCTGCCTGCAACAGGCACCTCCAGCCACACTGCAGGCACAGCCTTCCCCTGCTGTCCTGGGCTCAGAGCATTATGAAGACAAAGTCTCTCATGGAAAAAAAACCACAGCTCTCCTGACAGTTAGATGAACTACCAAACAGAACAGAAAACAAAACAAAGCCACCACTCTGCCAGCGTTTTCAGAAGTTTTCTCTTGCTTCTGCAATAGAGAGCTCCCACACTGAGGCAGGCCCCCACGCTGCTGGTGAACCTGGATTCAAGCCATAAATTGTAGCTTAAATGCTCTGAATAGTCCTATGACCAGTGGAGTCTGAGCTTTCTGCTACAGAAACCTTCTGAGCACCTGATCCATGGTGCAGGACAGCCTGGAGACAGGGCCTGGGCAGCCAGGTGAAGACAATTATGCTTCTTGTGTTGATTATACTGAGGGAAAAGGCACAAGCAGGGTGGGTGACTCTCCTGCGGCAGAGCAGGTATCATGTAGGAGCTGCCACAGTGTGCCAGAGCTGGAAGCTGAGGCTGAAACTATTCCCAAGTCTTCTGCACTCTTTTAAATGAGCTCTGAACAAGCTTGTTTAGGGGAAAGAGACACTGCCACTACCTGAACTGGCTGTCCTGCTGGCAAGCTGCCCATCAGCTCACACAACCACAGTCATTTCACAGAGAATGTGAGCCCACAGCCACACATCAGGAGCCTTGTGACACCCCACAAGGTGGCCCAGACACCCCCAAGGCTGATACTCCTGGCCAGATGCCTCAGTCCCACCCTGCATATCTGCCAAGGCTCTGGATATTCCAGTCAGACATCCCTTGGTGTAAATTTCTGCAGCACCAGAATCATGAGTATGACACAAAGATCAGCAATGGAAAAAAACATCAGACAAAACCGGGGAAGGTTGTGTTGGAGTTTGTTTAATAAAAGGAGAAGTTGGTTATCACAAGGAATAAAATATCATGTGAATAAAAAGGACTCGTTTCAGCTGCCTGTTTAAACTTTTCTGTGCACCTTTTCCTCTGTAAAAATCTTGAAATACACCTACCTCCATTTACAATGCCGATGTTGCAGTTTGCATCCAGTCCTCCGAGGCACTTGGATGTTGCTGGGTATTGCCAGGCAACTACAGCTCTCAGTGACATAAAAGAAATTGGGGATATTCAGCAGAAGATAATTAGTATCTCCACGGATGCTCTGAGAACCTGATTCAAAGAGAGATGTGTGACTTTCCTCTCCTTACACACCTGTATCCCTTGGAAGAGTGACGTGTAAGTGCCTGCTAACTTTCCTGGTAAAAGCATTAACATTTTTTTTTTGTGATCAGGCCCTTTCTGACACGAGCTGCAAGTCAAACAGAGAATTTCAAGAGTGAAAGCAACGAATCCATACAAAGCTCTGTCTTTAGCCTGAAACAGCAATGAGCTCATGTCCTGATAAAAGGCTAAACACTGAGCAGAGCTAGCAAGATCAGAGGATTTCCTCACAACACAGTCTCAGCCAGCTTCTGTATTTTGCTTCGTTTCACACTGCAATAAAAAACATCCACTAAGCAGGAGCAGAACAACCTGCCTCAGTGTCAGGCACCAGCCCACCTTCCTGCCAGCTGGCAGGGAAACTCCTGAGGTGGCCAGGGACCTGCCCTGCTTGCCTAGGCGAGCCCCTGGGAGGGTAGAAGCCAAGCCACAGGGCTGCTCTGGCCAGCGGCAAATGCCAGGCGCTCTTTTGGCTCATGCATGCAGAGATAATTTGGGTCACCACCCTCCCAGACAAGCCAGCCATAAAAAACCAACCAAACCCAGGTTTTCTGACAATGCAGGGATGTTACACAGGGTTTCACCATCAGAGGGGCATTTGCCAGAGGAAAAGGGATTCCCTGGTGATGGGATGGGGAGGGAGCATAGTGGCACCAGGTTGGAAGGAGGACAGCAGAGTGTGCTTGTGCCTCAGTGGGCATCCTCTTTCCTGTTTGTAGCTATGTCAGGAGAACCTTCCCACAAAGGGTGTTTGAGCTCTTTTCCTCATGCAAGCAAGCCAGAACAGGTCTGGCATGAGTGGGATGAATGTTTTCAGGGCCACACCTATCTCACAGAAACTTGTGTGGAAGCCAGCTCTGGCAAGAGCCAGTAAAACCTGCAATCATTGGCAGCTTTCATACCGAAAGTGTCCAGGCTGACTTTCCTTTCAAAATCATACAGGATGGGGCTGACTTGTGTAAGCAAGTCCATTTTTCACAGGACAATTCGGAGCACAGGCCTGTCTTCTGTTGCAGTGGATGCAATGTGAGGCAGCCCAGCACAAGGAGAAACTCCCTGATGGACACGGTACAGCCTTGGGGACCAAGGATGGGAATTAATAAACATCCCCTCCCCACCAAAGAGCAGCATTTGGGAGAAGCAGTGAAGGGGAGGGTGCACACCCTGTGTGCTGGGCATCCACCTCTTTTCCTTGCTGAAATCAGTGTCAGGCTCCTCTCCCTGATACCATCTCAGGGCTGTAGACTGGAAATGGCTGTTGCAAAACACCACGGTTCCACTGTTTACTCTGTAGAAGCTACAAGTTTCAGTCTGGCCACCAAAATGAGATCTCCTATTTACCCAGGTCTTTAGGGAAATTAAACATCCATCACAGCACCATAACCAGATAGTTTAAAACAAAATCCAAACCTGAAAGTCCTCCTAAGCCTGGATTATGAAAATATGCAAAAGCAACATAAATATCCCCAGGGAGGTACAGCTGTGTAGTCAAAAGAAGAATTTGGCCACATTCTGGGCTTTCACAGATCCGTCAATATTTATTTGTTGTGACCTGCATGCTCATGACTCTAAGCACAGCTGAAACTGTTCACTGAACATGTCCAAAGTCAATTGACCTTGACTCCACTCCTGGGTGAGAATTAGCTAAACAATATATTTTTAATTTGCAGGTTTTGTTAGGATTAAATCCTATGCAAAAGAATCTGAACGTAATGTGATAATAAAAAGTTGGCTTCCTACTTTTTTTAGAAAATTGATCAATAGGTTTCTCTCCAAACCAACAAACTTTGCTACTGAACAAAGGCCAGGTGTTGAAAATTAAATCCAGAAGAGTAATTTTTTTCAGGGAATTGTAAGCAATGGGAAAAAACCTATTGTAAATCAAGTGCAAGTGCAGCCTTAAATATGACTGCCACTATCAACTAAGGCTTTAATAAATACATTTTAAGACTAATGACTTTGATTCTTCTTCCAGAGACTTTAGGGTGAATTGCCATTCTACTGTAAAATAATCCCATGTAAACCAAATTAAAAGTAAACTTGCATGGAAAACAAAATGACCTGTTTGAAATTCTTCTCCATATTTCCCATTTGCTACTTATTCACTTTTTACTAATTTTGCATCAGGCAGAGAGCAAGATCCCTTCATTGCACAAGGGAAAATCTCAATGGCTGTTAATCTGATTTGATGCTACTTTGACTGCATCCTTTGCTATGCCAAGGAACCTGGCACTGGGGGCTTCAGAGGTCTGTGGGAAGAAATGCTGGATGCATTCTGCAAAAGCCTTTCCTGAACCACTGGTGAAAACCCTCAAAGGTTTTCCTTGGTCAAAGTGCCACCACTGCTACATTTCCACACTGTACCACGTTACTGGGCAGGAGTATTTCTCAAACACAGCTTAACAGGGAGCAAAGCCACAGGCTCAGAGCTCAGGAAGAGCTGAGCCCTGCTCCCCTGTGGGCCTGGGAGGAGCTGGCAGCTGTGGCTGACCCAGCCTGCCTGGATGCTGAGCTGCTGTGCCACAGAGAGAATCCTAATTTGTTCTAACAGGATGGGCGTATGCCAGGCCGTGTCCCCAGCCAGTGTAAATCACAGGAGCCCTCCTGAAATCAATGCAATTATGCCAATTTTCATAGATCCATAGATTTTCGAGTCAGGAGGGAACATTGTGATTTACATGTTGGCTGTGGCTGTGATCTATGTTGTAAATGAGGATTTATACCAGCTGGGAGGATCTAGCTCTTCAATCCATTTCAGGAAGTCTCATCTTTCAGTCAGATAAATTCTACAGAGCAGCTGCTTTGCTGCAGAAGATTTTTTAACTCTGCAGGAGAATACAGAGCTCTGCAGATTCACATGTTGTGAGAAGGGGTACATATACCTTGATGAGAGACCAAGAGGGCCAAAAAAGAAACAGCACAAAAGTACTGCCTGGAGCAGAGGACTGGGTCAGGGAACAGCAAAGGTGGTTGAGCAAGGAGGGAACGACAACTTGATGGAAAGCACCTGGATGTGCTGTTCCAGATACTACCTCTGGCAGCTAAATCAGGGCAGGCACAGAAAGCAAGGAAGCAGCTTTTGAGGTCAATACCAGATTTTCCCTTGCTCTTGTACCAGTTCAGCAGGGGACCTGTAGGCTGGGTGGGATTTTGAGATCTCTCCCTGCTCCTTTCAATTCCTGGCTGTTTCTCTGGGAACCTTGGTGCTTGCTTGGCCTCCCTCAGCCCCTGAGCCAGCTGCAGACAGCTTTGCCTGCAAGGGAGAAAGATATCCCTGTATCCTTGCTTGCAAGAGACTTTAAATCAGTGGACCCATCAGTGCACTGACTGTCTCACAGGAGGGTTTGCACTGACCCTTTAGGAAGGTTACAGGTAATAATTTGTAGGTTTGTATAACTTTCCCCTTTTTTCCCTATTTACCCCTTCCTATCAGCCAGGGTGGATATTTGAAGGTTAAGGTATCAGTCACTGAGGGAGAGCTGCACTGAGATTTGAACTTGTGTTTTGCAGAACATTTCCCTCCACAATGACAGCTATAAATCCCTTTCTACTGTATTGCCAAAGCATCCCCACATGCTGCTTTGTGAGACAGCACAAATCTGGGGAGAAGGACAGTGAGCTCTGCCCAGCAGCCTGACAACACCCAGGGACTGGCAGTGATATCCTGCAGCCCAGGATTACCACAGGAGGGAAAATGAAGTGGCCTTAAGGAACCTTTTAGAAGCTCCACCATTCTTCAAAGAAAGAGGAGAATTAAAAGTGATGGATCCAGTCCAACGCCCTGGGTGACTGGCATTGGTTGGGTTTGGTTTTACTGAGAAAACATGTCAAAGCAATGAATCCACAGCTAGTCAGAGAAGCTGTGGTCATTTTGTTTCATTTCACAGACCAAAAGAGGGCCAGCTTGAATGGAGCAGTCTGTCTGCACTGCCCAGAAGATGTTTGTGTCATAAATCCTTCATAGGGAGAAAGGGCTCAGTCTACTTGCAGTCAACTGGCCAACTCTTTTACCATGGCAATCCCTTTTCTTAATCTTAACTCAACCCACTCAGACCTGTGCAAGTGAGACAGAAATTCTGCAGGCTTAGGTAGAGCTGGGGAATTTGTGAGGTCTTGCTGAGAGACCTCACAAATTGGTTCTTGTATTTAATTCATGGACCAGACTGTGGGCTGAGGTAAGTAAGCCTGGCTTTGGGGGAAGGCTGATGCTTGTTGAGAACTGGAAATTTCTGGGGACTTCTCAGATACATTAAGACTGTATTTTTGGGGTGTTGTAACTGGATCTGGGATTTCCTGTGCTTTATTTCAATAGCTGTGGTTACTCAAGTAGGCACAGACTAACTTAACTGAAGCACTTGTACAAGCTGAGATAAAACAGTAAATATAGAAAGCTGTCCAAAATTTCTCAAGTCATGCAAAATTCACTGAACTACCATTAAATCTTGCCCACAAATGCAGCAGTTGAAGAACAAGGCCTGGTCTCACCCTTATTTCCTAACTCAGCCCTAAATCCAGCCCAGAACACACAAAACATCTCTGGAATGGCACCGAGAATGGCACGGAGTGCTTCTCTTTCCATGATTAATTCAATTCACAATGCTTGAGGAAGAGTCTATAAACACACACATGCACACACAGCAGCAGTCTAACAAATTATGCAAAGTGTTTGCTTCATTTTTAGTTTTGCAATCAACCCTCAATTTGATTAGAGGCTCGCTGACACTCACCTGGGAAATTTTTCAGAGCTGACTTTTGCTGCTGTGAATGCACATTTCAGTCATTCTCCACCAGTGCTGCAGCCACCTCCCAAGGCCCCAGTGGGGGAGGGAAAGCAAGGCTGGGAAAGGCACTGCTCATTTTGCCCTTCTGGTTTACATGTCCACTGAATCCCACTCGATTTCTCTGCCAGGTTGGCTTGCACGCAAGGGGAAGAGAGGGCATAATTAGCACTCATCCCCTGTGCACACACTTGCCCTCTTGGGAAAAACATCTCTGTCCCTGGAATCTGCTTTGTTCTTCCCTTAATTACAGACTTATGCTGCAGGATTTTGAAGCAAGACACAAGAACTGCTGTTCACAACTGGCTATTTCCTCAAAAGTGTTGGTTTCTGATTGCTGTTCCCGATGTCACTGCTGAGAATTACATTTAAAATGCCAACCCAAAACACAAGACAGTGGTGCAGAGAATCCAGAGATAAGCATTGCAAGCAATGTGAACTGTTGGAACTCAGGAAATTCCTCTGGCTGCCCTGGAGGACTTGAGCCCCTGCCCAGGGGGCTCAGAGACCTTGGCACAGACCCTTGTGCCTTTGATTTAACCCTTGGAAAAAACAATTACCAACCTTATATGAAGAATTACAAGCCACGAAAGTTTAAGTAGAATGATAGTGAATTTATCATGGGGTGAAAAATAGATTTTGGGGGTTTTTAGAATGGGGGTTCAGGAGGCAAGATGGAGGAGTCTGGGTATGCCCAGCCTTTCTTCTTCTTCTTCTTCTTCTTCTTCTTCTTCTTCTTCTTCTTCTTGGCCTCTATCTTCTGCTGTGATGTTGGTACTTTTGGATTGGTTTAACATAGGTGATAGATATTGGAAAGTAATTGTAAACATTGTACATGTAGTTTTTAGTATAAAGACATAACACCACCCTGGGGGCAGGCAGAGTGCCTGGAACTGCCCTGCTGGATGGACCTTGGCAGGTCAGGAGAAAGAATTGTATAGATAAGATACAATAAACAACCTTGAGACCGAGAAATGAAGAGCCCTGACTCCTTCTTCGACTGCTGGGCTGGGAAAAGAGACTTTATAAGGTTTCTCAGGGTCACTCTGAGCAGCTAGAGACCTCAAGAGTGAACAATGCACTGGCCTAATTTGGAAGAAGGCTATGGTGCTGAAAGAGTGAGAAAGGAAATTGGGGACTTTGTGGACAGCTCCTCCTTCAGTGGGATGCATTTCCACAGGGATGTGACTTGACTGCATGGTGGAACTGAGATTGGCACCATCAGGATGTGAGACAAAGGACTGCTAAAGACAGCATGGAAAGTATCTGAAAGTAAATTCAACTACTTCAAGATGTATTAGGAAGACAGGTATTATTCAGGAATTGGTTACTACTGCTTGATCACTGTAAGTCCTCTGAATCAAAACCTGAGCTCAGAAAAGGGACTGATCCAAAATAAAACCACTTTAGCCTCAGAAGATTTGGCTGTGCACCCAAAATAGGGGGGGGGGGGGGGAATTAATTCTCATTAGAAGCAGAGATGACACAAAAACCTGCATGTCTGTTGTTTTTGGTGGTTGGGTGGGTGGGGAACACATCACTCTTTTTAAAGCAAACTCACTTCAAAACAGAACAAAAAATAGAATTGTTTCTGCAGAACCAGAAATTCTGTACTTCTGCAACACTGAACAATATAAACATGGAATATATAGAGAGAAATATATAAATACACTAGCAAAAGTTGCAATAGAAGAATTCAGATCTAAATGAGGAAATCACAATGAAATGTTTTGACTTGCAATAAATGAAACCATTTGACATTACCACAATGAAATGAGAAAGTCAAAAGACAATTGTTTCTCATCTTCCTATTTTAAATTTTGATACATTTCCAAAAAATAATTGCTTTTTGACAAAAACACTTTTACAAAGAGAAGAACACCACTGATTCTTTTTGTTCAATCTGCTCTACTAAAAGCTGCCCACAACAATACTTTAGGAGGCAAATCTTTGGATTCTTCTGCACCTGAGCACTTCTGTTGGGAGCTGCTCCTTGTCTTGAAATTTTAGTCTGCTCTGTAGCTCCAAATCTTTCCTGTTCATCTCTTTAAATCAGAGAAGAACTCTACACAACTGAAGTCATCAGCCTACCAAGGATTACAATAGATCTCATATATTCTAATCTAAAAATTCATATCCGGCAGTTAAAACTAAAGCAGGTGGTTATTTTTTATTCCTGGAATCATGGCAGGTCTCTCAGTGAGAGAGACTGGTTCTACTCTCAGCTCCCCTGAATGGCCCCATGTCCTCTCTCCTGTTGTTAAAAGAGATGTGCTGTTCTCTTCCTGCAGTAAGTAAGGACTCCTCTGACATGTTTTTCACTAATATCCACAGCAATAAAGATGAAAAATCAAGGGAGATAATCTGGAAATAAACATGGGAAGTGGTGTCAGGCCACAAGCAGAGCTGGTACAGCTCAGTGTAAACCCAGAACGTCCCAAGGACCACCTGGGAAGTTCTGGGCTTTGTGAAGGCTCGATTGGAGACCAGTCCTAAGTGATCAGGACCTGTAAGAAATATTTGATGGACAGTGTTTTGCCTTGGAACAGGAAAGGAGAGCTGTTCTCATTGTCTGAAGGAGACACTGCAGCTGCTTCTGCTTATGGGAGGTCCCAATGCATTTTTCACAAAGTGTGCACGTGCCCCAGCCAGTTCCCCACTGGGAAAATCCTTCCAGTCTGCCCAATTCCTTCTTGCAGCTCCCACAGAATACATCATTTTTCACTGCCTTTCCACCACTCCAGCATCATTCTGTGCTTCCAAATACTGACACATCATCCCTGTGATGGATGAAAGGATTCATAGCAATTATTATGTGGCCTCATGGAGGCTCCAGCACTAAAGGTTGTGTAACTCTGGAATTGTAAAGCACAGTTCTAATTTCCTGGAAATTCATGTAAAAATTAATGCATTCTGAAACTGCAGTCTGAAAGCAAGTGGAGCTTGAGTTCTGTGGGTGATTCAACTCCACATTTCCGCTTCTTCCACTGAACATTGCAAAGCTCCCCTGGTTTGGAGCATTCAGTGTCTGCTGACCTACAGGCCTTTTACTCCTCTGGCACCTGTCAGGTGACAATACAAAGTGCCATGGGGCAGTTTTATATAACCTGAAGAAGAAATGTTTTCCTGTCTTCTCCATCTGAGTGTCTGGGTGTGCTGTGAAGCATAAGGCAATAGGAGCACAAAATGGGCACTGCAGCTGTGTAGCTTCAATGTTTGCTGACACTGATGAGAATTCTACCTTTAAAAGGCAGCCATTCCTTGCAATTCTCCTTTTAGGGTCAGGCTGGCCCTTACTCAAAGGCCCTGAAGAGGGAAAGGGCTAAAGGAAAAAAAAAAGAAAAGGAGAAAAAAAAAACCTGATTATGGGGTACAGAAGTGAACTAAAGGGAAGGAATGTGAGGATCACAGGATTAGACATGCCTTGAGAGAGAGCTGGATGGAAGGGACACCAAGCAGGACACTCTCAGTAGCACTCATCACACCATGATGGCATTTGAGGTGCTAGAGGGTGTTCTTCAGCACGGTGTGAGAGGATGATAACACAGGCAGAGCTCCCTCGGCTTCTGGGATTCATCACCAAACTTCCCACACTGGAGAGGTGACATGGAATTTCCCCCAACATTTTCAGCTCATTACAGTCCCTGAAGATACATGTTAAAGCTTTGTCCTGAAAACTGAAGGAAGCACATGAATCCAGAAGCTGGAGCTGTAAAACCACAGCAATTATTGCAGAACTTGTAATGAAAAATGCACCTGGCAATAGCAGCAAGCTTCCAGGTGCTGGTTAATCTTTGGGCTGCTTGGCATGTAGGGTGAGAAGGACCTAAAGGGCATAAAGAGCAGAGAAGGTTTGCAAGCTGAAATAGGGCTGGAAATCAGGGTTGCTTTAATAGTTGTTTCCCTGCTTTTTCATGATGGTTTTAGAAAGAAATGCATGTACCACACAATCTCAAAATCTAAATTGAAAGAGCTTTGTGACCCTCTTTTCATTTTCCTTTTCCTTTCTTTCCAGGTGTACAATACATGCAGCACTGAATTTTGCATTAATGTATACGGCGTGAAATTGGTTACTTGAATATAGAGTGTAAACAAGAGCAGGATTTGACCAGCAGATAGATTTGCAAAATCTATCATTTTTATGCAAATTGTTGTAAAGTTACCTTTGTACAGAGCACTGCATTTTGACACAGTATTCTTTGTCTAGAGCACAAAAACCCAACAAACAATGCAATGCACAGTATATACTTTTTCAAACTATTGCTGAAAAGCTCTTTTATTTGGCATAGCATACAGCTTTAGGCTGTATTACATGTTATATAGTAATAATCAGTAACATTACTTTTTAAAAAATTGAATCCGTCTTTTATCACACAAAGTCATTAACACTGTTTTGTGTGTCCCTGTGAATTTCCCTCAAAAAAACACTCAAAACTGATCAAATAAAGCATGACAGCAGTAAGTCTTTGGATTAAGACTTTTCTCAAGTTCAGGAGTTCTTTTTTCCTCCTCTAAAAACTGTAAGAATGACTTTCCTCTGCTCATTCCATGTTTATATTATTGCAGGTTTGAAGATACTGTCAGTGGGCACCAGAAAATATGAGACTGAAATCAAGTCCAAAGGTTGTGCCAGTAAACTACTGACATAGCCCACATGGCAGGAGTGAAAACATGCATAAGAAGGTGGCCAAAATTGGTGATTTGTAAATTCAGACCAGCTGACATTTAGATTTCCACCAAGCAACAGAGAAACCAGCTGCTGTGGCAGTAACAGGGTCTGCAGAGTTAACTGAGTGGCAAACAGTAGGGCACCAAGAGTGGTCTAACATGACTGCCCAGCTGTGCCCAGGTATACACAAACAGCAGATTACCTTCCAGATAATAAATTTAATTAATTAATAAATGTTGTCCATATTTTCCCAAGACCCCAAATATATGATGCTCCCCATATTGAAGGAGACCCCACATTTCCTGGGGGCTGCCACCACTGCCATTCAGACAATTACACAGCACCTGGTGGGTTTAGCAGGTCTGGAACTGTAGTGGAGCAGGTACACAGTGTCTGCTGAAGGGACCTGCATGAAATCATCCCAGAAGCCTGGCAAAAGCCAGTGCACCTCCATGACATTTTCCACCAGACCTTAGCAAAAGGTCTAGAGTTCTCAGGCTTTGGGCTGGCCTGCAGTTTTATGAGCACTACACATTGCATTCCTTCTGCTTATAAAAGGTCCTTTTATAAGCATTTTTATTTTTCTCTTTCAAATGAATCATGTCCTTCTTTAAACACTACAAAAGAAATAAAAGAAAATGTAGGAAAACACACAAGATTCTGCATAATGTGTATAAGAAATGAGTGTTTATCACTGCATGAATACCTAATTAGACCAGACATGTAGCTCAACATCAAAAATAGCAAAACCATGGGTTAAAGCATGCAGCATTCTCTGGTTGGTACTGCAAAGATACAGACAAGAATGTGGAACAAAAAATTCTGTGAAGTAAAAACCATTAGGCAGGCAAGCAAAAAATCCTGCAGAGATGAAGGCTTGTTTTAGCTGGGCAGACACTCTAATCTCTTCAATGCAGCCCTCCTTGTTCTCCACCCATTCCCAGTCCTGCACTTATTCCTGCCCTCAAAGGGATGCAGGTCTCTGAGCTGAGCAGGCATCTGCCTGCCTTTGAATTGAATTGGGTGTGTGGGCATGAGGGCTACTCCAGGCAGACCCTGTGGGGTAAATGCTGACCTGGTTTCTTAGGTCGGGCCTGGCACCACACTAAGGTGGCTGCTCTGCTTCCAGCCCCAGCTGGCCTGTGCTGGTTAATGTGAAGCTTGGGAAAAGAGCCCTGGGACTGCCAGCACTCATCCATGGACCTGCAAGGATGGGTTGTTCTGCACAGAGACTCTCTGTGTACATTTCTGTCCTGGTTTAGGGCAAATTTGGGAGAAAACCTCCAAAAAGGGGCCCCTCCAGAAAGCAAACTCACATGGCCCCTCACCTCAATCAGTTCAGGAGAGATTCCTCAGAGAGAAGTGGAAAGAACCTGTTTATATAACAGGCACTGCACCCCCCAGCACACAAAATGAACAGTACAGGATGATACCATTCCTTCACTGCTCTGAAAAAGATGACAAATTCAGAAAGTCTCTCTTGGGGGTGGTGGCTCTGTTCTCAGTCCCTCCGGCGCTGGAGCAGCTGCTGCCCAGAGTAGGCCCCGCTAGGCCACAGGGTGCAAACTCTCGGTGCTCCCAGGCCCCAGTCCAGAGCAGGTTTGACTAGGTCCAAAAAAAGGAAAGGAGAAACAGTCTAGGAAGACATTTGGACTGTTTAGCTAAACTAGCTAATGAGCAGAAGCAACAGCAAGCAAGAGCAAAGCAGAAGCAAGAGCGAGAGCAAAGCAAAAAGCAAAAGCAGCACCATGTACTGCCCCATCTGTGTGTCTCACCAGCTGTGGGGGACCGGCTGATAAGAAACCAAAACAAAGCTTTCACTCTTCAGAGCCAGTCTCAAAGGTACAGAACATAATATCCAGCATAAACAGAACACACAGTGGGGATACAAGCATCACAACGTGTCCCTAGGACAGTTTGGTTTTGGGTAGAATTTAGAGCAGCACATTGCAAAACACTCACAAAACCTGTTGTTCTCACTGACCATGGTTTTGTACTTTAAGTGTCCTGTAATTGATTCTTCCAAGCCATTAGAACAAGAGCCTCTGTCCAAGTCTAAATATCAGATTAACCTTAAAAGCATTACCTGAAAGAGCATGAGGGTGACAGAGATCTATATGGTGTAGTAAAGAGTGTCACTGTGTGAGAAGATGATTACAACACATAATTTGTTCATCATACTACTTATGGGAAGGCTTCACCTGGAAAAAAATTCACAATTTTCTGTCTCCTGGAAATCTTATTCCTAATAGGCATTATTAAGGCTCCATTGCTTTTTTAACATTCTACCAACAGATACAACCTAATGAGGAAGATTTCAGAAGAGATCCAACCATCCCTGCCATGTCCTTAATTTTTTCTCCAAAACCTTCCCTTCTCACCTGGCTTGAATTTCAGTGTTCATTTCTTCTCTCCTGTCCAGGAAAAAAAGCAAACCATTCACCAGTATCTTCTTGCAATACAGTTCCCTTCTTTTGTGCAAAAACTTTCTCTTTCTTCCGCATCCTACTTTCTGCCATTCACTTCAAACTCAGCTGATCCCTTCCTGAGCTTCTGGAGTATCTCTCATCCCAGACACAGCTGTAGTTCATCCCTCTCTCGTGATGCCTGGGGATCTGACTCATCATTTTTGCAATTGTTTCTTTGAATCAAAGCCTCATCTAATGCTTGGTGTGTCTGCATGAGAAAGTGTGGTTAGAAGAGATCTAACTATCTAGCAAGCCCTGGAGATAACAAAAAGTGGAGACAGGTTAAGGACATCCATCCACTGCTTTTACCATTATTTTGGGGTTTTTTTTGAGTGACCTGGGATGGTCTATCCAGGGCAAGAGCAGTAGCTCAGAACAGAACCTGCCTCACACTATGGGGTGCTGCAGTCTGCTGCTTTTCATCCGGTGAGGTGCATGCCATGCACCCTTCAATGCCTCAGGGACACACAGCCTTCCTCTGCCTTCTGCTATGCTGCAGCTGGCCTGAAACTGCTCCTGAGCTATCCCACCATGAAGATGGCCACCTAAGCTGTCCCATCACTGAGATGGTCAAAGAACAAAACCCACTGTGAGCAAGGCTGACAGGAGAGGAGTACAGCCCAGCTCCTCAGCTCTCAGCTTACTGGTGCCCGTGCTGCATGCATGACAGTAGGAGATTAGCTGCTTTAGCCCACAATCCCTTTTTGTGCTTTTCAGGGAAGTGTATTCTACCATTCCCCTCTTTTAAAGACCAATCTGGGCACATGCTGGATGTGGGTGCCCCCTCCCCATGTTTAATTCTGCCTTCCGAACTCTGCATTTTGAATGCTTCTGCAGAGTGCCGCGTGCAATTAGAGACAGTCCCACAGGGCAGAGGTGCAGGCTGCATCCTGAGATATTCCTCTGCTTATTTCCTCTGGAAAATAAACAACTGCCTCTGAGACTATTCTTCTGCCAAAATAATTTTAGCATTTCACTGTCACACGGCAGGTGGGCTGGGTGGGGAGGGAACACCACCAGAGGTGCTGCTGTGCCAACCTCAGGAGGCTGGTTATTTTAAAAAGCACCAGACAATTAATTAATTTTCTTTTTAAAAATATTGCAAAAAATGTATTTGGAGTTATTACACCTTCATAACAAAGTCTCTATTATAAATGAGCCTCTCCTTTTCAGACAGGCCTGTAATTAGATTGCCTGTGGTGATGATGAATGACCAGGGTGAATTCATTCCGGGGGAAGCGCTCGGCAGCAGCCCACATCCAAAAGGCAGGGAAGGGCTACCTGCATCCACCCCTTGGGCTCCCACAGCTGTCCCCCCTTCCTTGGGGAGTCCCACAACCCCCAGTGTGGAAAAGTCACAGCCACTCCCTTCCCCTCCTGACTCTCAACAGCTTTGCAGCAGCGTGGGGCTGGATGTGGCCTCTGGGGCACGATCCATTGCCAGGTGGACATGGAATAAGGAGTGGAATTTGGGGATGAGATGCAGCCCTGACAGGATCCCCTGCTTGTCCCCCAACAGCCCTTTGCTCTTCCAGCCCCAGATCCACTTTGGGGGGGCCAGGACCATGGGGAGGCTCCAGCTGGGGTCTGAGGGCCACGGGGCAGAGTCACAGAGCCCTCCCTGCCTTCACAACCAGCTCCAGCCTCTCAGGGCAGCTTTATTACTGTGATTCATGCTGGGATGAGGAATCTCCCCCTCCTCATCCTCCTTTGCCTGCTCCATGGTAAATGCTGTTTCTGAGGCAGGGCTGTGCGAGAGCACTGAGCCCCAGTGACCAGGAAATGCTCGCCTTAAGGTTGTGACAAACAACTGCTCATTTTGAAAATTTAAAAAGGTTTATTAAACCTTGGCAAAAAACAACAGAGGACTACATAAGGAAAAAGTTGCAGCACTGGGAAGTGCCCCTCATGGATACCACATGGCCAGTTCATCTTCAAGATGGATGCTCAGTCTCTTATACCCCTGGGCATTGCATCAGCCAGCCCTGGCCCATCCAAAGTCTGTCAGTCAGCTCTTCTTTGCCATTTATCAGTGCAAACTGCTTTCTTGTCACTGGATTGGAGGTCAGGTGTTGCCATGTTGCATCCCCTAAGCGCCCCCAAGCTTTTCCATTCCCAGCTGCCCCATGCAAGGGACACCTGTGCAGCTTCTTTGTACCTGTCCTGGACAGCCCAGGCTGTCTGATGGCAACAATACAGGGGTAAAGGGAACCATGGGGAGAAAGAGGACATCTAAACTACAATAACATAACTGTACATCACTAAAGCTTTTCTTAATATTCACACAATAGTCATCCCTTAATTGCAAGAGCCAATCATCTCATTATCCATCTACAGGATTTTTTTTGCTATCAAGAAGAGGAAGCTTGCTGGTGTGTCCTAGTGCTCGTGGCTGTGTTTCGTGCTCGTGGTTGTATTTCATAGGCAGCATTTTGCAGGATGCAGCAGGTATCTGGAGAGATGTGGGCCAGACTGGGTTCAGTCCCAGCCAGGAACCACCCCCTGCTTACAGATGTTTACTGTTCATAAAGGCCATCATCATTTGGCTCACCAAGACAAACAGATTGAGCTTTGCACCGTTTCAGAAGTTTCTGCTTTCTCTAAATCATGACTTCTTTTTTTCCTTTCCCTCAGCTTTACTGTCTGTCATTATGCAACAGCCCATGCCTGGAAATGAAGAGCTTCATCCAGAAGTAAAAGCTGCTATAAAAAGAAGGAACTGTCCCCAGGACAGATCCATTTCAGTAAATGGTGAGGGTGATGTGAAATGAGAGTTGTGCTGAAATCATTAGCTCCAAGAACACTGAAAGAACTGAAGAGGTATAAACTGAAACGTAAGAATTATAAGCTCTGTTGTCATTTACACTTACAAAAACCCTGGCCTGGACAAAATCATTGGCAGAATGAGGCAGGTGATGGCTGTAACAGCAGCACATTTCTACTCTGTGGGTTTTTTTCCTTGGCATTAATAAAAATAGTCTACTTGGAGGCTGAAACAGCTGCCTGCCAGAAGGCCTCTGGCTCCCCATACAGCACTGTTCAGTGAGGTGTGGATGCTAAACCTTAGGAAGGAACACTTGGTTGGGAAATTGCAGGCCTCACTAACACCCAGTCTGATCCACTTTAACCACATGTTTCCATGGGCCTCCATTCCTTCTCTGGCCCTGAACACTTTCTGAACAACCCTAAAAACTCTCAGCATCAATTAATGCAAATGTGACAGGCTTCTCTGATATGTAGGGTAAGGAGTCTTTCAGCCTCATTAGAGAAGGGAAGGGCTTTCCATCCATCTCCTGATTTTGATGGAAATGGTATACAACATGTTTTATCTCTGTGAAACAATAAGAGCGAAGGGGCTGTGAGCCAGGGCCGCCAGCTAAGAGTTGAAGATGAAATTTAATTGGTTAGTAACAAAATTTTACTGCTGAGACAGCTTGTTTACATCTATTTAATGTCATTGCTTCCTGAATTTGTCTATCAGGGAGTGCTGCCTGACTGCTTCAGCCAGATAACAAACTGGTTCTTGCTGCTTACAGATTTATCTTCTCTTCTGGCCACCAGCAGCCCCTTTTCAGTGTTTCAGCCTCTGTCTGGTAGCATCCTTTCCCACTGGGCTGGACTGGGGTGCCCTCTGTACCTGCTTATACCATGGCCTTTCCCCTGCTGGTACTGCTATTTTAATCCCATCCCTTATCTCAGTCCTGGCTCTGTGCCTTTTGTTTGCTGTCCCATAGCCCTTTGCCACTTTGCACTTCTGTTTCCCAAACCTGATCCTTACAACCCCTGGAAAGTGCCTTTTATTTAAGTGAGACATTTCAGGTCTAACACTAAATTGTGCAAGGACGTGGGAGCTGGATCTCCGGAACACAGAATTACTGAGTGAGCTCCTACTTTGAAGGACTGAGCCTATAATGCACTCCAATTTTCCTACATTTGCTTTAGTTTGAGCTGTGGCTGCCAGCTCCCCAGTGTGCCTGTAAAAGGCAGGAGGATGGGGAAGTGCATTTGTGCAGTTGCTGTGCCTGTGCATGGTGCAGGCAGCGTCAGAGCCGTCTCTGACCCAGCACTCTTCAGGCTCTGGGTTTGCAAACCTCAGAGTTCAAACACGAGGGGGAAAAGGAATGCAAGTTTAGCTGAGAGCATAATGCACCTATCTGTGTGCAGAAGCCCCTGAAAGAAGCTCTGTAATTGGGCCTGTTGACATTCAGGTGATGAGCCCAACAAAGAGCAGCCTGCACCTCCAGGAGGGCACACGGAGATTGGCTCCACAGTTCAAGGGGAAAAATATGAGACAGTATCACTGAAGTGCTGTTGTAGGAATGCTGAAGGCAATGGTCTGCTACAGCTTTAGGAGCATGACAATATTCTTTACAAATGGCTCTTGTTTCTGTTGCACTATAAAAGCAGGGAGGCAGCAGTTAGGTGTTTCTTTTAAAGTGGGAAGCAATTGTTTGTGAAAAGATGCTAGAGGAACACTCAGATGTACATGAAAAAAAAACGGCAAAGCATGATTTTCATTCTAAAGCTCAACAAAAAGCAATGGAATGATTCTTTAGCTAGCTTTGTACCTGAGTGAATCGCAGCTTTCACTGTTTGAATCTTGTTGGGAGGATTATTTAGCCAATGGAAATAATCCTGAGCGCTTCCAAATTCTTCAGCTAAGTGCTGAGGAAGTTGAGTCAGGATAAAAGGTCTTGTTACAAAAATAGGTGCTGGCATGGAAGAAGGATGCTAGGCCTCGGAGTACTGCCATATACATATTTCTCATGTTCAGGGGATCTGTTTCACTCAGACCGAGTCAGAGTTATTTCATAAGTTTTAACTGTTGCTTACACGAACTTCTGAGGGTAACCTACTGCAGAGCTGCAAAATAACCAGCATTGCAGGGACCCTGAGGCTCAGCTCCTTCCCTGTGAAGCCCTCAGAACCAAGCCACAGGAGGAGCAGAGTTTTGCACCGCAATGTATAACACGAGTGATAACAAAAGACGCTGTCAGGAGGTGTTAGTAGGCTAAAGGAAATTAAGAACATTGCTCCTGGAAACAGAAAGAGGAGCTCATTAAAACAGATCCTGTTGAAAGGAGGCTTTGGGGAAAAGAGCACACCTTTTCAGAAGTCATAAGAATACTTATGAGAGCCACTTGCCTTCCATATCTATCATTAACTGGCATTTGGGATCTGAAACAATATGGATGCAAACCCTCAGAGCCTCTCACAGTGGCAGAATAGAACGCTGGAGAGGAACTCAGGCTAACAGCAATGGTGACATCAGATCATCACTTCTGTGGGTGAAGAATAGCAGGTGTACAGCTCTACCACAGGAGATATTTGATACCATTCCTCTGGAACCACATTTTTTAGGTAGGACCTTGGACTAAAACTGGCCCCATGCTGCCACAGGACTCAGGAGAGACACTGCAATCACCTGCCTGTGACAGAACTTTTAAAGGTGGCCAGCTGGCTTTGGTTTTAAGTGAATTGCAGGATGTTCTTCCCCATCCCCTGGGGCTCTCACACCCATGTGCTACTTCTACAGAACAAGGCCTTTTTCCCCAGGGGAGCAGAAAAGAGAATACCCTTCACACAATTTTGCTTCGCCCATAAGGGCATCAGCCAGGCATGACGTATTCATGGCAACTAACAAGGTTTGTAAATATACCATGTCTAGGAAGTCACTGGTGGCAGATGTTTTTTCTCCCTCACTGCACACAAGCCTTGTAAGCATGAGCACCCTTTCAGCACAGTAGCAAAGGAAAAATACGGTGATGTCTTGCCTTGGAGAGAGAAAAGGCATTGTCTAGAGATGAGCAATTCACGCTGGTGGGGAGGGGGGGCTCATTTGGAAAATTAAACATGACCTTTTAAGCAGAAAAAGAATGGATGTAGAGCAGACAGCCCATCAGCTGTGTGAGACAAAAATGTTGCAATATGGCTAAAAGCACCCTGTGCTTTTTTTGAACTCTGGGTACTATAAAAAGCCACGGGCACGTGATTTTGCCCGGTTCCTCTGAGTATTGATATATGCAACAAAAGAAGCAGCCCTGTCTAATAATAAACATGGTGCATTCTCAGCACTTGATGGAGAAAATTGGGCCCTGGCTCAATCAATAGAGTGGCACGAGCCTGACTTTCTGCTGTCCCCACCCTGCAGGTCCCTACCTGCCCTTGCTCCAGTGGCTACAGCTCAGTCAGCTCTGAAACACCCCCTTGGAACCCCACAGGCTTCCCCACCAAACACAGAGCCGTGGCTTCCACTGCAAACTGAGCTTCATCCCTGGCTCCTGGCACACCTGGGCTCAACCTGTGTGTCACAAGAGCACAGGCAGGATGGGTGTGAGAAGCTCCCTGGGTCCTGGGGCCAGTGCAGCTGTGGAAGATGAGCGAGCGCTCTGTGTCTCTTAAGAAGAGATCCTTGTAGGAGAACAAGACCCAGGGCTAAAGGAGACCTCAACATCTGCAGAGCACAAGAGGTGCACAGTCATTGCTGATTCCACTGAAGCACTTGAGGTGAAGAATGAGCTGCAGAATTCTCCTGCTGCATTGCAGAGGTCATGTCTGCCTTCTCCAAAGTTCCCATCCACATTAGGCTGTCCTCTACTGACCTCTTCTTGGATGCGCTATGACCTTCCTCCAGAGGTGAGGGGCTGCCAGTGAGCCAAAGCTGTCACATACTGTCAGTTTGAAGTTTTCCATTGCCCTTTAGGTCTGCTGCTGCCTCCATCTGTCAGGGCCATTCAGCTGCTGCATTTTGTCACAGTCTCAGCCTCTTGGCTGTCTGAGTAAGCAGTTGCCTGGAAATGTCAAAAACCCCCAAAGTAGAGGCGTCCCATGCTGCCTGTGCTTCTCATCCCAGACAATCTGTGAAAGAACACAACCTTGTGGCTATGCCTCCAGCACCTGGGACCAGGGGACAGCATGCTGCTGTGCCTCCTGTTACAGCAACCCACAGCAGGCTTTTGATACCAGGCTGCCCACCTTTTTTAATAGTGGATTTCATTCATCCAAAGTTTCATGGCTGGAGCAGCCCACACCCACACTGACACTGGTTTGGAGACTCCATTTGTACATCAGGTTTTGGTTTACTGCCACTCACCACCCCTTTAAAGTGAAGCCAAACCATTCAAGGAATGCACAGGCTTGGTGCCCTCCTCTGTACAGCCTGTGTAACACTGGTTTACAGGCTTCCAGAAAGAAGAGTTCGCTGGGGAAGAAGGGCAGGAATGTGTCAAAGCATCAGCCTTTAATTTCTGTGTTTACATAAATAGGAAAAAAAATGTAAAATAATGTTTAAAACTCTCTTAAAAATACCAGGCATGCTCTTCCTGCTGACCTTGCATGAAAATGATAATCAAAGAGCCTTTGTAGTTTACAGCCTTTTTTACTTACAGTTCTCTCATATGGAGATAAAATACTTGTTGGTACAGTGAGTGACAGGGAGAGAAGTGATACTAACAGTCTTCCAATGATGTCATCCCAGGAGAAAAAAAGGGAGAAAAAGAACCAGCTGAAAATTAAATACAATAATAGAAATGTTTCTTTTCATATTAAAATGTTGAAAATAGGGACATGTAGAGCCATATCACTGCTGGGTATAAGTCAGCATAACCCTGCTGACATCAGGGATGCTATATGCCAGTTCACACTATCCAAAAAGCTTTTCCTTTAACTGTGTTCTGCTTTTAGCCAATGAATTCCCAAGTGTAATTTCCAGCCTGCAACTGGACTGTGTGTGCAGATTTACAGCAGTGATAAACCAAGGGACTGAGGGGATGGCTTCCTGTTTGAGAAGAGACTGCTCAGCCGTGCCTGCCTGCAGCGTGTCTCAAGAAAACAGTAAAAATGTTTGCCATTTCAAGCAATAATCCATTAACTGTGAGGTGGGTGCATAAATATCATCCTTATCTGGCACACAGGAAAACTGCAATCCTGCAGGATGTAGCAGGTCTGTGTCTTCCCTCTGCCTACCCCATTCCTGTGACTTCAGCTCACAGGGCTGTCAGAGAAAGATTCAAAGAAGCAGCACTTTACCTTGGAACAGACCACGTTGCACCAGGCACAAGATATTAAAAGAAACACAAACCAAAAGGCAGAATGCACTCTGTACCCTGCAACGTCTCCGCTTATTCACAGACCATTTCAAATCAGCCAAGTTAAACACTGCCCTGCACTATCCCTACACTCAGTACATTTCCCAAGGACACAGTTTAAAGGCTTTCATCAAGGCACAGCTTAATTTATTTGTTTGCTTCTCCCCTTGCTCAGGAGAAAGCATTTTTGTTTAAATGGGGAGGATAAATAGTCTCCTGACCCTTCTGTCTGCAGCACGTGCTCCTGCACTGCCCTGTGTTTATGAGGCTAATGGGGGAGAATGCTGTGGGAAGCCCTTGTTAAAACACTGGCAGTGCCTTCCCTTTTGTAGCAGGATGATTTGGGGATGCAGCTTTGTGTTTGCAGAAGCAGGAAAAGGAAGAAGAGACTAATAAAAAAATATCCATTATCAGAGCTTTCTGTGCATAAGGACAGACGGGCAAAATGCAGGGAAGACAACAAATACCTTGGAATAAAGAGCCCATGATGGAGATAAATAATCATGGGGCTCATTCAACAAGAGCCTGCTGTTTAGAAATCCACTGGAACAGCTGCAGCTTACACGTCATTATACTTCTGATCAGTGAACATTAGGAGCCTTTTTGTGAGTCCCTTGTTTGTTATATCAATCATTGCAAAACAGACTCTACAGACATAAAACCACACAGGAATTATGGGGACTTCTCCTCACCCCAACTTTGCCAGTCAGTCTCCATTTTAATCTTTTTAACTCCACCCCTTTATTCTGGTCTATAATGTACATCTTCCTCTGGCCTGTATGTTTTTCTTTTGGCTGTTTAAATCATCTGTTAGTAGAGTTTGATATCATATCACACCTTCTGGCTTGGGAGAAACTCGTGGAAATCTGGATCTATAAAGGAAGGGTCTCAGGTCTTACATATCAAGCTTATTTCTGCACTTATTTATGGCCCTTGCAGTATCTTGGCAGTGTGTCAACATGCTGTGCAGGAAAAGATGTTTTCCCCTCCTCTAATTCTTTTGGGAATGCAATAAAGGAAAATGGCATATCACTGAGAATAGAGGGGGAAAAGGCCCCTGGATTTTACTGAGAGAAGAAAGATGTATCACTCCTGCACAAACAAGGAGAAAAAAGGAATAAAGAAATATCTGGGACCTCAACAGCTTTGTTTTTATCACAGACCAATTCTTCAGGCTTTGGATGTAGGGCTGGGTGAAAACCATTGGTGCCCCTAAATGGAGTGACCCATGAGCTGGGCTTGCTCCTGCTTTCCCCATGGTGGTGGCCCCTTGTTGGCAATGGAGAGAGACGGGGAGACTGACTGAGTGATCAGAATCTGATTTTATTGTGGAATACAAGCACTTATATACTATTTTAGGGAGACTAGTAATGTGTACTACAATGATTAGGTTAAAATCACATACACAAACATGCATATAACAGCATCTCTTGCTTGCAGAGTTTAATGGGATTTTCTTTTTCTGGTAAACCTGTTTGATTTAATCTTCTTACAATCCAGGTCTAATTTTCAAAGTTTTGTTTGCTTTTGTCAAGGCATCCTGTAATCAAATTTCTTATGTTAACCTGGCCCAAAGTCCATCATCTGTCTTGTGTCCCCCAATATTCCAACAGCCCCTGAGCCACACCTGGTGGCTGCACACATCAGTGACCTGCAGCTCCTGGGTGCAGTGACTGAGCCTCCCCCAGCAGATGCTGTGTTGGACAGGAGAGGGCAATGGAACTGCTCCCACTGCCTTCTTCCTGCTGCTCTTGGAAGTTTATTTGTGAGCTGGTGTTGCTGTGGCTCCTCTTCAGCCACAGAATTACAGAATTCTGTTAAAAAATTACGGAACCACAGACTCTGCTGAGTTGGAAGGGACCCTCAAGGACCATGGAGTCCAACTCCCTGCCCTGCACAGCATCATCCTGATACTTCTCTGAGGTGTTTGGGGTCTTCTGTAGGCACAGCCAGCTCTCATGGAATGAGGTGTGTCCAGTCATTCCTGTAAGGTTTTCTGTGGATCCTCATTGGTTTGATTGCTCAAATGCCAACACAATTCCAGTAAGCCTCAGTTTCTAAACTGGGTCTTTATTTCCAAACTGGTTCCTAGTTCCAGATTTGCTCCATCACATTCTGATCCCATACCTCCCTTGCTACCTCCTCTCCACAGTTTCTGAACAGAAAGGAAACCAGGGTGTGCTGACTGATGGTGACAATGACATGTTTTGGGCTGGCACATGGTTTGGACCTCTGCAAAGGATGGCATGTTGTCATGGTTTGACCAGGAAGGAGTGGGAATTCTGGGAAGCTGTGGTCAAACCAATGAAGGTTTTGGGTTTCATACTGACACCTGGTGTAGCCAGTGGGGTTTGGACACACCTCCGAGAATACACAGGGGTTAAAAGCAAGGCACTGCCCTGGCACTTCCTCTTTTGGACATCGTCGGGCGAAGAGGTCAGATCTCTCCCCCGCCCGGCCCGCTGCTGCTGGGCGGGGGAGGGGCCAGCCATGCGGTAGGCCTGGGGCCTGGACAGAGGAGGGGGTTGAGGGGGCTTTCAAGGATGGAAGGGTGGGGGAGCCCCAAGAGACATCGAGACATCGGGCAGCCAGCCCCCCCCCCCCCCCCCCCTCCCCCCAGGAGAGCAGCCAGCCAGGAGGAGAAGGAGGGAGACTGCCCGGCCGGAGCGGCAGCGTGTGGGCAGCGTGCGTGGGAGTCGCTCCGGGACCGACAGCAGAGACTGGAAACTTTTAACCCTTTCTTGCATGATTGGGGCCTTACAAAAATGCTAATCCTCCTCGAAGCTGAATAAGAAGGGAGATGAGAGATGAGATGACTTGGCCCGGAGATTGTGGAGATGATTGGATGGGGAGAGATGATTTGGAGTGGCCTTTTGGCTGGACTTTTTCTTGTAGCCATGGACTCAGTTGTTCCTGTGACACAGACTGCATTTAGGGGGAGGCAGTGCCTCAAAACCAGGAGGGTTCATTCGTGAGGACCCCCCGGCCCCAGGGGGTTGGAAAAATATGGGGGGACAGTTGTCCCAAAAGCAGAGACTGTGCCTTTTTGGAGTGAGACAAGGCATCCTTGAAAGACAACCCTAAAAGCAGCTCTGATCCATGCACGGTGGTGAGAGCACTGGGCATGGAAGGAACATGTCACAAGCGGCAAAAGGACTTTTTTTCCCCGGGCGGTGCCGAAGTGACAGGGAAGCACACGAGGTTCTCAGTGTGTCTCCACGAGAAGCCTATGGAACGAGAAGGACTCCTTTCCTCTTCATGAACTGCAGTTTGAGTATACTAAAGTGTCGTGCCGGGCTGGGCAGTTGGTGTTTTTTGAGAGAATGTATTGGATTGGGAAAGTCAGGGAGTGGGGAGGAGGAAAAGTGGTTTTTGTAAGGTTTTCAATTTTTTTCCTTTTCCTTATAGTCTTTCCCTATTTTTTCCTGTAGTTTTAGGTAATAAAGTGTTCTTTATGTTTAAGTTGGAGCCTGTTTTGCTTATTCCTGGTCACATCTCACAGCAGACACCAGGGTGAGGCATTTTCATGGGGGCACTGGCTCTGTGCCAGGCTCAAACCATGACACATGTTCTGTGCCATACCCTGGAATGCTCCTGTGGATGCAATCTCCATGGATTAATCATATCTCTCCACAACAGAATTTTATTGCATGATTCATCTCTCAATATCTCCTGTGAGATCTCTTACTTTGTTTGCCACAACCTTTCCTTGCACATGCTTTGATATATCTGTATCCCAAGGTAGGCCTTTATCCTGCCAGGATGGAGATAACTGAACACAAGCATCCTGTGCCTGAGAGAGATCCCTGGAGCTGCTGGAACTTGTGCCCAGCTGTGGAAAGAAGATGCTGAAGCAGCAGGAGGCTTCATATCCACTGGACTGGCCAGTGCATTGTGTGACAGGAGGGAGGTTCCAGCCCATCCAGGAGAAAGGATTTCCCTTCTCCCATCTTTCTTAAGAACGCTTTTGCTGCAGCAAAGCACCATGAGGGACACCAAACACTCATTCTACTCTGGCAGTGTGCTGCTTCACTGATGGATGAGGGATCTCTTTGCCTTGTTTTGTTTTGTTTTGTTTTGTTTTGTTTTACAACTGCTCCATTTTTCAGGAGCAGAGGGGAAAAACCAGTTTCTAGCACAGCCAGTGCAGGTGTGGTGTAGAATCCAGAGACCTCACCTGGCCATTCTCCAGCTCTGCCTGATTTGCTGCACACGGTGTGGCCCTTCCCTGGGGAGGGGACATCTCTGCAGTGACAGAAGTGACTTGTGCTCTCTGCTCTGTGCTCCCTTTGTGCTGGCCACTGCTCTGCTCATCCTGCTGCAGGCACATGGACACAGCTTTGAGTGTGGGATCCTTTGGATGCTGAACAATTTCCTATCTCCAATTTCCTATCTCTCCTACACCATTAACTTCCCAACAGTGTAAGGGTGACAAGGCAGCCTATCTAAGCAGGAACTAAGCATGAAGTCAGTGGTTAACCATAGCTGAGCAGGAAAACCCACAAGCAAAAATGTAACATGCTGTGTTCCAAAATGTTTGAGATCCTGTGTGAGATAATATTACTTAGAAAAATGATGTGATATAATTAAAAAGGCCTCCTCCTCTACCCCCACTGCCTGCTATTGGTTGTTCCCTGCTCTCCTGGAGCTCCCTGGCAACACAAGAGCAAATAAACAGCATCAATCACTTACATTCACTTTGGTTTTCTTTTTCATCCTTGTTGTTTAATTTAAAAATGCCCCAAAGTTGTTATTGTGTTCCCCCGCTCCTAATAAATAAAAAAACCCTGAATAAATAAAAAAAATACAAATTAGTCCTGACTTGCTTGCAACCTGCCTGACTAAATATCTCAAGCAGTGTTCCAGCCATCACATCCTGAGTCCCTGACACCAAAGCTATTCCCAACAACAGCACAGGAATAACTTCAGCAAGGCAGGTAGCTTCTCCTGGAATCATTCATAAAAATGATTCATTATTTAGGAGGGCAAGTAAGGCCACTGGGATCTGCACTTTCTGCTCAAGAAAGAAGCTCTACACACTGTCTGTGTTAACCCTCTAGAATACATTCACATGCATACCACTAGCAATGGCTCATAATTAAACTTCTCATGTCCCACTGGAGAACTACCCCAGGGAATTTTCTAGAGTTGTTTCATTGTCATTGATTTTTGCCCTAGTTAAATTAAAAAAAAAAAAAAAAAAAAGAAGTAATGATCAAGCAAATACAGACTTTCTGAAGATGATAAATATTGTCAGGTCAGGAATATTTTCTTACATGGCTAAGAAAAGTAAGAAATATTTATGCAAAATGGTTGTCCTATGGGCAGTGTAGGAATAATTAGGAAACTTTAATTCCATAGCAAAAGATCTATTCTGTACTGGAGAGATAATGAACTGTAATTCATGGTAACAGTGTTAGGCCAAAGTCTCAATATCCACAGAATTTCTCCCTTTAAGCTGCTTTATGCATCCTGAACACCAAGACAGAAGGACATGGAACCTGAGAAACCTGATCCTTTGTCCTCCTAAGTCTCTGTGTCTTCTACACAGCTGAGCAGGGAGGTTGCTGGTGATGCCCTGTGGAGGCTGACCTAGAACAGAGACTAGACAGAGCTAAATATTAAAGCAGGGATTTATGAAGAGGCCTCAATAGATCCACCATGGGCAGCACAACCCAAAATGGCCACAAAAATGGATGACAGGTCATGGGGTCTCACACTTTTATAAGTTTTGGTCCATTTGCATATTGGAGCTAATTGTCCAATTACAGCTTTAGGTTATGAAGTCCCATCCTTCTTGTTTTTCTCCATTCAGTCCATGTTGTTTATGCTCTTGAGCTTGAGATCTGGATTGGCTGTCCTTGGTCCCCATCTAGAGAAGGAATTGTTTAGTGTCCCTACTCTGTGAAGAGAGCTCACCATGTCCTAATGCGAAGCTTAGACTTACACACTAAAGCAGAAAAGAATGTGAAAAATATGAAAGATAAAACCCGAGGCATCACTGGTGAGTGTGGCACATGCCACTGGCCATCCTCACTGCTGAAACTGTGGACACCTAAGGAGAACTACAGGGCCTGAGCCAGAAATGGCCCAAATCAAGAGATGATTGCTTCAAGTAAACTTGGAAAGGGCCTAAAAACAAAATGCTCCTGTTGAACTTGGTGGGCAGCTCAGCCCCATACAGCCACTTGCTCATCCCACTCACAGGTGGGATATGGGAGAATCAGAAGTGTCAAAGTGCAAAAACTGTGGGTTGAGCCAAAGGCCATTTAACAGGTAAGGAAAAAGCTGCCCATGCCAGAAAAGCAAAGCAAGGCAGGCAGTCTATCCATACCGTGGCATAGCTTCCATTAGCTGCTAATTGCCCTGCTAAAAGATTACCTCTGTGTTTCTCAGCCTTTTCCATGCTGTGAGCATGGAAAACACATTTTTCAAACATGTTTTCGTGTTTGAAAACAGCTGAAGTTTTTTTACACCCCCTCGCTGACATATCTCCCAGGGAAATAGAGGCCTTGGGGAGTGACCCATCCTCTGCTGCAGGCTGCAGCCCAGACTCTGAGCTGGGACATTTGCATGACTTTTAAAACAGCATTTTAACACTGCAGCAGCAGCAGTGGTGTGTGGAAGTTTTGCTCTGAAAAATGCTGCCTCAGAGCATTTTTCTCTGAGCAGAGGGAAAAATCCAACACACCCCCAGTAATTGCTGTGACCCTTAATGACAGAATAGTTTGGGTTGGGAGGGACCTTAAAGGTCACCTAGGCCACCTCCCAGCAGTCTCTGGGTTAACACCACTCTGTCTAATCAACATTTGCACAGCATCCTTGGGACCCCAGCACACCTGAGGGAGCAGCAGCACAAACCTGCGTTCCTGTTGGATCCCATGGACAGTGACTCTCTGCAGAGCCACTTAACATCCCTCCTGCTCCAGCTGTGGGAGAAGCAGAGCAAAGCCAGCCTCTCCCACCACCTCTCCTCCCTACAGGCACAGAAGAGGTGCTCTGCCCTCCCTGCCATAAGCTGATAGCAATGGTCTCCTTGTCTTTGGAGTGAAAGAAGTGCCAGCAAGGCAGCAGTGCTGCCAGTGCTGCCTCAGCTGAAAGGTGGAGGCATTGCTCAGAAAGCTGAGTAAGTAGCCTCAGCCATGCCCAGGCAGTCTGGCAGCAGAGTTCTCACTGAGATCTTTTATTCCTGTGCTAGGAGATGGAATTGATGTGAGGATTTTGGAATTATTATTTTTTTAATAATTATTATTATCTTGTTTGTCACCAAGATGAGTGAGTAAAGTTTCAGAGAAAAAAAAATGTACATGAATTCAGACACTCCCATAATATCATTCACACACACACCCTTGAAAAGCACATTTATTTCTTCTGTTTTATTTTGTGTATGAGTTAGACCCAGCCACTTCCTTGGCATGTGTGCAGGTAGAGCCAGAGCTCACACCAGGGTGGGCTGAGGCTGCACCTCACATCTTAGCTGATTTGCAGCTTGGCCAAAGGAGACCTGCTTGGGCCACATCTTTTTGTGTTGGTTCAGTTCAGTTGTATTGGAAAATTACAGAGGCAGTGTGAGGACTCATTAAAGGTGTCTTGTTTTGCTTGGATGAAAGTTGTAAACTCTAACTAAAGTATGTCTATGTAAGAATTATGCAAGCACAAAATGACCAATTTAAAGATGCTTGTGCAACAATATTTTATATGCCACTAAATTTATATTTCTAAGCATCTGGCTTTTCTTCAGGTTGGACATCAGGAAGAATTTATTAATGGAAAGATTTTTTTAAGCATTGGAATTGGTTGCCTCGGGAGGTGGTGGAATCATCATCCCTGCAGGAGTGCAAGAAATGGTTGGGTGTGGCACTCAGCACGTGCCAGCTGCCCACAAGGATGGTAGTCAGGCAAAAGTTGGACTCAGTGGTTTTGGAGGTCTTTTCCAGCCTAAACAACTCTGTGATTGTGTGATTCTCTTAAGCTAGCCAGGACAATTCCCAGTGAAGGTATGGAGGACATCACTCCTTTCAGCACCTCCTGCAGGGCAGTGCAGCTTGGCAGCCACTTCCTTCCACATGTTATGGATGGATAATGAGATTATTGGCTCTCACAATTAAGGGATGACTATTGTGTGAATATTAAGAAAAGCCTTAGTAATGTATGGTTATGTTATTGTGGTTTAGATGTCCTCTTTCTCCCCATGGTTCCCTTTCCCTCTGTATTGTTGCCATCAGACAGCCTGGGCTGTCCAGGACAGGTACAAAGAAGCTGCACAGGTGTCCCTTGCATGGGGCAGCTGGGAATGGAAAAGCTTGGGGGTGCTTAGGGGATGCAGCATGGCAACACCTGACCTCCAATCCAGTGACAAGAAAGCAGTTTGCACTGATAAATGGCAAAGAGCTGACTGACAGACTTTGGGAGGGGCTGATGCAACCCCCAGGGGTATAAAACACGGAGCATCCATCTTGAAGGTGAACTGGCCATGTGGTATCCATGAGGGGCAGTTCCCAGTGCTGCAACTTTTCCTTATGCAGTCCTTTGTTGTATTTTTGTTAATGCTTAATAAACCTTTCTAAATTTTCAGAGTGAGCAGTTGTCTCTCACACACACTTACCTGGTTAAACTCCTCCTGTGCCCCAGTGGCTGTTTAAAAAGACTGGTTGGGCAGGGAGAGCAGCTGGCAAGGAGTAATGGTGAGGGGAGGGAGGCAGTTCCCTGCTTGTTTTACATGACGTCAGGCTGTCCAATCTGTCCTTGTAAGAAAGGAGACAGATGGAGAACAGAAAGATAAAGGAAATGTCAGTTTAGACTATAAACCTGGTGGCACTTGCAGGTTACACTGTACAAGCAAAACAACTTGTGTTGTGCTAACTATCCTTGACAAATAATTGAGGGCTGTTTTAACACTGCTGCTGCTGCTGCTGGGGTCAGCCCAGGATGCCAGCAGCTCCTGTGCAGGCTGGCAGAAGGAGAGGGATGCTGTCAATGCTTTCTCAGAGTTGCTTTCCTGACTCAGCTCTTGCACTGAAGCCACACGGTGCCAGAGCATCAGCCCTGCTGGGTGGCTCCCCGTCCTGCTCTAAGTCCTTTTCCTGAAGGCAGAGAAGTTGTGGAGCTCATTAAGGCATTTCCTCTCATCAGGGAGACAGGTTTAGCTGGGAGAGCTGTGTCCCCTGAGCCCGGGTACCTCCACAGGGACTCCTGGAAGCAGAGGTGGGTGTGCTGCCCTCTCCTCCTGCCCTGTACCTGTCAGATGAGTCATTTCTGCTCAGCTTTTCCCTGGCAAGGTCTGTCTGGCTGCACACAAAGCCATGGAGGCACACAAAGCCATGAACACCAACATGTCCCTGCTCCTGGGACAGGCTCTGTTCCCATCATGCAGCTGTATCTCTCACAGGACCTGTCATTTTTTAAAGTGCAGATACACCCTGGCTGCATGTGCATCTATAAACCCCTTCCCTCACACATTTTCACCCACTTTTGTGCACCTTTGTCAGAGCAGGATGGTGGGGCAGGGTTTTACTTTTCCTCTGGCACCCACAGCAAGTTCCCTGCTCACAGGAATATCTATTGCAAACATTTCAAGTCACAGTCAAAAACCAGGCATCTGCTTCAATTTGATTTTAAAAGAAGTCAGGTCTCTTTTCCAAATTACTCAGCTCTCAGATTTCAAAGGCAGGGAGCAGACCGCATGTGCAACAGTCCTGTTTTATTCACTGCCTGTAATTTGTGGTGTGGCTTCTGCTCCCCGTGTCAGGGAGTAACTTTTCAAAGGGAATTAAACAGCAAGCACTGAGCGCCTCTGGGTGAACAAGCTGTTTTCTTTACACCTGAAGACATTACAAGAGAATCCCAGCCTCTATTAACACAACTGCTGAGCTTTCATGGTGGCAGAGGGAAGCTTTTGAGTATGAACTCTCACTGCTCAGGAACCAAAAGTCAAATGGGAAACATGGAGAATATATCAGTCACAGAAAGCCCATTAGTGCAGGCATGGAGAGATGCAAACAGGACTGAATGCAACAGTAGCCTGTTTGTAAATATTTGTAAATACTGTTTCATATCACTTGGGTATTGCAAATCTCTGAATTTTTTGCTTTCCCAGAATTCCTGCTCTCTCCTGAAAACTCCCATTGGTTTCAAGCTGGCATCTCTCAAGGTCACACTGGTCTGCTATTCACTATTAAAACCACCTCCCATGGAAGAAACCATTAAAAGCATCAGGAATCGGATCACAAGCCATTTACTGCAGAGTGTGTTTCTCCCACTGTGTTTGCTGTGCTCTTAGCTGGCACAAAGGGCTCCCATCCTGAATGGGGCCTCCGGGCGTGATTCTAAATGTTAAACAGTAATTATTTTTTGTTAGTTTTGTTTTAAACAAAACACATGAAAATCAGGGCTTGCAGAACTCCCCAGACAAAAGGCAGCTTGGGTTATCACAAACTGCCTGGGTCTGCAGCAGATCATTTGCATTGCCTCCTCTGGCACATTCTGGCTCTTAAGGAGGTCAAACATGCCCTGGCTTTCCCTAGGAGAAAATGTTGTAATGCTTTGTATGACACATGTTTTTAAAGTAATTAAAAAAATAAATATTACTATCTCTACGTAGAGTTTATTTTTATGAGTCTCAGAGAATCATATTAATTGCTTAATTTATATTTCCATCAGGGTTCATCAATTAAGAGGAATCGCTGGCATTATTATCCTTGTAAAACACCACATCCGTCAAAAACGAAGCAGAGTCAGAGGTCTAACTGTTAATCAGGTCACATTTCACTTCCTGTTGACATTTTTATTTCCCTTGCAGAAAATATTTGACGTTAAGTCTGGGATTATGAGCGCTGTTCAGCGGCTGCAGAGCTGCGGAGCCGCAGAGCCCTGCTGGTGCAGCTGAGGAGAATTCACCGCCAGTCGCTCGCCAGGCACCTCTTTAGGCAAGCTCAGGGTGGATCGACAGCTATTCATCTCAGTGATGAATGGGAAATCACTCCAAGATGAAGGTCAGATTTCCATCTGCACCTCAGAAAGCAAGAAACAGGACCAGCAATGGCAGCAGAGGTTGTTCTGTCGTGGCTTTATTGCAAGCTGAGCAGTTTGGAGAGTTTGGCCAAGGAGGCAAAAATACCATAATGTGATAAATGTGATCAAATGTTTGCTGCCAGCAGGGATTCAGGAGGCTGGGCTGATGACATGGGAGAAGAGAGGAGAGGACAGCTGTGGTCAAGGATTCGCTTTAACACAAGGCAAACAGGGAGGACAGTTTTGTAGTTTAGGAAATTGGCCCAGAGACAGGGAGGCTTTCAGTTATTCAGAGCCAGATATTCATAGAAATGTCTTGAGCAACCTTGAATGGGTCATTTAGTTCTCCTGGCGTAAACTGAGCCTCAGAGAGGCACAAAACGTGCCAGCCTGCACAGGCTGGTGTTGGGTGTCTGCTGCACCCTGAGCAATATGGGAAAACCCCTCTCTGCCTCACAAGTTTTTCCTAGTGGACTTGTTAACTTACATCCCAAGATAATCTTCTGACTCAATGTTCACTATTACCAGCACACCATTGGTTCAGAGTCTACAATAAGGAACTAAAAATATTTTCCCTTTGTTCACCATATCACCTGCAACTTTCCAGAGAAGTCATCAGTTCTGTTGGTGGAATTTGAGTAATGTGCACTGTTCTTGGGGTAGCTGACTTATACCTTGAGAACAACAACCAAACCCAATGTAGCTCATAATCCATTTCTTTCCTATTCCCTCTTTGCTAATGTCTCCCCTCTCTTCATTAATTTTGTCTCATTTGTAGAAATAGACACTTTATTTGCTATTGCTCCTTCTGGTGCAAACACCACCACTGCCAACCCCCCTCCCCACTCCCAATTAATGCTTTTTCTCAAAAAGTGATGCAGAGCGTTGATTAGAGTTACTTGTTAATGGTGATTACGCTGCACTGGAAAAAGAATTCTTTATTAAAAATGTTACTTGGACCAACACCTGCAAAAGAGAATCCAGTGTAGACACACAGTGAGGGCTCAGACAAAACCAGTAACTTTCTAAAACTATGGTTCATGTTTTAGCATTTAATTCACATTTTTCAAACTTGGAATAGTCTAACTACCTCCCCCAACTATCTGAGCTACAGGTACTTAAAAAGGGGAAGAAACTACACATGTATGTCCTTTTTCTCAATGAAACTATGTAAAAGTTTCAACTCTCATTAGGAAGCTGAATTTTTCACCTGAAACATCTGTAGAGAGATGTCAAGAGATGTTTCAGAGACAACCAAATTCCTCCATTCCTTTTAGCTGGGGTGGAATTAGATCAATGTTGTGGGGCAAAGTCCATTTCTATGGAGTGTAACACACCTGCTGGAGGTATTCTGTTAGCAGGTAAATCTGCAGACCTTGCCTCTTTCTCCTGACACAAAAGGCATGTTTGAGTAATACCAATTCTCAGATAAGCAGATATTTCCTCTTATATATATTTGCTTTTTGTGGGGCATGTGGCATTTTCTCTACAACAGTAGTCTCAAATCTTCTTTGGATTGCTCTCTACACTCCCAGTTTGACAGCACTGCTTTGAGACCACTGTGACTCAGAATGAGCTCAGATTTTTATCAGATTCTACACTAAATCTTTGTTTTGCCGAATATTTTACATGTTAGAGTACATGTGTGAGAACCAGAGGGGGAAGAGAGCTCACTTTTGGGTGGTGGGGTGAATGTGGGAAAGCATGGCATTGATGTGGCCAGTGAGAGTGCTTGAAATCCCTCTGCAGTCCTGGAACACTCAGGAGGTTTCTGGCTGACTCCCAGCCCCTGGACAGAGTCAGCAGAGAGGGTCCTCTCCTGCTCATTTAGGGTCAGTCCTTCATGTGTGTGCCCCAGGTGTCAACCTTTGGCACTCCTTGTGCTGAGACAAAAAGAAACCAAATCCCCTTGATGTACACAGTCCATCTTGTGGATGGAAAGACAAATGTGGGCAACTAAAACCTCCCATGTAAATAAACATTTTAGCAGAGCTGATCCACTGTTGAGCAACCTGTGGCTCCCAGTGCTGCCGTGGCTCTCCAGCTTTATTTGGGTTGTGTGTCCTCAAGGCCCTCTGAGTCCCAACTTAAGTATTCAAAAGCCACCAGCCTGAAATCTCCTCCTGATACAGGTGAAGGCCTGGGTAAATATTGACATCTCCCACCGAAAACTTCTGTACAAAAAAAAATTCTCTGCAATCTCATTGGGAAAGAGTGTGTTCCTTTCCCTTTGTAATATTGCATAACTGCAGCTGAGTGTGAAAGGAAAGCAAGTGCATGTCTGTGTTTTTCCTTATGCATTACCTTCAGAGAAAAGAGGGTTTCTGTTGCATCTCTGGTTGCAGCAGGTAGAGTAAAATGGTTTTTTTTTTCCTGTGTATGACTATAACTCCTGAAAAGCTGCCTTCCCAGGTTGATCAAGCAAGTCATGAAAAATGGTCTGTTTATAAAAATGATGACTCTGATCGAGTTAAAGCACTGTAAGGCAGGCAGTACTGTCCCTAAAGAGAGAAAAATAAAGGCTTTATGGAGAAATATCTTGTTTTCCTAATAGCTTGGTTTGGAAACAAGTTTATAAAACACATTAAAATCCCCCAGGGGCTTGAGAACTGCAGTGTTTCTGAACAGCCACATTTACCTTGACCTCACAGCTGTAGGATAAGGAAAGATTTCCTTCCTTTTTAGCCCCAGGAATACCAGACTTGGCATTTATTTACCACTTGCATCTTAATAGCTCTAGAACCACAAACCAAGAATCCTTGCAGCCCAAACAGAGCCGCAGGTTCTGGCACCTTTACTATGACCTGTCTTTCACCCCTTTCCTCATCTGCCTGAATGAAAGCCAGCCCTGTGGGGCTCTTGCCTGCCAGGGTTAGAAATTTTCCACAGGAGTTCAGGAGTATGCTCAGAGACATAGGCCAGTTGAAGAAAAAAAATGTTTCATGGAGGTTGCAAAGAACAATTTTGATTTTGATCATATTCAAAGTACTGTTAAGTTTAACGGGTATGGCAGGGAGGGACAGGATTTCCATTTGTTTGTGGTTTGTGGTGTTTTGGTTTTTGTTTGTTTGTTTTTGTTTGGGGTTGTTTTATGTTTATGTTCTTGTTTGGTTTGTTTTGTTTTTTTTAAATTTTATTTTGTTTTATTTGACCATCACATTTTGTAATCCTGTTGCCTGCTTTTAAAATTTACGAAGATCTTGGCTCATCAAGTTTTTTATGCAAAGTACTTGGGAAACAAAACATGGAAAGGAGAATCTGGGACCAGTAAGTGCACAAGGCAAAGACCATATCCTATCAGGTTTTGAAATGGATCAGCTTCTCCCCTGTCTCTTGCTGCCCTCACTAATGCATTGGGATTTTTATTTTATTATTTTGACTGAGCAAATTAATGGGAAAGTGGCTGAATGTAAGACTAGCAAGGGAGATTTCTTAGTGTCTGTCCTGCAAAGTGACAGTGCTTTATTTCCTTGACCACAGCACCAATGTGCAAAGTGCCTTAGGGGCACTGTAATCGCTAAAGAAAAATCACACAAGTGAAGGGTGCATTTTGTTTACCAGAGGGTCTGTCAATGTCCATGCAGTGTTCTCATTGTCCTGGCTTGTAAGATATGGTTTGGGGGTGTTTATTCTATTTGCCATCTGTCAGAGGTGGGGCAGTTATCCCTCGTTAATGGGGCAGTTCTCTTTATCTCTACCACAACCAATCCTCCCTCCAGGAGATCTCTTCTGTCCATAGCAAGTGAGTGTCCCTGCATGGCTGAAAAAATTCCATCATCGCACTGGGAGAGGCTCTGCCCAGGGGAGGAGCCAAGCATTCCTACCTGGATATAATCTGAGGTTTGGGAACAGCACAGCAGCCTTTGCCCACTGCATTCCCAGAGGAGCAGCTTTCTGCTGCCCTGCATTCCCAGAGGGAGCCCAGGCCCATCTCCAGCAGCCCTGGAGCTGCAGAGGAAAACTCCCCCCTTGTGCAGGATCCCTGCTGCAGCAGAGCCACAGCTGGCACTGCAGGAGGGCTGAGCCCCCATGGGATGGGGCTGGGACACTGCCCTGACACACAGGGGCCAGGGCATGGTCTGACTCTGTCAGTAGGCTTTTTTGTTTTTTGTACAATTACATTTGTATTTTTAGTTTTCCTAGTAAAGAACTGTTATTCCTATTCCCATATCTTTGCCTGAGAACGCCTTAACTTCAAGTTATAATAATTCATAGGGAGGGGGTTTACATTTTCCATTTCAGGGGAGGCTCCTGCCTTCCTTAGCAGACACCTGTCTGTTCAAACCAAGACACTCATTCTCACCTAGAACATGAAATAGAGTAAAATGTGGGCACTGGTGTGTTCCTGGAGCTCTCAGCTGCTTCATTAGGCTCACATTAGAGGAGCATCTTGATTTCTTTCCATGAATGGCACAGCATTGTGGGTGTGGGATGTCTGGATAAACCACTGCCTCCAGACTGGAGGAGCCAGCTGCTGCTGAAGGGGTCTCTGAGAGGTTCATGGGGTGTTGCCTGCTGCCCAAGCATTCTGTGGGTAAAGAACCAGAGAAGGGGAGTAAAGTCAAAGGAAATTTTTAGGAGAGCTGTCTCCCCCTAATATATAAAGGAGAATGCAAGGTGGGAGATAATGGAAGTCGTAATAGGAATAATGATTATAATAATGACAACAATAACAATCACCTTTTAGAATAGCCATGAAGAATTTATCTAAAAAATGAGTGCACAGCAATATAGACTGTAAGATATGGCTGCCATTTCATATTCCTAGTGACTAGACCTTGCACCCCATTTTCATTCCCAAGTATGCCTTTTTAGTTTTATACTTTTAACCATTGGTTTAGATTTATAGCAGCTCAGAACACTGGAATCTCAAATCATGATGGGAACCCCTCTGATATTAACTCCATATGGATATTAACCTTCAATTATAATGCACTGTTTCACCCTACTGAACCATTATACTGAATTTTTGAAACAAAGACTACCACTGGAAAAAAAGAAAGCTTTTTCTTTATATTAATTTTTCAGGTGTAAGACACCATTTTTAAAAAGCCATGTGTATAAAAATAAAAAATTGTCCAATCATGCTATCCATTATATAGTATTTAACTAAGAAGAATAGGCATTGACTATAGATTTAAAAACTCAGTGGATCCCTGAGAGCCACTATGTAATCTTACAAATGCAATTATGATTCAAAGCAAATGTTAAAATCAATGTCTTTATGACTCATCATCAGCAACACATCCCTCAGAAGAGAAAGCTGATGATGGAGTTAACTGATGGATGCCTTTCCTGTAATGCTGCTCAGGGCAAATAATTTTACAGCACATTCCAGAGTGCTGAATGACCTGGAGAGATGACAAACCCCTTTGTGAATCCCCTGGGAGCTGAACCAGGGAAAGGTGGAAATTACCAGCAAAAAACCTGACTTGCTGAAAAAATGGTTACATTTTACTCAGCCCGAGCCTCTATACCCACCAAAATGAGGATGGTGCTGCAGCAGATTTCCCAGATTAAATCAGATGACAAAGAGCTGTGCTGAGGAACTGAAAGTGTGTGAATTCATCCTGCTTTTACCTACATGCAGACACTGTCTTCTGAAAATCTCTGGACTCTGTCTAAAAATCTTAAAGGTGGACCGTAGAACAGGGCATTCTTTTAGCCTAGCAAGCTTTGACCCTTTTCAGCAGATTTACAGGAAGTTATAGCTTGACTTCTTCCATACATAACATGCACTTGGTAGTCTTGGTCACCTTTTTGTGACTGTTTCTTTCCACAGCTCTGTCCTTTAGATCAGAGCACAGGTTGTAAGGGAGACTTTACAGCCTTCCAGGGACCTTTAAAGATCAAGGAACAGGGGAGCAGAGGGCTTGGCACTCTTTGGGCTGCTCTGCAGGTGCAATGTGAGGAGCATTGAAGGGATTCAGGGGTCCCTGGGGCTGGAGGTGGTGGGGGGTTTTCCAGTGTAAGAGTCACACTTGCCCTGGTCTCTAGCTTTAAATGAAAACCCTCCCTGCTTTTTTATTTAATGAGGAGGGGGAGAAATAGGTCCTGGGAAAGATCTTACCAGTCCTTACTTTCTTAACTCCTTGACTTGAAGGTTGTTGGGAATTTTTAAGTAGATGCAGCTGGTGCCTCCCATTGATTTGAGAGGATGGACAATGGGTCAGAATTGCTGTTTCCTCTGAAATAGGCATGCACTGGATGTTTCCAGGAATGGCATGGTGCTTGTCTGCTGTGCATCATCTGCACTGGATACTTAATGAACATGTGAGAGAATGCCAGAGTGGCTTCCTGGGGCTCATGGAGGGAGGCTCACTTACCTTCACAGATTTCAGGGGAATTTCCCTTGGAGAGCTGAGATGAAAACCCACCTGCCCCAGCAGATAAGTGAGCATTGCTATAAGCTTCTTTACAAATAGGTGAAGACTGAGGTGAATGTCATTGGGAACTGTGCTTTGGAGATCATGAGGATGCCTCAGAACACAGCAGGCAGGACAGGGGACAGGGGTGGCTCTGCCCACCTCCAGAGGTCACTTGGTGTGGCAGCCACCATAGTCAGAGGTAATTTATCCATTGGGATAATCAATCCTGCCTTGGGATAGGGGTGATTGGGAGGATTTCTTAACAAGAACAGGGTTGGGTTTGTTTTTACCTACAGCAACCTTTATTTCCCCATGCTTCCTTTCTGTCAAACACGTGATGGCAATGTGTCAGAGTGTGAGGAGCAAGTTGAGCCTCCAAAAACAGACTCAGACACACACACACACAGAGCCTTGAGAACCCTTTTTTGCAGTGGAGGAACCTCAGGAACACAGGCTGCATTTCTTATTTGTTCTCAGCCTTGTGCTGGTCTCTACTTCTTGTTGGCTCCTCAGCAGCTCACCAGGGACCAGCTCACCAGGTGGGAAATGTATTGTCTCAGAAGGGAATTGCCTCCAACTCTGAGACATGTTTTGGGGAAACGAGAAGCATCCAGAAAAAGAAAGGGAGAGGGAGAGGCCTTAAACCTGGACTTCTGTGAAAAGCAGTACTTGAGAAAGACATCGGTGCACAGGACAAGTAATATTTGCTTTTACTAGAGTTAGAATGGAATGATTTACTGTTAACAGGTGGGGATCTTTCAGCACTCACCCCTGGTGGCTTCTAGTGGCAGTCTAGTGTCACATTGCCAGGTTTTGAGTTTTTTTATAAGAGACATCCTTTTGAATCCTAAGGGACAGTGAGGGTACATAGAGTGCCTTTTCCTTGGGCCAGCAGCTCAAACTTGGCCCAGAGTCTTCATGTCTGAAAGGACCCTGAGTGACCTTGATGGTCAGTCACTCACCTCAGGCTGTGGGAAGATTTCTGCTCTGCTGTGAGCTTTGTTTGGGAACCTGGGATGCCTAACACAATCTTTGGCACAAGTGTGTGTTCTGTGTCTTTGTAGCAGCGACTGCTTTCAGGTGATTTTCTCTGAGCTAAGGATATCTCTACCATCTTGTCATCAGAGCCCACAGCACAGGAAGAAGTGATTAAATCTGCAAGGAGAATTTGATGCTTTCTCATCTTCAGAAGATCCTTAGAGGTCAAGGTTGAGTCACAAGAGCTTGCCAGGCAGCAGTGTAAGCTTCTCTGTTGATAAATTCGAGAGGACTTCATGGATAGCAATACAGAATCTTGACAGGTGCTCAGTTATCCCAGCAGTAGGTGTGTTACAGGACACAGGAAGCTATGGATGACAGATACATGTTTGAACAGCTCCATGTTTTAACAGGCTATTGTGAGCCTAAGGTTTCTCTGAGGAAGACAAGTGGACCATTTCTAGGCTGTTTGAGCAATGAGAAGATTTCAGGCCTGCAGAAAAACAGACACCGTCATCTCACCCAAAAGAAATCCCACATTAGCTCTCATGTAGGGATTGCTGGTATAGTGAATATTGGTATTAGCATATGTGCTGAGCAGTTCCACTTCAGCGATGCTGCATGCAGCTGCTGAAATGGAAAAGCACTGAACAGCCTGGGAACAATGGGGGAGATCCCTGGATTCTCATGTGAGCTGCAATCCTCGTTTGTTTGTCTGCAATGATGCCCTGGGATCATCAAGGGCAAATTCTGCCAGATAGAGATCAGTGCACGGGCAGAAAAAGTAATTAACATTTTATTATCATCCCCTTCATGTGCAATTAAAATAGAGTCGATTCCCTTTCAGATAAAGATGCATAAATAGGTAGAGGCTGGCTGGTGGTCCTAAAGCAGACAAAGGTAGACTGAAAGTCAAAAAAGATCACCTGTCAGTTCAGTCCTTCATATTGAGATGCTGCAGGAAAAGGAGACAAGCAGAGCACATGGGAAATGGCACGCTCAACGGTGAGATAGCATGCAGACAGCTTTTTGTTGTTGTAGTTTCAAAACCCAATTTTAGTTGCTGTGAGTTTACAGGTTAATGAAACAATGCATTCCTTCCAGAGAAACAGCTGTTTGGTGCATCATTTTAATCACAACCTGGTGATACCCACCCATGGGAGTTCATGTGAGCTGCCAAATAACTTTTCTAACAAAGAGTGAAGACAGTCCTGAGTCTGTAGCTGGAGAACTGAACAAGTGGGAACAATTGATCAAATTGAAATGCTTCTCCATCCCTTGCACATGTGTCTGTGAGCAGAAAACGCTGCAGAACACAGATCACTTTGTCACAGGGGACAGCACACACTGAGTCACTGGTGTTGGCCATCAGCTGGTGTGGGATGGCACAGCACATCTGATGCCAGCTGAGTGCACCCCAGCATGTCACCCATTAAGGAGTTTATTGAAGTGCTCTGTTTGGACAGGCTGCTGAAATTGTTGGAAATTCTCTGGAATCAGGGCTTCTTGGGTCAGACTAATTATTGGTCACTTAGCCTGACATTAATTATTGCAGCAACCATGCGGGATAAAAAGAGGCTTCTGCCAGTCTGGGATAAACAGCACTAGTGACACTCCCTAAAAATCAGACAATGTGTCTGGTGAAAGCTTTTAGAGCCTTTCACAAGCTACAAAAGAGCACGAAAGTAATCGGAGGTGGTAGGGTGGGTGCATTATTGTTCTCATTAGAGCATCATTGCCAATTTATTGCAGCAAGAAGCCAGCAAATGCTGAGCCTTGACTGTGTATAAAAAGCCCCACTGTGCTCCTTATGCAACATTTAGGATATTCAGGGGTTGGGCACATGGGGGATTCTGTGGATTGGCCCATTCTGCAGCCTGGATCTCTGTTTGGAAGAGCAAAGGGAGGAAGAGCAGAGAGGGCAGCGAGGTGGCCATGACACAGATCTCAGCCCCTGGCTGCAGACCAGGCCCCAAACTGCAGGCACCAGCCTGGGGCCTGGACTGTGCAAAAACAGACAGCACATGGGCTCCCCAGGATTTCACCATGATGAAAACCCAGTGATTCTCACCAGACTGTTAATTTCTATGCATGCAAAGGAATAACATTGCTGTCTTAGGCACATGCTTCCAGACACACGTTTATTTGATAAGGTGGATTGATTTTTTCCCATCTTTGCTTCCTTATGGCCTGGATCCTGCTGCCTTTGAATTATGTGGTTTCTGTAGTGTAAGATCAAACATCTCAGCAGCTCTTGAATAAGAAGAATCCTACACCCCAACTGTCCATCCCCACACAACCATCTGTCTGCTGTCCTTCTCATGGACAGGCTAATATGCTGGTGGAAGAAATCCTATTCTCTGGGGAGCAATGGGGATTTGGCCATTTATTTACAACAAAATTTGTTGCATAACAGACCCTGTGCAGTAACAACAGGCAACACTCATTTTGTTCCTTACTGTACAAGCTAAATAGGGATTGCAGGTCACAGTGGTGAGAGCAGCTCTGGACCTCTCAGCTCAATCCCAGCTGGCATCAGCTGATCCCAGGAGCTTTAGAGGTGTCACCCCAGGCTGGTGAGAGCAGCTGGAAGACTTGGAGCCATCACCAACACCTCTAGGTCAGGATTTGGCTGCAGTTCAGCGTCTGCACGGTGAGGCCTGGGGAACTCGGTAGGAGCTCTGCACACTACTGTAAAATAGAGGCGAAGGATTAGCAAAGCCCTGTAATGCTCAAAGATCTGGGTGTGCCACATGAGGCTCTGCTCCAGCTGGGGAGGCTGCAGGATTTACATGAGCAGAAGTAACCATTCCAATTCTATAAAGAAACTAAAATTTGAAAATTTTGTGTAGTGGTGTCCATTTGCCCTGCCTTGAGATAGACCTTGAGGTGTGTGAAAAATGCCAATCGCTTGTTTTTAAAATTTTAAAAGTTTAATAGTAACAAAATTGTTATAAAAATAGTAATACAAATAGAGTAATAATAATTTGGACAATTTGAATTAGGACAATATGAGGCAATAAAAACTAAGAGTTATGGACAGTCCGGGTACCTTTCCTGGGCAGCATAAGCCGGAAAAAGGATACATGTTAACAGAGGATTAACCCTTATAAACAATAGCCTGTTGCATATTCATACACTTCATGCATGATGCATAAATTCCATTCAAATACAGGATTCTGTTTGGTCATCATCACCTTCTTCCTCTTAATCCTGATGGCATCATCCTGCCCGAGCGAGGTGGGAAGAAGTTAGTTTCTCCTGATAATGGAGCAATAAATTCTCTTTCTCTGAAAGATTTAGGTGTCCTGTGACTGCTATCTCAGTGCAAATCCTTTCTTTAGAAAAAAAGTATCCTACATAGCATAGTTTCTATTTTAACATTTTGTTATAACCTAAAACTATATTTAACACTACTTAAGAGAATTAAAACAGTATTACGTTCTAACACAACACATATAATATTCATTTTAATATTTGTGAAAAGCCAATCATAAAATATGTGTTTTTCACAAGGTGTCTTGAGATGGACCTAAATCCTCTTTCCTCTTTGCTTTCTCAACCATAGCACCCCATATCCATGGAGGGGAGAAAAGAAAACTGAAGGGAAGGGATGAACAGTGTCCTGATGAACTGAGGATCCCCCTCCTCTGTCTCTGCTGTTCTGAGCTCAGCTGACTCTGCCTGGTGACACCTGCCCATCTCCAGGGGACAGTGACACATGTGAGAGGAATAGTGGATTTCTCTTTACAACAAGCTGTGGGTGTGCTGGTAGATAAAACTAGCACTGGGAGATAAAAAAAACAATGCAATGGGAAGGACTCCACTGATTGATGAATGGAAAAAGATATTTGCTTTTACAAATAAACTTTAGTTTTGCTGATAAAGGAAATTAGACATTGAAAGATGAAAGAAACAATGGAGGAAAAAAAACCCCTAAATTCCATAAGAATTAAAAGGGAGGGTTATACATTAGAGGGAAATCTCTGGTATCAGGCATTCTGGGCAGTCTGTACTTCTCAAGTACTTCAGCCAATGGGGAAAGTGGCCGGGAAATTGGGATAAAAAGGGAGGCTGTGTCCTCCAAAAATTGGAGAGATCCCAGGGGCATGCCCCATGGCCTCTCCCTTTATTTGAATAAAGTAAAAGGACTCCTCTATCTCCTTTTTGGACATCAATCTCTGGTGTTTGTGGATTAATTTTCCTAACAAATGGCAGCTGCTGCCCTGCAGAGCAGCCCAGGCAAAGGGAAATCCCAATGCAGTCAGGGAACTGCTCTGGGTTCAGCACTGACCTCCCAGCCCCTCAGTTCCCAGCAGTGCAGCTCAGGGCTGATGGGGAGGGATGGACCAGCTGCCCCTTTGCCAAAGGCAAGGGTGAGAGGGCACCTGTGTGAGAGTGCAAGTGCTTTGCCAGCACTGCAGCCCTGCACTGGGTTTCAGAGTGCTGCTGGCACTGGGAGGTGTGCTGATCATCAAAACCTGCAGAGGAGCTTCTGAAGCTGCATCTGCTGCCATCCAGCCCGCCCCTGGTCTTCAGAGGAAAGAAATTGCCTGTCTGGCTACAAAAGCATCTCCTCCTTGGGAACACACTGGAGAGCTCTGATACAGCCACCACCTCCCAGGGGAGGCTGGGCTCCCAGGCACCTCAGCAAATTCAGGCTGAGATGTTTTTCGGTGTTTGAAGTTTTGCTGGCCACTCCTTTTCCTTTGTGGCCATAGATCAGAGACTGTGTGTGAGAGAGAGAGCAGAGAAAGCAGATGGTTTGTCTAAACAAAGGTCAGACTGGCTGCTCAGGAGGCAGCAGAGCAGTCTTGTTCTGCAATGAGCCGTGTAACGCTGTCAGGTCACACAGCCAGAGTCCCCTGAGGAAGGTGAAAGCATTACCCCACTGATACCACTGCTATCTTGTATGAAAGCCTGCACAAACACACACAGATTGTGCAATTAGCTAATACTCAGGCTGCTAGTACCTTCTAAGGGACTCAGATAAGATCAGGCAGTAAAAGCAGCAGAACCTCCTGCTTATAAATTCCTAGGGTGCAAAACCATGCCCCAGACAAGGAAACCTTGTTTTCAGCCATGTACCTGAGCCTGATGCCAAATGAACTCAAGCATACACAAGAGAGAGACATGAAGGTAACTAGCACTGACTGCTCCAGCAGCTGGACCTATGAGGGCAGAGGAAAGCTAAAATTCACTCTTTGCATAGCATCAAAGACAGAGCTAAAACAAAATGGGAGCATAATCAGGTTACTCAAAGTTGTCTTTTACTTCTCATTCCTCAAGAAAGAAGCATTGTTTTCCATCTAACAATGGCTGTAGCCAAAATGTAAAGCTCTTGTGGGAATAAATGAAATTCCATACCCTTTTAGTAGAGCAGACGTCACTAATTACCTCCTTACCTTGTAGAATGTCAAATTAGGTGGAAAAAATAGATCAAGCTACTCTTAAGCACAGTGATTAAAGTGATCAAAAGCTCATAACAGCACAGGGAGTGCAGCGTGGTTTAGTTGTGCTCTAACACCTGCACTTCAGGATGGAAAATAACAGAGGCCAGGAGAAATGTAAACATGAACATTTTGCAAATGCTGACATTGAATTTCACAAATCATCCCAAATGTGGGCTTTGGGATTTAATCTCAAACTTCAATCTCAAACTGTGTTTTCCAAAACAAGGCAAGGTTTGTGGAAAGAGGTAATATCCTCTCTTCTGACCTTCAATTATCCTGGCTACAAAACTCTGTTATGCCATTATTCTAGAGGCTCACTAATATTATTGTAGAATTTTAATGGGGTTGGGATATTCTGAAATATAAGATGCTGTGAAGATTTAAAAGACCCAGGCCAACTTCTGTGTCAGCATTCAACTCAACCTTCAGATTTTATTCTAAATTTTACACAGCCATCCCCCTCTCTATCAGGAACAGAAGGATGGATCTCATTACTTCACTAAATTTAATATCTTTCTTGTCAGTGCTGCTGTGTGCACGAAGTATTGAGTGCCTCTTCACATTTGGAACCATCCCATGCAAAAGTCAAAGCCTGGACTTTTCCTAGGTGTCTTCAAGAGGCAGAAGTGTCTAAGCCAGCTGATGAAATTTCTTGCATAGTCCATGGTGAAACACAGGTATGAAGGGAGGGTGATTTATTCAAACTCCCAACTCCTTTCCTGACCCTCAAGGCAACACAGATTCCTAATGCAGACCATGCTCCTCCCATAGGAGCTGCCAGTGATATAGCAAGAATTTTGTGCAATAGACCCAGACCTAAGTAACTTATCCAGTGTCATACTGGGAGCCTGTGAGAGGTCAAAATTTAAAAACATGTTTCCCTGGGTTCTAAAGTATTCCATTGTAATCTAATTATTTGTTGTTTTGACTAGTTCCTCAGCAACATGGCAGATAAGTTCCTCTTGGACGTTTAGGTTTGTCCAAGCCAAGAATCTGCAAGAAGCAGGTGAAAACTGAGAAATGTCACAGTGTCCATAGGGGTCCTCTTGTACAGCCCATGGAGATGAGAGAACTTGTGGGAAGTGCAATAGAGCTGGAGTTAAACCCCTGAACCCCATATGAAGTATAATTGGCTGTTTTCATATAGAAATCCTCCAGATGTATAACACTTTTGGTCATCAAGTCATTTGTCTAATCAATGGCAAATAAATATTCATCAGTGGCTGTAAGCCAGAATCCCCTAAACACTGTGCATTAGTTTGGAGCAGGACTAAATTGGACCAAGCATACCCAACAGGATGTTTGATAATCATCATTTGGGTTAGGCTGCTTTGAGGGGTCTGGAATTATTACTTCTGCCCTTGGCCTTGCATTTTTCAGCAGATCATGGGGACAATTCTCCAAAGTTTTCACAGACATTACTGGAAATTCTGGAGAAGATAGGATTAAGACTTATGAAATACATAGAAGTATTTGGCATCCTCATAAAGTGTTGCTAGGTAGAAACTCATTTTCTCCTTGAAATTGAGCAAAATTCAACCCCAAGGTGCAGGGACATTACATTTTGCACAGAAAGGGAGAGCTGCAAAGAAATCAGGAATGAGAAACTTTGAAATCAGTTTGCTAACCAAAAGAACTGTTCTGCTAATTTGCATTTTCTGTCCTGAAAAATGTGATTTGTGAAGAAACCCCCCTCCCTCTCCCCAGTCCCTTATTTCTTATCTAGCAGTGATTTTTTAATAAAAGGTAGGCAATATTCCTGTCATCCCTCTGTTCATTAGCAAATCATCTGGAATCACTCCTGCTGCTCCTAAACCATCTCCATCTTTGGGGAGCAGGAAGCAGTGTCACAGGAGCACTGCTCATTGCAGAGTGCCCCAGGATCTCTGTGAGACAGAAAAGGAGAGGAGCTGTCTGGAGACTGCTGAGACCCTGGGGCTCCACCACGGTCAGTATTTCAGATGCAGAGGAGTGGGTGGAGGAGGGAAGTTCTTATCAGCATTTTATTCTCTATTGAATGTGCAGCTTGGCAAACATCTCAGATTTAGGAGAATTCTGCCTTTTCCTTGACCACTGTTGCAAGCACAGACACGTGCAGGCATCTGACTGAAGGCTTCCATGTTTTCAGTGTTTACAGCAGAGCATCTCCACTGCTGCTCATGAGAAAGGGAGGGCAGTATTATTTTTCCTGTGTGTGCAGCTAACAATTCCTGGAACCTCAGCTCTCCTCCCACTTCCCTTTACCCTTTCCTGGCTCTTTTCCTCTGGGATTTGACAACACTAACCTGAGGCTCTGGGTTACTCCTAACAATGCTTCTCCCCTGTTCCTTTTGAACTGTGCAGAAGACTTAAAAAGTGAGATTTTTGGGTTGCTTTTGCATACAAAAACCATGGGGAAAACAGAGATAGCACAGATCTCCTGGGGTTTCAGCTCTGGGCTGATCTGTAGTGCTCAGAGCAGTGGTGTGCAGCATTCCTGCAGAGCCCAGCTATCCCAAGACACCCCCTGTGCTGCTGTGTGCCACCTCCTTTCTGGATTCCTGCCACTTTCCTCAGGTCCTGCACTCAATACTCAGAATCTTGGGCTAATTGTGACCCTGGTTTAATCCTTGCAGCAGTCACCCTGCTGGCACAGCTTTGGGCCTGTGGCAAAAGTAGGGAAGAGCCTGATCCCACAGGAGGCCCAGGAGATACCTGAGGGGATGCATCTGTACTTAAGAGGCTCATTACTTAACACCTCTTCCAGGCATTAAAGTCTCAGCGTGCACTGAATGGCTTCAAGAAAGATAAACACAAAATCTGGATGCAGCACTAGGAATGGAAATGATGGGTAAGGGAAAGAGTGAGAAAGCCACAAGCTTTCTTGCTGTCTATGTGTGTGCAGCTGGGTTGTGTGACGGTGTTCACAGGGGTTTTTGGATTGGGGAAGAGACGAGGATCTGACTCGATGTTCCAGAAGGCTTGATTTATTATTTTATAATATATATTACGTTAAAACTATACTAAAATAATAGAAGAAAAGGTTTCATCAGAAAGCTAGCTAAGAATAGAATAGCAACGAATGATAACAAAAGTTTGTGGCTTGGATGGAGAGTCCGAGCCAGCTGACTGTGATTGGCCATTAATTACAAACCAACATGAGTCAATCACAGATGCACCTGTTGCATTCCACAGCAGCAGATAACCATTGCTTACATTTTGTTCCTGAGGCCTCTCAGCTTCTGAGGAGGAAAAGTCCTAAGGAAAGGGATTTTTCATGAAAAGATGTCTGTGACACGGTTGAATGCTGGACCTGCTCTCCATCCCTTCTGCAGGGCAGAAAGAGGAGCACAGGAGCAAGAATGGCAGGATGCAGCTTTGCTCAGGTAGTTCCTGCAGCCAGGGGAGAATCTGGCTTTGCTTGGTGCCCTGGTTCAGGGCAAATTTTGGAGAGACCCCCCCCAGGGAGTCTCCTTTAGGAAAGCAGATTCAATTGACCCCCTCCCCCCAACCAGTTTAGGAGAAAATACCTCCTTGGAGAAAAGTGGGAAAAAATTGTTTATTAAACAATAAAACCTAAACAATATTAATCAATAAACCCCCTTGCTGCTCCAAAAGAGATGACAAACTGAGAAAGTCCCTCTCCACGTTGCAGCTCAGCTCACTCAGTCTCTGATCAGTCCCTCAGTGCTGGAAATGTCGCAGGCCCGGCCCGGCCCGGTGGGCCTCAGGTGGAGCTGCCGGTGCTCCCCTGGGTGGTCAGGCCAGAGCAGGTTAAACAGGGCAAAGAAAAGGGAAAAAAAACACAGTGCAGGGAACTTCTTTGCCTCAGCCAGCTAAACTAACTAAAAGCAAAAGAGAGCTCTGTCCTGCTGTCTGTCCATCTGCAGACAACACAGTCCATCCGCAGGGATGTGGAGGAGTGAGTGCAGTGTCTGAAAACAAACTGCAGCTTCTCCTCTCCCCCTTCACTCTCTGGAACAAGTCTGAAAGGTGCAAAACTTATTATTCAGCATAAACAGAACAAGACAATTCGGGATAAAAGCATCATATAGTCAACCCAGGACACTTGGGTACTTCCCACAGCCCTGGTCTGTGTTAGGGAGAGGTTTTTCTTCTGCCTGACCATAAAGTAGGGAGATGTCTGTTTTCCCTGTCACACAGGGAGTTTGTGGCTGATCCCTAAACACAACCATTTCCCCTGATTTTTTTGTCTCATGCTCCTACCCTTGGATTATCCTTCCTGAACATTTTCTGCATGCAAGGAGGGCTGGAAACACAGCCCAGTTTGAGACCATAATAATGTAGACCAAAGCCTTTTTATCACTGCTCACCATGGCAGATAGACCATGGGATGTGGGCCACAGCCTCGTGCTGGGACAAGCCTGTTGTGCAGCTAGAGAGAAGCCAAATTCCTGCATAGGGCTGCCACTGGGCCACCTACAAGTGATTTTTTGGGTAGCTGTCCTGATGCAGTGTGCAGCCTGGCTGGAGACTGTGTCCCCTGGCTTCACAGGCCACCAATGACCTGCAAGTCAAAGCCTGGCATGGCCAACAGCAGAGCACTGGACATTGGGCAGGGCATCAGCTTGGGAAGCGATTCACTCCTAGATTTCTGTGTGATTTGCCACTGTGGAAAGTCATGATGGGATATTTCTTAAAACAAGGACTTTAGAAAATGTTTGAAAGTTCTGTTCGAAACACTTTATTGTGTTCAAGTACAACAAGTGGTACATTGTCTTTCTTTGACCAAGCTCAGAAGCTAGAAAAGCCTATTTTGAGTGTTTAAATGTGATGCTGCCTGTTTAATACCATAGTAGTGTTGGTGGGAAAACCCTACAGTGGCAAAAGACTTTTGACCATAGCTACAAGGAAAGTTCTGGTAGAGGAAAGCAACAGTAAAAGTGGTGCAGCCGTAAAAACTCTATTTCACCATGCATGCACACAGTCCAGTGCCCAGCTGCCCTGCCACCGTGATATTTTCTGAAAAATCCCTTTGCCATGATTTCTTCTCCTGGGAAGATGAGAGGCCTCAGCTTCTCCATATTTTGCTCCTCTGGAATGTGGTCTGAAGATTGTTTATCCAAACATGTGAATTGTTTTTACATAAGGACCAATCCCAGTCCAGCTGTGTCAGACTCTCTGAGTCAGTCATGGGTTTTTATTATTCATTCTTGTCTAGCCTTCTGATGCATCCTTTCTCTTTCTTTAATATAGTTTTAGTATATAATATAATATAATATAATATAATATAATATAATATAATATAATATAATAATAAAAAAGCCTTCTGAGAACATGGAGTCAAATTCTCATCCCTAACTTCGTCCTGGGGACCTCACAACACCACACTTCAGGGCACTGTGTTAAGTATTTGCATTTATAAAGTTCTGTCCACTACAATGAGGGCTCTTGGTCACAATGGAATATAAGCAGCTGCATCCACACTGATTCCTAGATGATTCCTCTGATCCTCCTTGCCCCCACATCAGCAATAGCCTTTCCTCCCCCCTACAATCTCCATCCACAGGAGCAGTGGTAGCAGGAAATTTCACTCGTGTCCCACCACTCAGAATATAGATATAGCCTTTAGGACCTTGCACTGGAAAAATGGGCAAAAGAAGGCTGAACAGCAGGATTTCCCCAGCTGTCTTTGGCTTGGTTGCATTTTTCTCTGGTAATTTTCAATCTCTGGCTCAGAGGATTGCTACCCACCTTGCCAGGCAGGGTGTTTCAGGTCTGTATGGTTCAGCTTTGGTGTGCAGTGATGGCAGCTAATTGCTGAATTTCCCATTGCTCAGGGCCAGCATGGGGTAAAGATGCATTTCTCCTTTCCACTGATCCCTGCTGGAACCACACCAGCCCTACCTGCATCAGCTTCACTTTCCTTTTTATTTAAAGTACAAATTAGCAGCCAGCAAAACACCTGGGTGTCAACCCCTGGCAGTCCTCAATTTCCCAGCAAGGGGCAGTGGAAAACTGAGAAATGGAAAGAAGAGCTAGAAAAAGAAACCAAACAGAAATAACAAACAATACAAGATGTGTTCTAACTTCCTTAAATTGTAAGAATACTTAGATTCCTATAGCTTCATAGTCCTATGGTTGTGACAAGAGGTGTGTGTATATATATATACACACACATAAAAATATAGATATACATAAATATATATAGATATACATATATACATAAAAATAGATAGATAGATAGATAGATAGATAGATAGATAGATAGATAGATAGATAGATAGACAGATAGATAGATGGATGGATTTCAGGGCACAGAGCAGATCAGGTAGACAGTACCACCATAAACATATTTTTAGCTGTCATGGGGCAAATTCCCAGAATGTGGAATAGGAGCCATGTGATATTCAGGAGTATACAAGTATTTACATAAAGATGCAGCGTTATGGAAATTTCTGCAAGAAGATTTTGTTGGGGCAAATTTAATCCTCATCTCCCAGATGCCTCCCCAGTGCTTAAACTGCAAGAATATACTTGTTCCCTAATTACAAAAGAGCACCAAGGATCTGTTAGTATTTCTGCCAGTGGGATTGATGAGTGTTGGCATAATCAGAGAAACTCTTGACTGCAGGTTTACAAGTGTCCAGATCAGCTCTGGAGTTTGGAGAGCAAAAAAGTAAGGACAAAAAAGGTGAAAAAACAAAGGAATAGGTCAAAATGCTTGTTGCCAAGCTAAGTGGTGTTTTTAAATTCTCTATCCAAATCCGATAATCCAGGAAAGGTAGTCCAGATTAAATTTATGACAGTCGGAATGCCTTGCACCTGTTCTTAACGGGGTAAAATTTCCATTGCCCTCTAGACAGGCCTTAGTGACGGTCTCAGTAACACCTTGGAACATTCCCTGACTGGATTGTGCAAGCTTTGCTGGCACTGCTGCCCTCACTTCAGGAGCCTCTTTGCAAAAGCCAGTCCTTGTACTTCCTGAACCACTTCTGTGTGTATTTGCACCTTTGATGTAGAGGTCCCCTTTGCAGAACCTCCCAGCCAGGGATCGCCAAGACCTGTATAAATATTAGTTTTGAAATTCTAAGGTAAGCCTGTGAAGTGGTTCATGACTTCTTTTTGTCCCTCAAGAAGAAGAGTAAACAGAGGTGCCAAGCTGGTAAGTGCTGTGCCCGAGGTTAGAAATGTAGGTGGAGCACAAATGGAACCAAGGGTATCACTGTGGGGTCCTGTGCTCAAATCCTTGCTGTTTACTGACAGCTGCAATTTTGAGACTGCATTGAGAGTTCATTTGGCCTCGGTCAAACCTCAGGACTCCCTGGCATTTAATTTACTTGCCTTTGAATATGTTGATTAAAAGAAACACGAGTTTGTAGCCAGGCTGGCTCTGCCCTGTTGCAGTGGGAGAAGCTTTACCAGGCTGGTGGGCAGTGAAGGGGATGCTCCAGCACTGCTTGATGGGTATGAGGGTGTGTAACCTCAGCTATCCACAGGCACTGTACCTCTCACCCCTCCCTGTCACCTTGATGGCCAGATTCCGGTGCTTTGTGGGCAGAACAAGGCTGAAGGTGCCCCCCAGCAGGCAGCTCCCCTGCTATCAGATGATCTCCCCGCAGCCATCACCTCCTCTGTGAAGCTTCACCTGTTGTCTCGGCTCCCCCATCAGCGCTGATAGCATCACTACCGTGACCTTGAAATCCTCCTCTCAAGTGCCACCCCGTCTCTTAGTCTCTTAGCAGTGGGAAATCAGATCTCCCTTCCCTCGGCACGACTCCCTGCATTTTCATTTCTGAAGAGAGAGCCAGGGAGGGGATGGAGCTTCTCCCTGTGCAGCAGTGACTCTATTTTCAGCTGTAGCCCAACAGATTGCTGCGCTCCTCTGCCTTATCATCCAACACCACCTTAATGCATGCAGCTACGCAAGGTTACTATTAGTGACTGATAGCACTGCCGCTGCGGACTGGAGCTTTTAACCCTAGATGCACCAAAATCTCTATGCCACATCCATGGCTCTCCCTGGATTTTCAGATATCAGTTATCATTATTGTTATTATTATTGTTATTGAGCTTTTTTTTCTTTTGTAAACTAGAAAATACAATAAGTTTGTTATTTCAGAATATGACAAAGAGCCATTCTCGAGGACCAAATCAATCAGTGGTTTACCTTGCATGGAGTGACTGACAGCTCTGCCCCTCTGGCATTGTAATTTATTTTCCAGGCTCAGCCTTTTGCAAGTATCACATGTCATGCTTTTAAAAATGTATATATAGAACCAGCTAGGTAGTTATATTTAGTGGTACTGTAGGTACGTAGGCATTTCTTTTTTTAGCTTCTGTTGGTGCAAATATAGAGATAGGAAAGATTCGAACAACCTCTCCTCACCTTTCTCCTGTGAAAGGATCCCTTCCATCTGGCTACGTGCCCAGAGGAGTCTGCAAAGCTGTTCTTGGGAAAGTACTGTGGAAAGACCTGGTAGAGGAACAGTGAGTTTACAAGACATCCCAAATTTTCAGCGAAAGGTGCAAAAAATCTCATTCCGTTGCGGAATAAAAATGTGGTGCAGAACAGAAATAACAATTTCTCCCCCGAGCCCTGGAAGGTCAAAACAATTTATTTTGACCTTTTAAAACCTACCTTGAGGCTATGCAGGTCACAGGGGGTGCACCAGTTGGTAAGTGGGAAACCCCAAAGAGGAGAACATCCCTTAGTCAGGCACCTGATGCAAGATGAGCATCAGCAATATTTTATGAGCAATAGTGTGGCCAGCAGGACTAGAGAATAGATTCTCTCCTGTACTTGGCCACATCTCAAATCCTGTGTCCTGTTCTGGGCTCCCCAGTTCAGGAAGAACACTGAGGTGCTAGAGCAGGTCCAGAGAAGGGCAACAGAGCTGGGGAAGGGTCTGGAGCACAAGTCCTACAAGGATTGGCTAAGGGAGCTGGGAATGTTTAACCTGGAGAAAAGGAGGCTGGGGAAACCTAATTGCTCTCTACAAGTTCCTGTCAGGCAGGGTATAGCCAGGTGTGTATCTGTCTTTTCTCCCGAGTAACAAATGAGAAGATGAGAGGAAGTGACCTCAGGTTGCTCCAGGGGAAGTTTGGACTTGATAAGAGGAAAATTTCTTCATGGAAAGGGTTTTCAAGCATTGAACAGGCTGCTCAGGGTCTGCCAGGTTGAGTCACCATCCCCAGAGGAATTTAAAAGACCTGTGGAAGCAATATTGAAGGATGTGGTTTAGGGGTGGACTTGGCAGTGTTGGGTTAGTAGTGTTGGGTTAAGATCTTTATCTTAGAAGTATTTTTCAACCGAAATAATTCTATTCTATTCTATTCTATTCTATTCTATTCTATTCTATTCTATTCTATTCTATTCTATTCTATGGGGGATCCAGTTCAGGATCCTCCAAATGCACCCTAATTGTCCCTGGTCCAGGAATGGGAAGGGCTACCAACCATGCAAGGCTCTCAAGGCTCTCAGTCCTTCTTGATGACTTCCATCCTGGTAAATGGGGCATACTGGATAACTGGAGAGCTCCAGAGCATAGATGAGGAAACCAGGAACTGAGGAGTGGTTTGGGACCATTGACGTCCTGTGTGTATCCCTGCAGAGCATGTCTGACCACACAAATGCACATTTTACAAGAACAAGTTGTTCCAGGCAGTCTTGGTTTGACTGGGCATCAGAGAGGCCCTTGGCAGGGAGCTGGTGGCTGCAGGAGTGAGCAGCACATCGGGGCACAGCATCCAGGCATTCCTGGCACTGTGGAGTCCCGTGCCAGCTCCCAGCTGTTCCCGACAGCTGAATCCCACAGTCTGATGGCAACTGTAACCTCTAAAGGCATGAAAAACACACGAGTCTAACAGGTACATGGACTTCTTGTCCGGTCTGAACAGAAACCTCTCCTCTGGCCTGAGCAAGGCTTTGTGTGTCCCAGTATATCTGTTTTCTCAGGCTGTTATCAGCTGGTGTGATAAAAGGTGTTACTCCTCCCTGCATTTCTCACTTTGCTTTTACAGTAGCCCAGGAAGGATACCTGGGCCTCTATATATTGCACCATTGTAAATACATCATAAAAACAAACACTTGCATTTTTAAAATGCTGTTTTCCTTTGATATTTCAGCTTTCCATTTCCAGTCTGTTTGGTATCTCCTGGTCTGTTCACACATGGGCACTCTCATTTGTACATGCACAAATCAATTAGCATGCACCTTTTCCTGTGTAAATAAGCTTGTTCCTTGGGCAGTTGTACATCACAGACTGGTGACATCTCTTAATCTTATTTTAGGAACTGGTGGTTTTTCACACATTGACCTCAAACCTGCACGCTCAAAAAAATATCTTTGCCCTTAAACTCTCAAGCCTTGTTTTTCACACTTCCCAGCAAGAGAAAGATAAAGAACACTCAGACCTAAGAATGTATTTTATGATTATTGAGAAAGCAATAAAATCTTCTGCTTGGAAGCTGAGATACATAATCCATGTGTATCTGCCTGAGGCAAGTCCGAGCAGAGCTCCCACAAGGCTGGGATGTGATGGACACGAGGTGATGGATGCAGTGTCACAGGCTGTTTGGAGGTGGCAGCATTCATATCTTGGGTATTTGTTAGGGCTTGGAAGTTATTACATCCCCTGCTCAGTGGGGGAGAGAGATAAGGAGCACTTTCAGCAAGGTCTAAACACATGGGGTGGTGATAAATGCAAATCCCTCAAGCTCTGCACAACGGGGCTAATGGGTCTTCAGCTTCAGCAGAAAGAGAGTCACAGTCTGGCTGACCTTGCCCAGAAGCACAAAAGACAAAAAGATGAGAAACTGTAGGAAGCAGCAGCTGTGACTGAAGGAGGAAGAGGTGTTGGGTTCCAGAATCTCAGAAAAATGGCTGCTGTGTCCGTGAGGGAGACAGGCTTGATGTCAATTTGGCCAAAAGCTTGCAAGTGGCAGGGTGCATATTTGACATGGTGAAAATCAAGGTTTTTGAGGTGTTTGTTGAAGCCAACCAACCACCAGCACTGATCCTGGCCTGAGATTCTCCAAGACTGAAGTCAGCCCTGGGATGTGCATTGTGGCAGCCCTGGGGTGTTAACCTGGCTCTGCACTGGGGCTGTGATTGCTGAGGCCACTGCCAGCAAACCTGCCAAGGTCACTGGGAGCAGGGAGAAAGGCTCTTGGGACACAGGGAGACCCTGAGAGGGCAGGAACTGACAGCCCTGGGTTCAGCCCTGCTGGGACCCCTCTTCACTGAGGTCTGAATGCCTGCAGTGTGCTAGTTAAAGAAACATACCTTGCCCTTGCCATTCTTCAGCCTTGAGTGATACAGAACGACCAATATTTGCTGAAGTTTCTTGTTAATGATGTTTACTGGAAGGTATTTCCTGCTGTGTCTTCCCAAAAGATGTGATGCTGTCCCACAGTACAGAGCACTGCTCTAAACTGCCAGGAAGTTAAGGCAAAAATATCACCCTTCCCAGGGTGCTAAATGACTGGCATGGACTGGCATACTTAGTGTATTCTGCTCCCCTCTCTGCCACAATCAATAGCAGCCTGATTTCTTTATCATGGGTGATGGGGGATGGAGATGAGCGATCCTGCTCATACCTCAGCTTTGGCATTTTGATTCCCAAACAGCCCATTCACTAGTAGCATAAAAATAATGTAAAAACAAATAGATCAAATAAATGTAGCTTGAAGACATCTCTATTACAGCCCTGCTCTGTATTCTATAAGCAAAATATGTACTGTGCATACAAACACCGGGGGAATGAAGGGATGCAGGTATTAACATTGACACATCAAGTGGTTCCTTCATGAGACCATATTATCTATACAAACACCTACAAGTATTTACATTTCATGAAGGAGGCTTTCCAAACACCACCCCCAGCTGCACTGCCTCATGCTGCTCTCGGATGAAGTTCAGGCAAAGAATGAGGCCAAATCAGTGCCTCCAGAGGGTGTTTTTACCAAAGACCTGGCTGCAGGGGGAAGAGGAGGGTGCTGGTGACCTTGAGCTGGGTTGGCTGTGGCAGAGGTGGAGGTAAACATCATGTTTGTGGAAGACACCATTCAATAGCCAAGACAGGAAAGTCCTTCCAAGACTGGAAGAAAAATGGTGAGAATATCTCTAGTTGGGTTCAGCCTCTATCTTGGCTACAAGGTCAAGTGTGGTTTTTTCTCTTATTTTGGCACTGGTCCTTTTGAACTCAGTTTAGCACAGGTAGGCCTTGCAAACTGTTTCCTAGGACTCCTCAGTGGGGCAGTTGTGGAGAATTTGCCACTCATGGGGTGTAGTTGGTGACTGAACTCACCTGGCATTTTTACAGCCTTCCCCAGAAGGAAAACGTGTTAAGGAGGAAGAAGGTTTATAAAACCCACCCATTCTGCAAACAGCCTCTGTGCCGACAGACTGAGTGAACACAACACAGCTGGCAGTCCAGAAAGTTTGAAAAACTCCATAATGAATTAATGGATTTTTTTCAAGATCGACCTGCTCCTAAATCCTGACCACTAAGCTCAGACAGGGCACTTTATGACACTAATTAAACAAATTGTGCTGTTAAATGTCCCACTTCAGTTCAGCAGCTTGCCTGCAAGTACCAGACTGACTTCAGGCCTACATCATGTCCTGACTCCAGCACAAGTTATCCATTTTATTTACTTAAATTCCCCTTGCAGCTCCAATGAGGCACGTGCTTCCTCTCTGTTACTTCACAGTAAGCCACTGTGAAGTGCTGTTACAAAGTGCCTGTTTGATTGAGTGTAATTTACAGGATAAAATCCACACACACCTTTTTAAAAAGTGAAGCATTTTGGAACAAAAAGTCTTAATCTGTAAGAATTACTAAACCATGTCTCTCCTGCTCGAAGCAGAAATCCACGTTTTGTGCAAGGACAACTTATAGGACACTGTATATGAAAATGCGGCCTGTATTTCTAATAAACTTTGGTGGTTTTTAATTACATGTCAACAAGCAAAGCAAGAGATGGCTGGGACATCCACACAGGATGTGGGAGATTAGGGTTAAACTTCCACTCAGCCCAAGGGGAATGTGATCTATTGCTCTTGGCTTTTATAGGAGAGTCTCTATATCCTCTGTCTTCCAGCTGCCCTGGGATGTGGGTGCTCCCAGCCAGCTGTTGCAAAACATTTTACTATTTCTTGGCAATGGGAAAAGAAAACAAGGGAGTACCCATGTGAGGCTAGAGAGGCACACAGTTATGCTTGGTAAATAGATATGCAGAGTCCAATCAGAGAAATAAATGAATTTAGCATTCAGCTGCAGGTCCCTCCAAGCACACACCAACTGCTGCAGTAATTGTGCTGCAGCCGAGGGAACAGAACTGTGGAGAAGGATTTTCTCTCCAGCTGAAAAACCTCCTGTGGCAGCTCTGAAGGTCACTTTTCCAATGCTTCACCTCCACTGGTGCATATGACCATTGGTCAGGGGGATATAGCTGCTGCCTGAGGGTAGTAGGAGGGCTCAGGAGAAGGAGAGACTTTTGTCCATCACACTTAGGACACACTCTTAAGATTAACTCTATTTATACAATTCTTCCTCTGTAAGTGTAGGATCCATAGATAAACTCCAGACTATTATAGGAAATGTTCCTGCTGGCATCAGTTGTTTGCACTTCCATGATAGGTGCCACTAAGTATTTCTCAATAATTAACAAATCTGAAGCCAAGGTGGATGGGCCAAGTTATGTCACAAGGGGCACTTCTATTTTAAAAACTCTAGGTTAAACAAGATTGCCTTGTCCTAAGTTAGAAATGCTTCCCATTTGCAGGGTGAGGATTTGCACTAGCTCAGGTAAAGAGCTGAGCCATGGGGGAGTTTATTAGCTGGCACTGCAGGGTCTGATTCAAATCCCATTCATGCATTTGGGAATTCCTCCTTGCCTTCCACAGGCACAGAAGGAACCAAGAGGATGGGAATTAACCTTGTGTCAATTGGTGCCAATATCTCTCTTGAAAATCTCCAAAAATAAACTTGTACAAAAGCTCTGCTACCAAGAAAGATAATAAAGAGGATGAAAGGTCACTCATTTAACATTCCTATGGGTTCTTTACTGACCTCAGACCTGTGTGCCCTCCTGGTCTGTCTCCTGGACCATTGTTTTCCATTTTGACTCTCAGGCTAGCATGGAAAGATTTCTCATGGCACAGTGAGAAGAGCCTCTCTATAGATCTGCTGCTTCCATCATCCTCCTGTCTAAATTGGGCCACAACTTCAGGAGCGAGGCCTGGCAGGGTGAATTTTACCCATGGTTCATGGAGAACCACTACATTCAGTCTGCAATTCATGCCTCCTTCACACAGCCATGGTGCAGGAAGGGCTCTGAGCAGAAATTGAAACCAAACTCCTGGGTGCAAACAGGAAAAGCCAGCACACTGCCACTTGCACCCTTGGGATGTAGGCACCTATAGGGAAAATGGATGTTTTAGTCACTTAGCAGTCTGTCCACAGTGTTCATGGAAAACTGATACCTGTGAGCATTTATGGAATTGCAGGAATGGGGAAATGTTTGATCCATGGCTGTGCAGGCAGTCCCTGTGTGGGACCCAGGCAGTCAGGCTCCTGTGTCACAATAACGGCATTTTATGGTAGTCTTGTCATCTCCACCTGTGCAAGGGCTCATCTATGGCTTGGCCCTTGGTGAGCAACAGGAACATATTCAGTCCTTGGCTCAGTGCTGTAAAGTGAAGAGAGGGAATGATTGCCTGTGGAAAATGGTGTCCTGAAAGGATGAACTGGGGGAACCCCACACCCCTGGCTTTCTCTGGGAGAGCTGGAAAACAGCTCTCTCCTGAGCCCTGGGGTAGGTGGATTAGGGAAAGAAGAGGTTGAGAGCACTGACTGTGCTGGGCCCACTGAAGATGGAGGGCTGAGCTCTGACCTGGCATCTCCGGTAGTGATGCTAATGAAAACATTATGGGCTGTGAAGCCAGACCTTGGCAAGCTCTTTACATCTACCTGTTATATGTGAGCTAAAAAAATCTCACAATTGCTTCCTTAAACAAAGATCTGCAGTCAGACCTTGTGCAGGTCATTTGAAGGCAGATGGAGGCCTCCCAAAGGACTTCAAAGATAAGATAACAAGCACACACACAAAAAAATGCAGTCTGCCTTGAATTCCTGTGGAGGGTCACTAAGGCGCTGCAAAGCCAGCTCTGGGTTGAATGCTCTGGTTTGCTTGTGGACCTTCCAGTAAAATATGGTTTTTGAAAACCTCAGTACTTGGAAAGGGAGAGCCATGTGGGACAGTCTTGTCTCTGGGCAGGGGTGCAGGCAGGCTCTCAGTTTTTGGCTGTGATCAGCTGTGCCTGGGCACCACACGGCTTGACCGGCCCTGTGCTGCAACACAAAACCAAGAGTGATGCCCAGGGCTGGAGAAGAGCTCCTGGATCAGCCTGACAGCTCATTCCTGAGAGCAGCCAGGGGTGGATGGGGGGGAAGGAGTGAGAGGAACATGGGTGAGATGATCCAACCCATCCCCACCTTCTCAGCATCTCATCACTAGCCAGGGGGAGACTTGAGGGACTCTGAGCTGGAGCTTGCAGCCAAACCTCTAGGGACTGCAGCACTGCTTAGTGCAGCTGCCCACCCCTCTTGGAACCTGTTTATACTGGGGGCCTCCACACCAACTGGTGGCAGTGAGTCCCTCAGTTCAATTGTGTATGTTATGGAAAGGAATTCCTTTGTGTTTATTTTGAATTGGCTGCCTGGTAATTTCAAAGGAGTTCCCATTCTGTCCAATCTAATTTGGAGGATGAGTGCCCAGTGGCTAGACCATAGGAATGGATCTCTGAATTAATTCTATTTTCATCTCTGTCATTCTTCTAGAAGAGCAGGTATTATTATTCATTGGGGTGAGTTTCACCTTCAGCCAGCTCAATTAAAATTACCCCAAGCAAATAGTGATCTGGAATTTGGATGAGACTAATGTTCCCTGTACACCTGCAGAGAGCAGGTAGAAATTAAACTAGGCAATAAAGGTAAAAATTCTGTTTTAAATTTCCAATGCCTGGATCGATTTGTGCAATTGAAACTGCTGCCAACATGTTACAAAATAACTTGTCATACAGAAGTAGACTCTATTATATAGTAGAATGCCCATAATTACAGAAAGATGAGAGCCCACATGCAGGGCAAAAATGTGTAATTTCTAAAAATAGCAATTTGCATACTGACCTAAGGACTGACTGACTAGCTATCTATCTATTGTAATTGTCCTATTTCTATTGATGTGTGTCCATGTCACTTGTAGTTTGTCAGTGAAATGGCACAAAAATCTTGAAAATTCAGCTAGACAAAAGAGTATTTAACAACCTGTGTTAGCAGTTGAGAAGGGTTCACAGATATAGAGGTGCTGGTTATATCTCAAACCGAGAAGTGGTAAGTGTCTGCATTAATTATAGTTTTGGGCACATGCTAGTACCACACTCAAACCCCAGCCTTAATGGGATTTTCTTCCTTCTTTCAGAGGCAAAAATCCAAAAGGAAACTCAGGCAGCCTTTCTGCAAGAGGTCGTTTGCATCCAGGACGTGTACAAATCTCTTTACATTTATTTAGAAAGTGTACAAATCTCTTTACATTTATTTAGAAACTAAGGCAATTAAAACACCCCAGGCCCCTCCTGTTAACTCAGAAACATCATTATGAAGATGCTTATGCCGCAGTGGCTTACTATGCTCTGTTTAGTGGAAAACTGAAAAGCTGCATTTCCAGCCATTTGATCAACATTTTCCCGAGGTTGCTAATGACTTGCAAAAATCTGCCCAACAGTAACAACCTCAGGGAGACTGCGTTGTCTCCTCTGAGAAGCCCTATTTGTTTGCAGAATGAGAAGTTTAATTAGGTGAGGGGGGTTTTTTTGGAGGAGTTAACGCCTTGTGCCCTCAACAAACAAACCCTATGCGACTGCTCGGGAGGCTCAGCCTTGGACCTACTGGGGCAGAGGGAATTAATCTGATTTTAAACTGGCTCCCACTGCGTTTTGGGCAAGCTGAGTTCGCTCTCCTTCTTTCGGAGTGTGCATATCTTGGTTTGCGCATGGTTTTCGTGGCCGGGGGAGGGCTGGGGGGCGAGGCGGGGGTGGCGGGCAGAGATGCCGGGGAGAGCAGGCAGGGATCCTGGGGACAGTGGGCAAAGATCCCGGGGGCAGCGCACAGGGATGCTGGGGACAGCTCCCGGGGATGCTGGGGACAGCAGGCAGAGATGCCGGGGACAGCAGGCAGGGATCCCGGGGACAGCAGGCAGAGACACCGGGGGCAGAAGGCAGAGATCTCGGGGACAGCAGGCAGGGATGCTGGGGACAGCTCCCGGGGATGCCGGGGACAGCAGGCAGAGATCTGGGGGACAGAATGCAGAGATCCCGGGGACAGCTCCCGGGGATGCCACCGAGGGCGGGCAGGTGGAATTCCCCCAGCCGGGCGATGTCTGGGAAGGGCGCACACAACCAAACCCATCCGGGGAGATAAGGGACAGCCAGATGCCACCAGCATTCCTCAGGGCTTTCTCAACTTCCACCGTCCTAAAAACCCCACGTGCTCACGAGGCACGCTTAGGAATCCCCAAAGACTCTCCATTAAGTCACTAATTGCTGCTAATTACGGTGAGAATGATTTGTGAGTGCCGGTAATGGGCTTGGTGCTGGGGAGACCGCGCAGCAGCGCCGGTCCGCAGCGGGACCGGGGATGGAAGGATCCGAGCAGCCGCTGTAGGAGGAAGGATCCCCAGCAGCAGCTGTAGGAATGGGCAGGAATGGCCTCTCTGGAGCATCCCAGGGACGCTGAGCTGGATACAGCCCCTCTGGAATCGGGGGAGAAGGGCACTGCTGGGAGTACCTCACAATAAGGGAGATGGGGAGAGGGGAATGGATGTGCAGGTCACCAGGCATCCCCCCATCGGGTGAGAAGGGATGTGATCCAGCTCTTGGAAAAGCTGCCTCCTCCAGGTTGGGGTGTTTTTCTCAGCGGAAGCAGAGGAAGGGAGTGTTTTATGTTTATCTGAACAATATTAACGGCCTTTACTCCACTTATGGTCTCATCACGAGAGACCCACGTGCACAGACTAAGTGTAAGATTTCTATGATACTATTTCTATGGGTTGAGCTTTTTCCTTAGTTAATTTTTTTTTTTGTTTTTGCATTTGCATTTGTTATTTTTTCCACATGAAGGTCCCTGCTTCATTTTGCTCCCTGTAGAAAACAACAGTCCTTGCCGTGATTGGTTGCTCTGCGCCCCTCCCTTCCTCCCTTTGCCAAGATGTGTCCGCAGGCACATTCCCCAAGTTATTCTAAAGGCAGGCTGGCACTGCAAGGCACTCTCAGGTTAAGAAGAAGAGCAAGATGAAGACAGATATGTGAGGTTTTTTTTTCTGGAAAAGTTCCTCTTTGTAGGATAAGAGAGACTCTTTCCCTTTGGGTGGCAAAGTAACACACGTAGCTCCCTTTCCCAAAGGGAAAACTGCCTGTAGTGAGTGCTCCCAGGCTTAGGAATCCTCAGGCAGCAAATGCTTACCAGCTTCCACTTCCCCAGCTGCTGTTCTTTGGAGAGTGATTTTCCTTAAAGCAAGCATTTCCCTGCTCTTTCTCAGCTAAACAAAATGGGCAAAATCAGTGATGGCATCTCCTACAGAGCGCCCTATTTAGTTTGCTGTCAAAATCATTGTATGTCTTATTTTTGTATGATTTTATTTCACAGCATAAAATTAATAGAGAAGGAGAGTGGGTCTTTAAAAATCAGTTGCAAACAGCATGTTCTGATGTAAATGAACACTCTCCAGCAGCATTTGCAAATCTTTACTGGATCCTTGTGCATCAGACTGAAAAGGAAAACAAACCGGGGGCCTGGCTACTGAGGGAAGCCTAGGTTTTTCTCTCTCTTTTTTTTTTTTTTTTTCTCTTTTACAATTCAAACTGAAAGGAGAAAAAAGGCTAATAACATGCAGCTGAAAGCTAAATTAGATATTTAAAATTCAGTCTGTTAAGTTAGGCAAGGAATTGCTCAACACTCCAAGAAGAATATGCTTGTGGTCCATGGCTCTAAACCCTGCTGAGGGAGGTTGAGCTCTGCCCTGTCTCCATCTCCTGAGCGAAAGAAGTGCAAACCAGAAGCAGGCATTTCCCACTCAGCTTGTGTGGCTGTCAGCACCTGATTAGCAAAGGGGAAACCAGCCAAGATTATTTTTACCCTTACAACATCCCTTTAAAATTTGCAACTCCACAAGTCATGACAATATATGACGAATGTGCACCTGAACATTTTCAATACAAAATTCCTTTAAAAATTACACAGAAGTGAATGTAAACGTCCATGGGAGTTGGAAGCTTGGTCTCCAGGCTGCTGCCTGTCAGGGCAGCTCTCTGTGCCTTAAAGATTGGTCACTCCCTATAGGAAGTCATTCAGGAGGATAGCTGAGCCTTGCTAGACAAGCTGTAATTTTCATATCTGTTATCTATCCATCACAGCAACAGCCAGAATGAGATTAGGCAGATACACAGATAGATACTTTACATTGCCTTCTAATGACAAAAAAGGGCCCCGGGGAGAATGCATCACTTGCCCCAAGGGAGGACACAGAGGGTGACACATCTGTGATAAGGGAGTAGCTACACAAAAAAAAAAATTACTCATCCCCATGAGTAACTCAGTTGGTAGCTTCTGCTTTGCCACGTTGACTTCCTATTTGTGCAAACTTTTCTATCTTAATAGCTGAAACAGGTGGTGCAAAGCACTGTTTTGTTGAGGTGTCTCCTAAGCTTGCTATTGAAAGCCCATCAGACACTGTGGACACAAAAAAGGGGGATTGCAACTGACCTGGTGGGGCTTTTCCTACCTCTGCCCATGCTGTGGGCTGGCTCTGCCTTTTCTCAGGTGCAATGAGCTGCTCAGGAGGGAAACAGAGAAGCTTTACCTTGAACCTTGCAGGACAATTTGTAGCCTGAAATGATTCACTGAGGTGCATGCAGCAAATTCTATTTAGAAATGGATATATCCAGCCTGGAGCCCTCGGAGACAATAAAGCATCTGTTTGAATTCCTCAGTGGGTTTGCTGTGTGTAAATCATTTATCCCTGCCCCTGCTCCCCTTTCTTAGCACTCACAATTTGTATTTTCTTGCTAAAAAAAATGACGCCTGCCTTTCTGTTGGTGAGCAGCTTGGGACACATTGCCTGGAGTCTGACCTCAAAGTAGGGTGGGATTTGAATCTGAAATCCACTCGGTTTGATCTCACAAGAACTGCCGTGCTGCACAGCTTGTACATCTTTAGTAAAAAGGCAAGCCTTCAAATCCATCCTTTTCAGAGGCCTGTCTCCGTTGTCAGCTGCCATCTTCCGAGAGAAAGATCTAAAATTAGAGAAAAGCTGCCCTCCACTGCTGGAGAATACTGCTGCTGTGACATATGAAAGCAGAAATAAGCTTCAAATAAAGGTCTTCTGCTTAGGCTCACGTAATGAACAAGAAAGACTTTGGGTCTCCTGTCCAGAGCGGCGTTTGTGGGGATCTGATTTAAATAGGCAGCCACAGCACCAAGGCTTATCTTTGTCTGCCTAAGCGTTTATGCTTTGCCTGTCATCACAGGCGCCGTTATTTTGATGGAAACCTACAGATCCAAGTGCTTTTCTTTTAAATACCTTCCCTAGAAATCCTGAGGGATGCCAGGAGACCCTACTCCTTTCAATAAATCACTGAAGAAGAAAGAAACCCTGTATGTGGGAGCAGCATCTCGAGGCACTTCGAATGTGGTGGTTGTGGGGAGGTGTGGGCAGAGAGCAGGGACTGAGCTGTGGCTGCAGCCCTGGAGACCTTGGGTTCCAATCTGTGTCCTTCAGCTGGGCCTGGGGTGTCCTCAGAACCCCCCAAAACCTATTGGCAGTGGTAACACCTGGGGATTAGGAGTCTGGGGTAGCCCTGGTAAACCCTGGTCTCTGCACCCCACAGTCTCTGCAGTTCACTCACAGTTCTGCTGCATCCCTCCCATTAAACAGTGTTCTCCTGCCCTGGAGGGATTAGTGGGGTTTACAGGGTTAGATCTGCTCTAATGCACCATGCCATAGCAGCCCGGGCGTGGTGCCCAGAGGCACAGAACCCTGGGGAGAGCCCCTGCTGGTGCCAGAGGAGCTGCTGATGCACCAGGGCGAATTAAAACCAGAACTGAGAGAACTGATTTCACACTTCCCACTACTTGGAGGAAATGAAGGTGCTACAATAAAGCAGGATTTGATGGTTTCCCTGTTAACCTGTGTCTCTTAGTGTCCCAAAACCAGAGATCCTGCTCTAACACAGGTACTGAGACTCGCAGGGAAGAAAACAGAAAACAAACCTCCTTCTTCAGTCTCTCTCTCTTCCTGTTCCCTCCTCCTCCAGGCATCCAGCCCCAATTCCCCTCTGTGCCATTGCTCATGCTTGTGCTGTGCTGGTGATGTCATGCCATAAACCACCCTGCTATGGCTCCAGCAAAGGCTGAGATCTTCCCTGCATCCCTGAGATCTTCCCTGCATCCCTAGCTGGCCCTGCTCAGTCAGCAGCAACAGCAGGGGTGGGGACAAGGGGCTGGCTCTGAAACGGCCATCCCAGGAGTTTGTGGAAGGGAAAACTTAGCAGGAATAACTGCCTCAGGACTCACCTGGCTGAAGAGCAGGTTGGTTGGTAGCTGAATTTTTAAAAAACCTTGGCCAGAGGTAAGTGCACTGCAGCAAGTTCTCATCTGCCAGCTGGGGAAGGAGGCAGCGCTGGCCCCAGGAGAGAGGGAGAACACGAGCACCAAGGGAAAGGTGCAGAAGCTGCGCATGTGGGGAGGCTTTGCTTTCACAGGATTGCAACATATCTGAAAAACTGTCAGAAGCAGGAGGTGCCTTCAGAAGCCTTTTTTCCACATTGCAAACACAGGAGAGACTGCTCTCTGTTTTTTCTCTCCCTGCAGTGGGCCCCTGCAGCTCCAATCCCGTGTTCTGGCACTGCAGTCTGCCCGAGGAAGAGGCTCTTGTTTGGATCCTCTCTAACACAATGACACAGCACAGCCAACTTTGTCACATGTCTGGCAAAACCAGGCTGCAGCCCAGTGCCAGTGGCCTGCCTCCAGGGGCTGGGGTGCCTGTGTGCTTTCCAGACTTTTCCAGGTCCCTGCAGCTCATGGGACAGCAATGTGACAGGGGAAAAACCAAAATTCATAGCTGGGCTGCAAGTGCAGGCCAAACAGGCACAGAGTATGGCAGGTAGGATCTTATGGGAGAAAGCACCTGGCAGCTTAAGAAGGAGTGGGATTGGTTACTGCAGTTAAAAGGGACCCATTTTTCTTAGGCAAGATCAGTAGGAGTTTGTCTTCCTGAAGTATTAAAGTATAACCAGGATGGCTCATCATCTCCTGGCATCACCCCAATGCTGTTATTGTGGTTGGTATTGCAAAGGGATCAGATCATTAAAGATTATTAAAGGGCGTGGCTAAGTCTGTGCAGCTAAAAGTGCACATACTTTTAGCATCAGCAACATTTTAGGCCTCATTCAAAATCTAATGAAACCACTGGGGAAAACATCCTGTTAATCCCTTGTGTTTTCTCCTCTGAGATTTGCCTGTTGGGAATAGTCCCAGCAGGAACCCAAGCTGACAGTGGAACTTGGCTATTTGCACACTGCATGGATGGAAAACCAGGACACATTGCTTAATCCAAGAAACATCAGCATTAGTGAGTTCCTGTTGCTTGGTGTGGAATTACTGCCATGCATGACTCTGGTGGATTTGCTCCAGAGCCTTCTCCTACTTTTTCCTACGTTCATGGAGTCTGTCTGTCAGAAGCGAAACCTGATTGAAAATGGGTTATTTATTTTAAGCCAGGCCATTCAGATCAAGTTCTTAGGATGTCACTGACTGAAATACCTGATCCCTAATCTGTGCTTAGCCCCTGACTTTGCACTTGCCTTAGGAGGAGTGTGTGATCCTGCGCTGCTGGGATGACTGCAGCTGCAGCCCTCGGTACCAGGACCATGAGCTGAAGGTTGGCAGAGCAGGATAAAAGAGAGAAATGGGCACCTGCCTGAAAGCCAAGGGCCAAGGCATGATGGTTTTCTGCAGGCAGAAGCCAGATGCTGAGAGCAGCAGAAATGAGGTGCCTTTGCTGTGAGGCTGCAGAGCAGGAATGCTGCCACAATGGGCTGGGAAGCTCAGGGCATTCAAACAGAGGAAGTGGACACAGTTAAAAGGATTTTCTGATATTTGTTTAGCTTGGCTGCTACACTTTGCTAAAGAAAAGGAAGGTTTTTGCTAAAGTTGGAACAAACAGTAGATCAGAACATTAAATAAAGGGTTAGCAAACCTTCCAGTAGTGCTTAGTGTGAGTCAGGTATGCTGATGAGGTCAAAATTTAATTCCACACTGAAATTGGAAATTTCAAGTACAAATGTTCACAGCAAGCCAAATTATTTTACCTACCAAACCTCCAGCTTCTCTGAAGAGTCTCTTTCATTGTCATTCATCCAATCAGTAGGTACAGTACTAAAATCCACTATGGAAACAGAGACAGAGGGAGAGCAACTTTTTAACTTATATAGGGCAGACACAGCTGGGAAAGTGGGAGCTGTGCAGCCAGCCTGCCATGGGGCCTCCCCTCGGCTGACAAGACCTGCAGTGCCATCTAAGCATCTCCCACTGATCTTCCCCCCATCCCTGTCCATTCCCTCAGCTCCTTCATTAAATTATACTAAGGACAGGAGTAATTTAAAAGTGCTGGTTCAGTGGGATCAAGAGGAGCAGAGGGTTGGGAGGATAAGGAGAGTGCACCCAGAAGCATTGTGGCTCTTGGAGGGATGTTTAGGGGCAGGCTGAGTGGGGTGCTGGCAGGGAGATGTATGAAGCTCCCAGTGCTCTGATATCAGGCCCTGATGGGTGCAGTGCTTTAGCCTAGGCCAAAAAAACAGGCAACAAAATGGAGTGATGTGGCTTCCACCTCAACAACATCCGTCCACCTAAGGAACTCCTGAGTATTTGGTGAGAACAGGAGTGTTCATCTCCTCATTACTCGTGTGGCAAATGGAGCAGCATGAGTAACTCCTCTCAGGGTGAGTAACAGGCTCTCAGCTGGGGCTGTGTGCTCCTTGCTCAACACTGCACTGCCCATCTGCAGCAAACCAGGAGCAGCTCTGGTGATACCTCATATCCGAATTTGTGACTTATGGGTAGCAATTATCCTAATTAAGCAGTGGTCTCAAAATACTCCCTGGGTTGTGAATGCTTCTGTGCTCAAGTAAACTTGCATTTACCTAACTGAGTAAGGACACAGCCATTCTGTCCCATAAGGTTTGTATAGCATATTAAATTTGTATCCTCAAAATACACATCTAGTTAAAATACTCTTGTAAGTAATTTTCATAACTGTTTGCAGTATAAACATATTACCAAGTTAAAATTAAATGAGCAATTATCATATAGTATAATATATTATAAAAATTCACTCCTTATAATACAATCTAAAATTCAACAAATAGAACAGCAATGCTGTGCAACTAAGCAAACAGGATAGGTGTGAAATTAAACAGGATATAGATGCATTGTGTGAGAGAGATCTGGTGGTGGAAATGAGTCACCTCTATGTCAACCTCTAGCATCACTACCAAATACAGCTTGCAGTGCAGAGGGCAAGGGAGGCATCCAGAACAGCAGTGGCTGTGCAGAAATGACACCAGAGCCATCCCAGACTACCCTCAGTCACCTTTAACAGTAAGGAGTGCCACCAGCAAAGCTCAGGGATGCCCAGGGTCCCCATCCCTGCTCCAGCAGCTGGCACAGCTCCAATCCACTGCCACGGGAGCTGCCTCCACCTGTCTGCAAACAGGGATGGTGCCTCATGATTTGGAAAAGAGATGACTGAGAACTTATGGGCAATACTGAATCCATCCAATGCCTCTGACAAATAAAGTCATGCAGGGTGATGTGAGAGCTGTTCCAGTGACCTGAATTCACAGATGAGCTCTCTTTGGTGGCCTGGATTCACCCTGCCCAAGAGGGGCAGCAGGACTGTGTGCCGTGCAGCAGTTCCCGCCCTGCAGCCACCCTCAGCTTCACTCTCAGCTCCCAGCACAGCTCAAGGGGTACAGTCCCACTCTGGGGTGCACCAGCACAGGTATGGGACTGGGCTGTGGTCCCAAATTCATCCCGAAGATAGGAGAGGGGCTGTCATGTCCTGATAGTGCCTTTTTCCAAAGGACAGCACCACAGCACACCAGGCTGCCCTGGGGACATCCCACTCCTTAGGGGACAGGAATCAGTGCCCTGAGTGAAGCAGAATAAAAAAGAGCTGACTTTGCTCCACGCTCTTTTGCACATTAATTGTTACATAAATGCATTCAAATATTTGTAAGGTTGATTGAAAATGTTGCTAAATCAGACCGCTCAGATTTAACCAGCAGAAATTAAATCAGATAATAAACAATCAGCATTTCATTCCTACAAAAGGGTGATAATTCTGTAGGACTTTGGGTTTATATTGTCTGTGCACCTGCATGTGGAATGCTAGTGATAAAGTGAGATTTGATAGCAAATTGGACTGGCAGACTGTTTTTGAGCATAATTGCTCAAAAGAAACCACCCGGAATCAATTTAATCATAGTGCAACTGATTTTTAATTTCCAGTGGGACAAAAAAGTACCATTCACATTAGGATTTTACTGACTTTGGTTTGCAATCATGTATTGTAGCCAAGGAAATTAAATAAATGCTAAGTATTTCTCACTTTGTAATACAGAAAAGAAAAAAAAATTAAAGGTGCCTCCTAAGCAGCAAAATGAACAAAAGCTAATGGCCTGGCAGCACACTCAATCTGTGGTTAGACACAGTCTGTTCTTGCTGCAGTTGTGAAATTCTGGGACAATTATCAGCAGTTTCTCTTGAGGCTTTCTGGACAATTAGCAGTGGCACTAACAGAAGGTGGGGACACAAAGCGCAACTGCCAGAAAGGAAGCAGTGCTGCAGAATTCCATCTGAAATCTGGTGTGCAATGCTGAAATCTATCCTGCAGAAAAAGGTGCTGCCCTGGCATAGAGGGGGGTGCCCAGTGAGGCATCCTTCCCTCTGTTGTCTTGCCTCTCAGGGCAGGAGAAGAGATGTGCAGCACCAAAAAGAGCAAGACAGAAGTGCCAGAGGCCCTTCCTGCTCCCCTGGTTGTGGAGGCACTCGGTGTGGGTGTGGCAGAGGAAGCAGCTGCTCACAGCTGCCCCAGCATCAGAGGGGGAAGCAGCTGTCAGGTCATGTGGTGACTGGAGCACGAGTCCAAAAAACATATGGTGAGTATTAGGAAGAGGAAAACAAACTGCCTCATAGTACCTTGGTCCTGAGAGGAAAAGGCTGAAGCAATTACATTAATTTCATTTGGGATGAGAAGTCATCTCCAGCCTCCTTTTATTCTCTAAGTGATTCTTTTTAACCAATTTTGGTGTTTGCTCTGGATGTTGTTCTCTTAGCTGGAAGCTATTAGGGCACAGTGATCTTACAACCCTATATCCTGAGACAGAGATCTGAGATGAGACAAAACTGGATTCCTGCCTTCTCATCCTGCTTTTGATTTAGGGAGGGAAGAATTAGACTCTGCATTCTCATGGGGGAAACGTTAAGAATAATTTCTCCCTCTGATCCTGCTGAGCAGCTTGAACAAAAGCACACAGATCCCGTGCATGGCAGAAAAGTAGGTGCTGCCTTCCCCTCCACCAGGATCTTGCCTGGCAGCAGCTGTGGGGATTTCTGATGAAGCAGCCAAAGAGCAAAATACTCCTTTCTGCTTTTGTGCTGCCGTTGTGAGGGCTGTGGGAGGACAGACAATACCTGAACTCTCAGGATGCCTGGCAGCCCACAGCCTTCAAACAGCTCCAAACAGCGAGGCTGAAATGGCAGAGCGAGCCTGGGCTGTGCAGGACACGGCACTGCTGGGCTCTGGGAGCCCTGTGCTGCTGTGACGCTGATCTGGGGCTCTGGGAGCCCTGTGCTGCTGTGTGACACTTTGATTTTGGGGCTCAGAGGTGAGAGAGCCTCACTGAGCCACTGCCTGTCTTTGTGTACCCGAGGGGAACCCAGCCCGTGCTGGGTACCAGGGCATCCCACACCACCAGAGGAATGCTCTGGCAGCACAGCTGAAAACCCAGGGGTGCTCAGGGATCTCTCAAACTGAGGAAGGGCCTCAGGGAGGTTGTCCTGGTTTAGGGCAAATTTGGGAGAGAATTTCCAAAGTGGGCCCCTCCAAAAAGCAAACCCACATGGCCCCTCACCGCAACTGGGTTTGGAAGGGTTCCTCAGAGAGAAGTGGAAAGAACCTGTTTATTTAACAGGCACAGCAACCCCCAGCACACAAAATGAACAGTACAGGATGACACCACTCTTTCACTGCTCTGAAAAAGATGACAAATTCAGAAAGTCTCTCTGGGGGTGGTCGCTCTGTTCTCAGTCCCTCCGGCGCTGGGGCAGTTGCTGCCCGGAGTAGGCCCCGCTAGGCCACAGTGTGCAAACTCTCGGTGTTCCCAGACCCCAACCTGGAGCAGGTTCAAGTAAGTCTAAAAAAAGGAAAGAAGAAACAGTCCCGGAAGAAATTTGAACTGCTTAGCTAAACTAGCTAATGAGCAGAAGCAAGAGCAAGCAGAAGCAAAGCAGAAGCAAGAGCGAGATCAACGCAAAAAGCAAAAGCAGCACCATGTACTGCCCTGTCTGTGTGTCCTGCCAGCCGTGGGGGAAGGGCTGATAAAAAGCCAAAACAGAACTTTCACTCTTCAGAGCCAGTCTTGAAGGCACAGAATATGATATCCAGCACGAACAGAACACACCAATGGGGATACAAGCATCACAATGTCACCCTAGGACAGAAGTGCAAGTTCCTGAGGGCTGCCAGCCCACCTGAGGGGAACACAGGAATAAGCAGGGAACTGATGAAACACTGACAGCTCCTGATCCCTCTTTCTAATCAGCATAATGATGTATTTAGGGTCATAAATACTGCCTTTTGTCTGGCAAAGTGTCCCTAAGGAAGGGGCAGCATTTAGGCAGGAAGTTTTGCCCTGGCTTAGATACAGGATCATGAAAAAATGGTGTTCATACATTGTATGTATACATTAATTTATACATTATACATAGCAGTGCAATGCCCAGCTCATCCTTCAGGCTTTTGGCAAAACCAGCCTGCTCCTTTCTCTCTCTGTATATTTAAGATTGATAATTCCTGTCACAAGAAAGCCCCAAGCAGTTGGCCTGGCTTTAATAAAACACAAGTCACTGGTGCCTTCTGTCTTTTGCTCAAGGGTGAAATAAAAGTTGTTCTTGTCCTTTGTGGAGCTGGGAAAGGATGTGCAACAGAGCATTTCAAGCACAAAACCCAAACACTGGGGGTTAGGTGCCCCACCCTGCAGGAGTCAGCGCCAGCACAGTTTAAACAGCAACCCAGTGTTCAGGCAGGGGACAGCAGTCCCAAGGAGAGCCACCACAGCCCTCACTTCTCTGGGTAATTGTGGGAAAAGAAACACACCAGCTCCCTGGGGTTAAGATGCTGTGGGAGTCATATAAAATTTTTCATCACAAAGCAAGGATACCAGAACAAAAAAAAACCCTTGTAATATGCTCAAGGCATCCAGAGACTGGAAGGCAACACCAGGGGAAGTCAGCTTTCATTCTGTGGGGTGTATTCCCCACACACATAGCCTCTGTGCCATATTGTTGGATATGACAGACCCTTTTTCTACCATACCTGCCCCACAAAACCCCAGGCAGTCTTCTTACTCTATGCAGAATTAAAAATGAACTAAACTTACAAATTACACCCAATACTAGCCAAAGAGGAAGCAAATATTTAGAAGGGTATTTTATTTATTTATTTAGAATAGCTCATTTGAGAATGGCAACACCCCCAAACAAACCCGTAGTATTCCCAGGAAATGATGCAGCTTTGCAGGATGGCTAAAATTAGACCTGTTGAAGAGCTCTCCGTCTCCTGTACTGCAGGGGAATTTCCTGTGCCTGCTGCCTTCAGGGAATAATGCCTAGCAGGGATGTCCTGTCCTGCGTTATCTGTCCTGCCCCACCCTGTCACTCGGGGAGGGGATCTGCCGGGAAAGATCTTTGCTGCCTTCCCAAGTGGGATTCCGGTGTATAAATATCGGTGATTAGTGCCACTGGAAATGCCCCAGGGTGTCCGGCTCGATTCCCAGCAGCTGCTTCGGGAGGGTGGAGGTTTTTTGGCAGCTCTTCTGCTGAATCTGCCCTCCTGGGATATCCTCTGCTCTCTGAAAGCTGCTGGGACATACGGCCCCCACAGAGCTCTTGGGGCAGGCAGAGAGAGCTCAATACTGAGTGCCCAGGAGTCTCCCAGGAGCCAATTTAATCAAGATTCTCCAGATCCAGGAGAGCAGGAGGGCGGGGATGTTACAGATGGATAATGAGATGATTGGCTCTCACAATTAAGGGATGACTATTGTGTGAATATTAAGAAAAGCCTTAGTGATGTCTGTTTATGTTATTGTAGTTTAGATGCCCTCTGTTCTCCCCATGGTTCCCTTTCCCCCCTGTATTGTTGCCATCAGACAGCCTGGGCTGTCCAGGACAGGTACAAAGAAGCTGCACAGGTGTCCCTTGCATGGGCCAGGTGGGAATGGAAAAGCTTGGGGGTGCTTAGGGGATGCAGCATGGCAACACCTGACCTCCAATCAAGTGACAAGAAAGCAGTTTGCACTGATAAATGGCAAAGAAGAGCTGACTGACAGACTTTGGGAGGGGCTGATGCAATGCCCAGGGGTATAAAAGACTTAGCATCCATCCTGAAGATGAACTGGCCATGTGGTGTGCACAAGGGCACTTTCCAGCACTGCAAATTTTTCCTTGTGTAGTCCTTTTGTTGTATTTTTGTCAAGGTTTAATAAACCTTTTTAAATTTTCAAAGTGGGCAGGTGTTTCTCACAGAGATGTCCTGGCTCTGGGCAGCCAAGGGCCCTGCAGCATCCTTGTGGCAAGGGCAGAGCAGGCACAGCAATGCCGGCATGGGAAAACTGGGAGAGCCTTAGAATGTTGGGGGGTAGCATGGAAGGAAAATGAGCCTCAGGCACTGAGCAGATCCCACACCTTCAGCTGAGCCCTGATTACTGTTAAAAATAGGCTAGAAACCATTGTAAAATAGTTGATAGATCATTAAGCACTTACTGTTAGTTTGGTTATTATGAAAAATGCGTGGTTTGTTATTGTCTTTTTGCAAATATTAAAATGAATTTTATACGGGTTATGTTAGAAAGTTTTGCGGTATTAATTTTCTTTAGTAGTGTGTTAAATATAGTTTTAGGTTATAAAAAAATGTTAAAATAGAAACTCTGCTATGTAAGATTTTTTAAAAGAAAGGACTCACACTGAGACAGCAGATTTAGACAGCACCTAAATCTTTCAGAGAAAGAGAATTTATTTCTCTCTTATCAGGAGAAATGAACTTCTTCCTGCCTTGCTCATGCCTGAAGACCCCGTTAGGATTAAGAGGAAGAAGCTGACACTGACCAGACAGAATCCTTTGTTTGAATGGAATTTATGCATCATGTATCAGATGTATGAATATGCAACAGGCTGTTGTTTTTAAGGGTTAATCCTCTGTTAACATGTGTCCTTCTTCGGGCTTATTTTGCCCAGGAAAGGTACCCGGACGTCTGTAATGCTTTGCTTTTATTGTCTCATATTGTCCAAATCCAAATTGTCCAAATTATTATTACTCTAATTGTATTGCTATTTTTATAACCATTTTATTATCATTAAACTTTTACAGTTTTAGAAAAACAAGTGATTGGCATTTAAAAGGGGTTAAAAGGGTAGTTATAAGAAATGCATACTCAACATACCATAACACACCTCAGTGAAGTGCACCATGAGCCAGCCTGGACAGAACTGTAATGAGCCAATCAAGTGCCTTAAACCTTCATGCAAATGAAGGATCCGAAAAGAAACCAATCCAGAGGGACAAAAAACAGGATAAAAAGGGGCATCTGACCCAGGGAAGCTGTGCTGCTCTATCTGAAATATCGGGGCCATTCCTGCTGAAAGGAAAGACCAGCGCTGGCACTGCAGCATCCTTGACAGGAACACTCTTGCTCGGCCTGAGGGCCCCCTTGCTTCAGGCCTTTCTTCTTTTTCTTACAATAAATGTTGAAATCACTTTAAAACCAGGAGCCTGCTCTCATTTTTAACTGTTACTGCAAGGCAGGGCTGGTAAATGCTGCTGCCTGTGTGAGCCAGAGCCAGGAGCAAACCACACATGGTGTGAGACAGCTCCTGCAGGAAATCCCAGCACCTCATCGTCCTCCTGGACAAATTGATTTCAATGGGGACAACTGACAGGCCCCAATGGTTTTCCTCCCTGTACCCTGTGGAAGAGGACAGCAAAAACTGAAAATATGTTTTTCCCAAATGAGATGTTTTTAAAATAAAAATATAAAATGTAATAGAAATCTCCAAATAAAATGAAAAATGACAGCATCCTCTAGGGAAAAGATGCAGGCATTTACTTTTCAGGTGAATTCAAATTTAGGGTCTCTTTATGGTTTATTTTTCCTCTCCTGAGACCTATGAGGCTGGTAGGAACTGTCTGATCCCCAATGAGCTCAGGCCCCATCCTGAACAACTGACTACCCTAAACATCACCTGCACAGGAAAGTTTTGCCTGCTGCCCCAGCACAGGAACAGAGATGACATCACTATTATTGTATGGCTGCCTTCTCCATATGCTGCTCATTGCTTTCCCAAGTTCAACTACAAAAACCAGCATGTTAGTGTAGCTGCCCTGTGTTAGGATCTCAGACTGCACCCAGGAAAGCTTTCCCACAAACACAAGGATGGAGGTGAAATCCCTGCAATGGTTTATCCTGGTCAGAGCTCTGTGGGTTTCAGCAGATCCTCTGGCTCCTGTGGGAAGGAAGGAACAAGAAGAATGCTGCTGAGTGACTTGGGAGACCATCATCAGTATGGACATCACACAACAAGGAGTAGAAAGGAATGTTTTCAAGGTTTCCTACATTCTCTAGGACAGCTGGGAGCTTCAAACCCTCCCTTTGTACCCCTCCCGTGGCTCTGCTCCCCAGAGCAGTGGTTGAACTCCTCAGGCTCACCTTCCTGCCCTGTCCTTGGGGTCCAGGCCATCCCTTCAGGTGTTTCTGAGACAAACATCAGGGCAGGAAGGGTTATGAGACACATCTCAATATCTGCTCTGCTGCTCTGGAGGTAAGGATGGAATTGTCCAGGGTGGTTTTTAGGCTCCCAGTCCCAGGGAGAGCAAAGTTTCCTGTCTGCAAAGCAGAGGGCTCACCAAGCATTTCCAAAGTGGAACTGACACCAGTAATCTTTAGGGCATGCAGTGAAAACTGGTGTCTGGGCAAAGTTTATGAAACACAGGAGACTGAAGGGGAAATAGGCCCCTGGGGAAAAAAATTCAGATTTAAGAGCAGGGCTTGCCCAGAAGCAGGGATCCTGGCATGGGGGAGCAGCAGATTGCATCTTACCACCAAAGGTTCCACAAGCAGCTGGACACAAATATTTAGCTGGATGAAACAAGAGAGAAACCTTAGGAGCTGACCTGGAGAACAAGCACCAAGAAGTGCTGCAGTCCTTTATTTCAATGCAGCTGTTTTACAGTCCAGGAATTTAATTTACTCTATTTGTAATAGAAATGCTGCTGCCAGTACCCACCAGAGCATTGTGTGGCTGGTGCTGACACTGACAGGGACCCACAGAGAAGGGAAAACCAGCAGGACACAGAGCTTCCTGAGGGCCTCCTGAGGGATTCCTGAGGGCTTCCTGGGGGATTCCTGAGGGCTTCCTGAGGACACAGTCTCCAGATTCAGAGCAAAGATGAGGAATACTCTTAGCATTTAGGGCACCAACACAGAGATGCAGCTGGGATCCAAAACCGAATGAGGGATTCTGCTGCCTCCACTTGGCACAGGTTATTTATCAGTTTCCTGAACACAGTCCTTCTCACTGGGTGCAGGGTCTGCCCTTGGAGCTTACACAGATATGAAAGGGGAGGCTAAAAAAGCAGCCTGACATTGACAGGCTGATAGTGCAGGTTTGAGGGAAAAGTTGAGTGAGCCTGATAAACCAGCTCATCTCATTGGTCACAAAAGCTCCACAGACTGGATGCTGTGGATTCTTAAACTTGTGTGTAACAGGGTGATGGCCATTCCACACTGAGCTGAGCCATCCAGCCACATGGCACTTTCATCTGCCTCCTCTTATCCCCAGCATTCCTTCCCTGGGCCTGGTGGATGCTGCCAGGTGCTCCTGCTGGCTGGCAGAGGTGCCAGGTGTCCCTAGAGCCTCTCTCCCTGCTGGCACAGTGTGGGTCCCCCCTGTTCCTCCAGCCCTCAAGGCACAGTTGGGGTGACAACCTGAACGTGGATGGTGCTTAGGGCAGGACCCCACCCTAGGGATGCTGCAGGTGCAGCTTTGTATCACAGTGACAAACCAGAGAGTTCTCTGATGTCAAGTTTCATCAGAGCCTGGAGATCCAGGCCCTCCTGCAGGAGCAGCAGCACATTGGGAGGTGGAGCTCTTGTTGGAAAACCTGCCAAACTTCATTGATTGCTGTCCAGTTGGAACTTTTCCAGTATCACTCTGCCCCTCTGCCTTACCATAAAGTGGCTTATTTTGCATTCCTGCACTTTGGAAGCTTCCCTAATCCTTGCTGCACCCCCCACAAGTGGGCATCTCTATGATTTCCAAGAAGCCATTGAGCAGACTGGTCTGCAGGAGGATGGAGCAGGGTGGATGAGGGAGGTACAGGAGCTCTCACAGTCCCAGCCTCACCATGCCCACAGCAGAGGCTGCCCCACCCTCCCATCTCTGTACCAACGCCTCCCATTCCTGTGCCAGCACCTCCCATGACCCTTCCTTTGATCCCTGTCACCCTGCCCCTGTCCCCTGCCTCCTGTACCTCACTGACCTCCCCACAGAGATTTGTCCCTTCTCCAGTGCTCTCATGGTCAGTCTGTGCTCTCCTTGTTTTCTCATAGTGTTTTTTGTCCTCCTGCAATGTAAATTAATGTGGGATATGCCTTGGCCTCTCTCCTTTGGGAATATTAAGGAAACCAGCTAATTATATTTTTTTTCCATTTACCAGTGGTCAGCTTACATCAATAAATTATCCTTACCATGTTGTGCAAGTAAATTTGCTGTCTCCTCTTGAGACCTTTTCCCTTGCATGTCTGAAGAGTTTCATATTTACCTTGATCTCTTGCAAAATATTTCTTTCTCTTTTGTGTGTTTGTCTGTGCGTGTGTGCACACGTGCGTGTTACTTCTTTCACTCTCTCCCCTCTGCCCTGCAGCACCTCCCTCCCTTCTCTGGGGGGATGTTTTACACTTCGCATATTCCTCTTCCTTATCCTTGATTATTTTCTGTTCTTCCATCCTCATTCACAGTGCCCTGCTTTAACTCCCTTTATTTGTTCCTGTGTGGCATATAAAACCTGTGGGCAGGCTGTGATTTGTGTGCCACTGCCTTTCATCCTCTCCAGCCCACTTCATGTCCTTTCTCTCCTCCGCCGTAAGTGGTCCAAACTCACCCATACTCCTCGCTTTTTCCTCTGCATTTGCACTAGAAGCAAATTTCTCCCCAAACTCAGCTCCCAGAGCCCAGCAATAAGTGGGGGTGCCAGGCTGAGACTGGAGGGGCTGGGCAGGATTAGAAGGGGTCAGGCGGAGCTGAGCCCCCCCACAGTGCCAGGAAAGGGTTAAACTGCAAGGGCTGCCCGAGGGCTGTGGCAGCAGAGAAACCCAGGAAAGGGCAAAGTCCTGAATCTGCTCTTTCTTCTGGAAACCAGGACCAGATTTATCTCAGCCAAGCCAGCCAGGAGATTGTTTTAGACGTCCTTTAATGTGTCCCAAGAGTTAGGGTGGGCCTCTGATTGGAATCACCAGCCCCATATAGCATTGTCCTAATGCCCCTTATCTCAGTTACTGCTGAACATTTCTCAGCAGCAATTACATCTTTCCTCTGCAATCTCCCCCAAAGCATCTTTTACTATTTACCAGCATTGATTTTCTGCATCCCATTTTATTTATGCCTATTGTGCCTTGAATTATTAAGTAAAAGGCAAATTTGCAGACTCTGGCATGTTCCTGAGGCCCTCTGTGTGTCTGTTCTCATTCCTACCTCTTCCATATACCACAGATTGTTTTAATTAGTGAAGCTACTTTAAGAACTTCCAGAAGGAAGCCTTGAAGAGGAAGTGATAATATACATATTTTTTTGTATATCAAGCACCTCTCTTCTATTTTATCAATGGGAAGATTTGTCTTCTTGTCTGTCCTTGGGATACTTCTCCCCTCATCTCCATGGATTTCTTGCTAAATAAAAAGAAAAATGCCTCCTAACATGGAAACATTCTCTTTTTCTGGGCTCCTGGAGCTGGGGCTTCACAGTCAGAGGGGAAAATTTTGAGTCTGGTTTTGCATCTGTTTGCGTGGGTTCATCTCCCAGGACAGGTCATTGGCTTAAGAGCCAGCGATGGGCTAAAAGCAGCCTGTAGACTTCTATGGGTGCATAATGACTATTGATGATGGCTCTGCATGTTCAGTAAAACCTTAACAGATACAAATCTACTTGTACCCACTTAAGAATATATTCTAGACCACAATTGTCCAGCAAAACATCAGTTGGTTCTTTAGGATGAACGTCATCTGACCGAGTATGGTAACAAGCTAGGGACAACCTGGAGAAATCAGAGACTCCAATAACTAGAAAATTTAAACACACATGGAGAAAAACCTCAAGTGTCTGTGCCTCTGGTTTGCTTAAACATGTTGCTTCAATTCTATTTTGTTAGGCACAGATTTATTTTTCCTTCTTGACAGAGATTCTGCCTCTCCTTTCTTTTCCCCACGGCCCTTGCTGTTAACTGCCACTAGAAAAAGCAACAGCAGAGGGGAACAAAGAAACTATTGTGAAACAAAAGCAGGCATAAATAAATGGAGGTTTCCTGGGGTACTCCTAAAAACTAGACAAAACCTTCTTTCTCTTCCAGAAGAAACCATTTTGTAATGAATCACTAATTCCCCAGGGGTTATTGTTCAGCTGATGAACGTGCATAATGCTCAGTTACATTGGTGCAGGTGCTGGGGGCATAACACAGAATATGGAAAACATGTCAGTTCCAGGATGCTGCACAGATTGCAGCATCTGCCCTGCCAGGAAATGACCTGAAGTATATTTTCAATTTTCCCTCTTCAGCAAAACAGACCTTGTTTATTGGTCATTATGATGCCGAGGTTTGCATATTGACGAACATCTTTCCAATAACTTCCATATCTGTGAACCAACCCCCAAGCAGGTTGATTACAGCAAGGCAGCTCCATTTTTACCAGGCTTAAGATACTGAGGAGGGAAGGCATGTTGCTCGATAGAGGTCTGTGTGTCTCTGATGGGATCGAGTCCTACCTTCTTGGCAGGCATGTTGGTGTTTGAGCTGTCAGCTTTTAGGGATGAGCTAAGGTTACTCTGTGGGCTTTTGTACCAGGAGCCCACCAAAGCCCCACGGAGGTAAAGGATGGGTTGTACCTTCAAGGGTGTTGGAGCATCGGGGGGTAGGACAGTCAGGATGGACGGAGACCAGAGATCTCTGAAGCCAGGTCATGGAATTGGGGTTTATTGCCAAGGGCCTGGGTGCAGGGCTGTGCTGAGAGCTGCCAGCCACAGCTCAGGGCAGGCCCGAGAGAAGAGAGGGGCAGAGAGGATGAGAGGGTAAGAGAGTAAGAGGGTAAGAGAGTAAGAGATTAAGAGTGTAAAAGAGTGAGGTTCTCATTACAATACAATAAATCTTTTTCTGTGTTGATATTTTAATTCTCACTAACTAATCTAGTACAAGATACAAATCCTATAGCATTTACATACAGCCTATAAGAATCATTACATTACCATGCTGTGTTACATTTTAAACCCTAAAAACTACTCTTTGGACCCCTTCTGCCAAGCTAGTAGAGTCTACTCTGACTCTTAAACTTGTCTGCAAGCAGAGAATATTGTTTCATCAAAAGAAGATTACCTTCAGCCAGCTACACCATTGTTTTCCCATTGTTCAGTAACTAAAGTATCTCAAAGCTTGCTTTCATTTCAATCTCACTTATAGTTTCCACATTCTCAAAATCTTTTGCCAGACAATCATATTTATAAAGCTTTCCTGTTTCATCTTCCCCAATACAAGGGTAGCTGCTGTGGGCTTGAGTGTCACCAGCTTTCTGGACAGTGAGCCAGCACCTGGCCTTGGTGGGAAATCAGAGGTGAGACAAAGATGAACACTGACTGCTTTCTCTCCATGGGGCTGTCTCCCATGGGAGAAGGGCTGCAGGACACCCTGCCCTCTGAGGGGCGCTGGTTGCAGTGGTGGTGAGATGGTTCCTCGTCACTCCTTGATGGCTACTCTGAAAGCTGAGACCAAGAAGAGGATGTCAGGCATGTAAGCTGGACAAACAGTAGTTTGTCAAGCCCCTCCCAAAGTCCACCCAGATGAAGTTTACTCAGCTTCCACTCACAGCCAGTTGTGACTTCCTTGCCCCATTTTGCAGGATGTTTTTGGTGTGAATATCTGCCCCCAGCAGCTGGTTGATGTTATCATACACTTTTGGTCCTTAGGAAGGACCTGTGGTACCAGAGCAGCTCCTTGCCTCTGTATGACCAGTGATCCCTGGGGATTGTGGACACCCTGGGGGGCATTCCCTGGTTTTGGGAGACACAAGAAGCTTCCTTCAAAAAGCTGTTAGACCCCATTGGCTCCTTCCCCTGTTCCTATGTCTGTTCCTACGTCCCTGAGCCACTCCTCCCTATTCCCTTTGTACTGTCCCTAGACCAGGGTCAGCCCCAGGCCCCTTGGCAGATAGATAGAAACTGAGACCCTCTGTGTGTGGGTGCTGGGACCTGACCATCTCACTGTGTGGCTGAAAAAAACATCTGTGGATATTATGCAAGGACCCTTTTTGCTTCCTTGCCCTGGACTATCCTAGCAGTAATTCAGCCTGCTACAGGGGATGGGACTGCCAGTGGGGGTACCTTGAGCTGAGGGTCACTCCTGCTCTCATGGAGGTGGAGCCACGATCTTGTGCCTTTACCATTAGAGAGGGCTCGACCTCCTGCAGGTGTTTCTGTCCTGTGCTGTGCCCTTCTGGATGGTCTTCCAGCCTCATTTACAGCTGGGCTGTAGGACCCTGGGCTGAGCTCAGCTACCTCTCCCCTCCACATTCTCAGAGGAAGGCATTTTGTCCATGCTGTGAGACAATTTTGGGGGTATATTCTGTCCCCCTGTTTATCTTCCCAGCATCCTTTTAGGAATTGCACAGCAGACCTGGCCCCAGCATGCTGTGGGATTCACATTCTCTAAACCTGAGAGAAGCAGTAAGACAAGCAGAGAAAAGAATCAAAACAATCCTTATCTCATTTGCTGTGCCTGTGTTGTGCCAATGTAGAATGCAATATGGAGATTGTTCACCCAGAGTGGTGGTGCTTTGTTTCCTTGGCCTGTCAGGGCCAGGTGTGTGTGTGTGTCGGGACTGTCATCTCACATTCAGAGATTCTGGGCAGTTCAGTTGAGTTGGGTGCTTGTGGAGATTCAGTTTAGATGTAATGTAATATAGTGCAATATAATATAGAATAATATAGTATAATAAAGTAATTAATTAGCCTTCTGATATCCATAGAGTCCTCCTTGTTGTTTCTTCCCATCGTCGGGGCTGCCTTGAATTCTGACAGCATTCTGCATCACTGCCTTTGGTTTGGGCAGTGCAGGCACAGAATCCACACCTTGGCTTCTCCCTGTTTATTGCTCTGCACCTCACAGCATCCCATTAGCTGTGTTTGCAATGCTGCTCTACTGAGAGCCATCTCCAGCCGTTTGCTTTACAATCATTGGATTTATAACAAGCTTGACCAAACCCCAATCTAATTTGAAACTGTGCTAAAGCACTTTTATATTTACTTTAGTAATGAAATAAAATTTTCAGTTCTGTTCTTAGAGTGATTTATTTCAGCATCACTACTGGTACAATATCTCATTTGTGTTTCATAAATTGCCATAGGCAGAAACAGAATGTGAAAACTGCTTTCAGCAAATTACTTCTGAAGAGGATGTTTTCCCCTGTACACTTACACACACAGATTTACCTTTTCAGATCTAAGCAGTGATTTCAGTGCTCAATCTGACATCTATAAAAGGTGCCTGATCTTTAGGAAAGGGTGAGTGGACATCTTCTGGTTATCCACCCATATCCAGAGTGGCTTAGACTGGATACATAAATGTAGTGCTAAATTAAATAATTTTTGCAGCTGTGGACAAAAGTTATTTTTAAATAACTTTTTTGTGTGATCAGAATGTGGTCAGCTAATTTGCATCATATCAGCAGTGTGAGATGTCCCTGACAGTTCTGTTTCTAACTCTAAGTTGTCCAGCTGGATCTGATCTCCCACTAAGGACCAGGAGAGGTGAAGAGTTCAAGGCAAGGAGTCTCCACAAAGGGGATGGAGAGGGTGGGCTTCAATTTTGAAACTCATTTTCCCCTTTGGTCCATCAGTGCCCAGATTTATTAACCTTCCCAACAGGCTGAAAAGCCCATCTATTTCCCTGTTCCAGGCTAAGGCGATTGCTGAGGGTGTGAGCTGAGGAGGAATTATTTATAGAAGGTCCTTTGTCTAAGTTTATGCTGTTATTTTTAATTTATGTGGTAGGTGCCCAGTGTACTGCTAAGATGCCTAGAGATACATTTTAAAAATTTGAATACATAAATAAATAAAATACTCTGTACTCAACCAGGCCTAAATTATACAGTACAAAGGGAGGAGCAATTCAATAGACATTAGGAAAAGCACCAAAGGAGCAGAGCAGACCAGTGCTTCTTGCAGATCCAAGAATTCTTGCCCTTGAGCAAGAAATGGAGAGGAGCTGCAGCTGGCAGCCCAGATTTTGGGTGGTGTTGCAGCCCCTCATGCAGCCTTTGACTTGAGAGCTGAGTGCAGGTCTGCAGCAACCTCAAACTCCACCAAAGTCAATGTTCTTCCTAAATGAGCTGATGTGTAACCCAGTCACAGGTGGTGAAACCCTGGGCCCTATGGAACTGCCAGCAGCCTGTAGGCAAACCAGGGTTTCACCAAATTATTGAGTTGTGTAAGTCAGGCCTAACTACAGGATGAATTCACTGTAAGGCACCCACCATTTAAAAGACAGATGCTTAAAGAATCAGAAGACATTAAGCAAATAAACATCAGCTGCCCTATCAACAGGATGGCTCTGATTGATGGTGCAAGCAGGACGGTGTGCACTGAGCACAGCACACATCCATAAATGTCCTTAATTAGAGGCAGCAGCAGATTTGTGAGCGTGACGCAACAAGCAGCGTGTCACAGATGTAACCAAGAGCCATGCTGGCCTGTGATGGGCTGTCCATAAACATCCATAATTATACATAATGGGGCTATGAGTATGCTGGTAATACTCTGTACTTATTGGATATGTGATCCCTGATAGCATCACACAAACAGTGCTGTGATGTTCTTGGCTAAACTATACAAGCCATAAATACAGAATAATAAATATATGTATTTTGTGGCCTTTCATTTGTGAATGGGTTTAATTCAAATGACAAGGGCACATAGGCAGGACATGGCAGCAGATCTGCACACATCTTGCTGTGACCCAGGAGCACCTGGAGCCGAGGCTGCAGTGTGGGGATGGCGCTCAGGGCCTTTGTTGACAGCAAGCGCACCCACCCACATCACTGAATGCTTCTCAACAGTGAAAGTGTGGATAGAAAAATTCCTGGCCTGGGTTTCCCTGGGGCAGATTTGCACTGTGAAAACAAATAATAAACATTACTGAGCTATCACTTAAGCAAACCAGCTCAGGCAATGTTGCCAGTTTGGTGAGTGTGGCGTGGGCTATGATGACCACAGACTTGTCCTGGCTGCTGAGAGCCCCTGTGGCTGTCACTGCCATGGATGCTGTGTCAGACCTGTAATTTAAAAGGCACCAGCCTGGCTGATCTACCCAGGCTGTGATGGCATCTCATGGCTGTGCTGGTGGCTTGGCCTCAGGAAGCAAATGTGGCAGCTCCCACTTAAAAACACTTCATTTCTTCAGGATTTTCTGTCTGGTCTTTGCATTTCCCCCAGCTCAGGATTTAGGCTGGCATGGGGCATGTCTCCTTGAGCAGGTGAACCTCTGTGAGCTCAGGAGCATTTCTGAGGAATCCTCCCCGAAGCTGTGGCAGAAGCCAGGCCATGAGCAAAGCCCACACTGCACATGCTCCTGGTGTCAAAGCACAGTCACAGAAAAAGGATGTGACATGGGCAAGGCTCTTGTTCCTCCCCTACAGCTCCAGCTCACATGGGTCACAAGGAAGCACCTGGCTCTGGTGGCAGAGCCCAGCTAGCAGCTGGCCCCCAGGGCACAGGGATGGGGACAAAGACACATCCCCCAGTATGTTACTCACCCCAGCACTATGTCACCACAGCTGGGACAGGTGGCACAGCCCACAGTGCCTGCCAAGCTCCGCTCTCCTGCTGGGCATTTCCCCATCTTTGTGCCATCAAACCTCCCCCACCCCAATGGAAACAAACACTCACTGTGGCAACAGCCACTGCCCTCCACTTTCCATCCTGTGGTTCCCAGTGATGGACTAAACCAGCTTGAGCAGTGAGGAGGATATATTTCCCATTAGGTGCATGGCCAGAAATACCTGAAACTGTAATTGATGGAGGCATTGATCTTGTTTGCTGATGTGAAGCAATGGGCATCTGTCTAAGAGAGGATGTCAGTTTGCATTGCACAATTTGGAAGCTGTATTCCCTTTGTTTTGAAAGAAGCCATTAGGAACCAGATGGCTCAGGGATTTGGTAATAGAATATGAACCCTCTCATCTCTCCATCGACCATTCAAATATGACCCATTGTGTTAGTCATAGAAAAGCATCAGATTACTTGCTGGTGTCTTACACAAAATGAGATATCCATCCTCTTCTGCAACCCAGCTCCAGCTGGACAGATTTTCCTGTAGTAGGATAAAATAGTAGGATTTTGTTCCGATAATTTGACTTCAGCTTTAAAAAAAATCAAGCCTGTCTGGACTGTGAGCTGCAGCAAGCTCCTTGCTGGGACAGAGCTGAGCCTGACTGCAGCCTCATCCCTGACACAGATGTGACACAGGAAGGGACAGCTCTGAGACACATCCTCAGAGTCTGTGTAATTCATGAGTGAAAGTTCGTTATGCACAATGCTTGGCCAATACTCCTCAAAGAGGAGAACGTGCTGGAATGGGCCTGTGGCTTTATCAGGATGAACTTCCTGGGGAAAACACTATTGAAAGCAGGAGAAGTGTTGAAACTGCACATCCCAGCTGATCTGGGGTGAGCCTGCAAGGAAAGGCTGTGTGGTGGTGAATGGAAGAGAATCAGAGGTAGCCCTCAATGACAAAACACTTCTATTATCCTTCCCACTTAGTGGAGATGCTTTGAAATGTTCAGTCTCTCTTCTGCCAGGTGGAGTGTGAGGGATGGGAGGGGTAAGGGAATATCCTCCATCAGGTCCCTGGTTGGGTCCATGACCCTCACAGTGGCACCAAGCCAAACAATCTCTCTGTTATGGTGGAGAGATTGGAACAACAGAGGCTCATAAGGAAACACTGGTAAATACAGAATTATAGAATATAGAATAATTTGTGTTGGAAAAGACCTCTAATATCACTGAGCCCAGCCATTATCCATCACAAAACTGGGTCCCTGAGTGCCACATCTACACATCTGTTAAATACCTCCAGGGGTGGGGACTCAGCCACTCCCCTGGACAGTCTGTTCCAGTGCCTGGTAACCTTTCCATGAAGAAATCTTTCCTAATACCCAGTTGAAACATTCCCTGGCACAATTTGAGGCCATTTCCTCTTGTTCTATCACTTGTAACTTGGGAGAAGAGCTCAATCCTCACCTGGCTACACCTCAGGGAGAGCAGTAAGGTCCCCTGAGCCTCCTTTTCTCCAGGCTGAACACCCCCAGCTTCTCCTCACCAGGCTTGTGTTCCAGACCCTTCCCCAGCTCCACTGCCCTTCTCTGGGCACACTCCGGCCCCTCAATGTCCTTCTTGTAGTGAGGGGCCCAAAACTGAGCCCAGGATTGGAGGTGTGGGCTCACCAGTGCCCCGTACAGAGTGGGGGTCACTGCTCTGGTCCCGCTGGTTACACAATTGCTGATCCAAGCCAGGATGTTTTACTTTGGTGTATTTGGTTTTCAAGGCCAGGTTTTGGTTGCATTCATAAACACAGGAAAAGAGGAATGAAACAGGACAGCAGAGCAGAGAGAAATGTGTCTTCAATGTATTCAGTTTTTCCCAGTCATGACAAATCCCTGCTATTGTAGGCACTGGCTCTCTTCTTGGACAGCTAAGGAAATCAGGCTTTTAAGGAAATGGGCATGTTATGATTTAACCCCAGGTGGTAGCTATGCCCACACAGCCTCTTGATCACTCTCCGTAGGTGGGATGGGTGGGGAGGAGGCTCAGAAGAGTTAAGGTGAGAAAAATTCATGGGTTGAGATAAAGATAGTTTAGCAGGTAAAGCCAAAGCAGCACTCACACAAAGAAACAACGAATTCATTGGCTGCTTCCCATGGTCAGGCAGGTCCTCAGCCATCTCCAGGACAGCAGGATTCCATCATGTGTAATGATGATTTAGGAAGACAAACACCACTGCTCTGAGTGTCTCTGCTTCCTTCTTTTCCCAGCTCTGTATGCTGATCATGGTGCCCTGTGCTGTGGGATATCCCTGTGCCAGCTGGTGCCACCTGTGTCCCTTCTCAACTCCTTATGCACTCCCAGCCTCCTGAGGGGCAGAAAAGGCCCTAACTCTCTGTAAGTCAATGACTAAAACATACAGGAGTTATCAACACTGAAGCACAAACCCAAAACATAACCCCATGGAAAGTACTGTAAGGAAAATCAGCTCTGTCCCAGCTAAAACCAGTGCAACCTTCCCATGTGCCCTCCTGGCCTCGAGGACAGCACCTGAATCCTAAGCAATGCTTGGTGCAAGACTGTGGAAACCCAGAGCACCAGGAATATTTCTCTGTCTGCTCTGGGGTGTACTGACCCCCGGGGGAACACTGACTGTGACCCTCATTCATGGAGAAAGTTTCCCAGACTTCAAGATAGACTGGAATCCACAAAAGTGTGAAATAGATTATAGAGAGTAGTGTAGGTGTATCACTTGGTGAGAAATTTAGGTTTTGGGATTTTTAGTATGTTGTGGATGGAAGCAAGATGGAGGGCACAGGGTGTCATCCTGGGTTTCTTCTTCTTCCTTCTTCATGGGTTTGGGTGGCATTTTGTAATTGGGTGGAAAAGTCCGCATTGCAGCTCTTTGGGATCAGTTATTGAGTTAAAAGGGAAAATCATCTAGGTGTCAGTTCTTAACTGGATAGTTTAGTCTTAAAAGCCCTCGTAACAACAGACTGTTGGCTATTTTTGTGGTGCTTTTCCAGCGCGCTGAGCCTGGTGTGGACAGCGTGCAAAACTTTAGATACGATAACAATAAACAAGAACCTGAAAACTGGAAAAATCCAGTGTGTCCCTCTTTCCTAACACAAGACCACTCCAGGAGGGTCTCCCTGACAGGGGAGCCCCCTGGGAGGGTTCAGCCAGGGTCCCAGAAGTCGGGGAATTGGCAACAGGTACCCAACAGAAGACAGAGCATCTCTGACACTGGAGCCCTGCATGCCTGATCTGCTCAGGCACAAATGTCAGCAAACTTGTAAAATCTCTTGTGTTCCTCCGCAGAAGTGAGGAGCAGTCCCATTCACTGATGCATTGTGAGCTTGGGCATCACCCTTGCTGTACACAGATTTTTGCTGGCCATTACCCCTCTCTGGGGACTTTGGGCAAGGCAAAGTCAGTCCATGCTCCAGCAGCACTCCTGGAAAAAAAAGGAACAGGCAAATAGCAGCCACCTGCAGCTGAGAGATGCAGAGAGAACAAGTGGCTAAGGCTTGCAAGGCAAAACTACACAGCTGAGGATGGTGGCACAAGAAGGAGAATGGAGGGCTCCACTGATCTCATTTCCAGCAGATGGAGAAAAAAGGAGGCTGCAGTGTCTCAGGCTGTGCAGCTGTAACTGCAGGGAACAGCCAGAGGTGCTCTCCCACATGGGTACTAAAATATATTACCAAATGGACATAGCCTGACATATTTTTAATGGAGACAGAATTTGCTGTCCTGCTCCCCTTGCCACAAGCCTCAATAACGTAATGTAAAAAAGAGGGGAAAAAAAAGGTATGATCTCATGCTCAGTGATTTATCTAAAGTGAGTTGCTGAGCTCAGTCCAGCTCTTAGTGGGCAGATCCAGGCTCAGTGAGCATCTGCACACCCCTGACCTGCTGCTGGTTTCCTGAAGAAAGTCTGGCACTGAGGGCCCAGACCTTCCCCACAGGGGCTTTACTTTTCATTTCAGGGGCAGCAGAGCTGAGGGATAGAGACTGGAACACTCTTTATTTGTAGAGGTAGCTCTTCCCAGGTGAGGGATTAGATTTATTGTTGGGCTAGTCTTGCTGTGTGGTTTTGGGCCAGTGAGGGTTAGAAAGGTCCATGCCTGTAGAGACAATGTATTTCACACATCCAAGCTTCACTTAAAAACAAGCAAGAGAAATAAAAGTGTTAGGAAATAGTGAGCAAAAAAGCCAGCTATAGAACAGTTGAAATATGTTTAAACCTACCCCAAAAGGGTTTAGGACTAGTGGGTCCACCTCAAGAAATCTTGCACTGATGTGACTTGTGCTACTGCTTAATCTTTTTTGGTCCATTTATCTATTTTCCATCCCCAAAGCCTTTTGACTGGGAGGAGAGGCAGCCACCTTGATTAGTATTAGAACACAGACAGCATGTTTCTGTTTACATGGGACTGAGAGTGGGGACAGTCCTGTCCCCTGCAGCCTGTCCTGTTGGCTGCCCCTGTAGGCTGGGGATGTCCCTGTGCCTGGAACAGCAGCCAGCCCCTCACTACCCCAGCCACATAACATGGAAAATATTTCTGTCCCTCTGCCATCTTGGCTACGTGCTGCATATTCATCATCTTTATATTTTCTCTACTTTAATCTCCCCCATTTGCATATACACAGGTCCAAATGTTAACAATTACCATAAAACAATCTCGTTGTCGCCCTCCCAATAAAAATGGCTCTGTTAATCAGGAGACTTTCAGAGGCACCATGCCTGAGAGACCTCATTTTAACCTGGCAGGCTGTACAGACCAGCAGATAAATTAGCCTATATATGATTGCATGCTGAAATACATTGATTTAAGATTTTTCCCATTCAGCCTGACAACTTGTCTAAATAAGCTCATGCCTGAGGAAGACAGCTTGCAGACATGATGCGAGTGACAGGGCATTGCAAATGTAATGCAGCGCTCCGCAGAGAGAGGAGCACAACCATCCCAGAAGGGATTAGGGGGACAAAGGACAGGGTTAAAAATAAACAAAAGCAGGTACTCCAAACAGCACAGCTCTCAAATTTCACCCTGATTTTCTTCTTCCATTTCTAATTGCTAAGTCACTACAGGGAAAAAGCAATTAGTGATCTGCTATCATTCACCATGTCATCTTTAGGTCCTCATTAGCAATTCCATCGACTGTCTTAGCATTTAGCTCCCATCCTGTGATTCTGAGTGTCCTAATCACACTGTGATGGTTCAGGGTGCCCGAGGAGCAGGGGGCAGAGACCATGCCTTCTCTTGTGTTTGGACAAACACAATACCTTAGACATGGATTTCTGAAGTAAATAATTGAGATGGGTTCTGGCCACTGCCAGTGCTGTGGGCTCTGCCTCTGCCATTCCCACAAACATTTTCAACAGGAGAAACACTTGAGAAGGGCTAAATCCTTTTTTAAAAAGCACCCCATGAAGCACAATGTAAATCAGCCCTATTCCACAGGGGTTTTAACCATGTGGGTTAAACCCCAGTGTTGTTCCTCACCAGCAGCACACAATGCCAGGTGAAAGAGCTGACACCACTTGCAGCATTAGAGTTGGTATAAAATAATATGCATATTTTGATACACTGTGTAGTACCATCCATATTATAAATATTAAATAGCTGCTGGATTCTCAGTGCAAGGCAAAGACAAAGAGATGATTTATGGAGGAACTTCACTGGAGACCTTACCACCCAGAAAGCTCAGGAGGACTGAAATTGGGTGAGGTGGATGTTGAGGCAGCTGGTGCCTGGGAGCCCCTTGCAGGGCTGGGCTGTGTGAGGATGTGCTGCTGGAGTGAGACATGGTGGAAGGATCCTCTTCTCCACCTGCAATGTACAGCTGGGTCCCAGCTCAGTCTCTGGGAACAGCTTTGCTGGGAATCCTCAGAGAAGCCTTCTCCCCAACCTCCCAACACACATTTTGCAATTTTTTTCCCCCCTGGGAGAAACCTGAGGGACTTTTTGAGTTGCCTCCATTGCACCTCAGCCTGAGGGCCTCCCCCCTGATTCCTGCTGGGATAATTCCTGTACTCTGTGGGGCACAAAGGCAAGGCTCAGAGCAGAAGGGGTTTCTCAGGACATGAGGACAAACTTGCAGTTATGGATGTACCCATCATGTCTGGTGTTAATTTTTGAGGTATGTAGTGTACAGATTTTGCCATTTGGAGCTGTAGAATATGCCACAGAGAAGTCTGTGGGTAAAGCCTTGTGTAAAAGAGGTTTGTGGTCCTAACAAAGCTCTGAAACACGATTCCTGTGAAGACTGTGACCTTGGCAACAGAGGAACAGAGAGGAAAGCAGAGGTTTTCCTGTATTCTGAAGCACCGAGGGAAACCCTTCCCTTTGCCTGCAGAATTCCCCATGCAGGAGCACATCCTGCCCAGGGGTGTGGGACCCTTGCCTTAAAACCCTCCTGTGCCCCTGCAGGCAGCATACCCAGCTTCAGACCCCCCTTCCAACCATGACCTGGCTCCTTTCTGCATTGGATCAGGGCACAACTGGGCCCCCATTGTCCAGAGCCCATCAGCTTTTCATCTTCCACCAACATGGACGGGTAACCTGTTGCCCTGATTTTTAAGATTTTCTAAGCCTTCTGATGTTTACATTCTTGTAAGGAACTTTCTCACACACTTTCTGTAAATAACTCATTGTTTTGCATTCTTTCGTGGAGGAGGAGAAATTTGATGGACTGTTGGTTTGTCCAGTGTCATTGGAGAGGTGGCACTTTCACCCTCCAGTCCACTGTCACTTTTGGAAATCTATAAATGTTGGAGTCAGAAAATAAATTTCCCCTTTTATACCTTGAGAACAGCGGTGTGTGCAAGTCACTTTATTTTGTGTCCTATAGTAACAGTAACCCATGTGAGCAAAAACCAATTAAAAACTCTTTCTGTTGAGTGCCCTGGTGCTCTGACTCCGTCACCAGCAGGGCTGGGAGAGCTGTGGTGCTGAGGAGCCCTCTGTGTGTGCAGCAGGACAGGGAAGGTGCTGCAGGTTGTGGCCACCAGGAGTTTCACATGGGCTTTCAACACCAGCTTCCTGCTCCTACTTGGTTATTGCAGTGCACTGATATCTGAGGAGGGTGGGGGATCTGGGAATGCCTCTCTGATGCTGCAATTATCATTTATTTGATCATCCCTCGCCTTGGATCCTTATTAAAGCATTTCAGACACGATGCAGTTTTCTCTAGTGGACCAATAAATTAAGGAAACATGCATTTTTAGAGTAAGCATTTTAGTAAACAAACAGTCTGGGGAAAAAAACATAAAATCTCTGGGAAGCTGGTATTGATGAAAAAACAGTCTCTGTTCATGGTATTGATGAAAAAGCAGTCTCTGTTCATGGGAAGCTGCTCATGTCTGACCAGTGAGAACAATTCAGCTGCCTGGAAGACAGAGAGGGAAGGGCTGGTGTGAGGGGCAGAGGGTGCTGCCACAAACACACCCCAGCATTGCTGGGGGGAAAGAAAATGTTTGTCAGTGAGAGGGATGGCAGTGGGCTGCTCAGAGGTTACCCTCTCCCATTTTGTTTGGTGGTTTAATTACAGCACAAGAGGTTGCCCAGTCATTCTGAGACTAGTTTATTCCTGAAGCAAGAGCTCCAGGTTTGATATGCAGAGAGAAAAGAGTTATAGGGCAAATAGGGGTTATAGCTCCAGGTCTGATGTGCAGAGGGAAAAGGGTGATACCCTGTGCTTCAGAAAATACCCAGAATCAAGGAGACTGCTTCACATTCTGAGCTTCTCTTGGTCAGCACTGTGTGCCAGGAGACCCCACAAAGCCCCGCTGCATGAGTTATCTCTTTTTTGTGTTTAGAGCACTCACATCTCCTGGAGGAGATCCCTCTGATCCCTCCTGCCTTGCTCTGGTTCAGCATAAAGGCATCATCCTGCTGATGGGAAGAGAGGCCAACAGCATTGTCACTCAAGGAGCATTTTTGCCTGCAGTCATTGGAAACTGAAACTTTTCACCCACCACAGTTTGTCTGCATTGCTCTGGCATGTGTCCAGCTTGGGATCCACAGATATTCCTCTGTTTTACATGGTTCACTCGTGCCAGCCTGCACTGGTTTTGTTTCTCTGCAGAATTTGTTTGGGGTAGGAGCATATTTCCCTTTCTCTCTGCCCAGGCTATGCATCGTCCACAAGTTCTTGCCAATTCTCCTGCACAGCAATGCAATGCATTGGATTTTTGCACCACCTTTACCAAACATAAACCAAACAGGGGTTGGTTTATGCTGGCTGTCACAGGCTGTGCCTCTTCACATGCCAATTTTTGTGAGTCTGACTTTGAACTTCCCATGACCCCTCGTGTCAAGCCCTTACCTGCAGCATCTTGATTTTTTACTTTGTCCCTTCTGTCAAGGCACTGTCCTCCTCCCTCCATGAATTACCTCTCTTTCTGACAAGCTTTCAGTCTTTGTCAAGCAGTAATTCTGTTCCTTTCTGTAATCTCTCCCAGAAGGTCTCAGTCCAAACCTTCATTATAACACGGTCTTACAAAAGACTTTGCTCCTAAAATCCTGAAGGCATTTCAGCAGCTGGAAAACCCCTGCCAACCATTTTTCCCTTGCCTGCACATGCAAAAAGAGGTGGGTATGTGTCCCATGTTTGCTGTTGACATAACATCCCAGTTTTGCCATGCATTTTCCCAGCTGAGTTAACTGCAAATCATCAGGAACATGATGTTTATTGCAAGGAGAAGAAGAGCTCTTTTCCTGTCCCCAAGTGCTTGTGTGTAGCCCTTGGCCTTGGCTGAGCCTTTTCCAGGCACTCTCCAAGTTTGTAGCATTTTAGTTCCTGCTGGGAAGCTCTGGCTGCAGAAATGGGTTCCTCATCCATAATTTCCCAGTTGAAAGCTGTTTCTGCTCATTGCAGGTCCCAGCTCAGGCTCTGCCTGGCAGTGAGTCCCCTTCCTGGGGGTCCAGACCAGGGATGTGTCCATACCTGGATGCTGTGCTGAAAGAAAATCCCTTTGGGGACTGCTCTTGCTGCTGCTCCTTGTCTGGGTCCTCTCCTCTGCATATTCATTAACAGCAGCATAAGGAACAGATGGCACCTTCTCCTTTTACTGCACCAAAATGAAATTTGATATTATTCTCTGCTCTTTGTTATGAACAGCTTTAAATTGCATTAGGGGCCTCAGGATCTGCAGAACACATCACCCCTTATCATGCAGGGCAGGGAAAGCAAACAGGGCTGAGATCCCTGCCCAGTGACTCATCCACAGCAGGAATTTTACACTGGGGGTTTGTGCACTTGCTCAGCGCACATCCAAGGGCCTGAGCATTCCTGCAGCTGGAAGTGATGGCAAGGAATGCCAGGATAACAGAGCTTTGCTTTGGAGAGCTAAACTAAAATAGTTAGGGGACCAAAAAAGGAAAAACGGGAACCAGATTTCAAGGCTATAATTAGTCACTAAGATATTTGCATTTTCATGTTCAGTCACATAGGTAGGGCATTAAATGCACATTAATCATTGAAAAGTCTCAGGATAAATATTTAGATACATGGAAATGATCTCCAGATTTCTATTCCAAGACAAAATACTTCAGAGGATATTGAGAAATGGCCAATATCCAGAACAGTTGCTGAGAAATGAGTAAAAGCTAAAGTTCAGTTTTACAACAGGATGTGCTGTGAGCCCTGCAATGCCTGTAAATAACCCCTGGCTTCAGTGGATTTACAGCCTGACCTAAACAGTGCTCAGGTTTCTGCTTGCCTTCTGCACAGGAGCACACTTCAGCCTTCTTCATACTCAACAGAGGTATGGAAATTTATTTTTGCTTTCCCACAGAATTTTTTGTTTCACCAGAAAAGTATTTATTTATACTGAAAATCTCTAGAAACACCCACAGCCCACCCTCTCAGAAACTTCATATCTGTACTCCCAATGGTAATAAAGTGAGGTTTGCTCCTATTTGGATCTCCATATGGCCCTCATTAATTTTGTCATCATTTCCGAGTGCTTGGGGAGCCCAGTTTTCCCAGTCACTTTTATTATCTTAGAAAAAACCTGAGCACTTTTCAGGTAGATAACATATTTCAGCCACTTTGTCCAGCTGCTTTAAGTATCACAACACTCCATAGAGTTCAGCCCATTGATTGAAGAGTAAAGAAGGAAGTTTGCTGATATGGTCCAGGAGCAAGGAGCACATTAAACAGAGAAGGGAGAATAAAAGCCACTTGTTCTGAGTGCCAACCCTCTTATCCAGAGCACAGAACTTTCCCCTTCGTTACCTGCCAGGGCTACTGCAGGTGTGGAGGAATTACTGTTGCACTCCTGTGCTTCCCTACATTGCTGACTTCAGCAGAAGCCTTTGTCCAAAATCTGAAACATTTCACACCTGAATTTCACCATTTGTAACAGCACTTAATTTTAGGCAAGAAGCAAAGCTTTGTTTTTCATCAATATGCAATAAAGGGTGTTGCTTCCCTGGTTTTTTGTTGAGCTTTCCCCCCTCCTTTCTCAGTGGATTTGAAATCATTGTTAATCTGGTTAAACTGAAGTTGATTAAAAATCCAGCTAATGAATAAAACTCAGCAGCAGAACACACATTTTCTAGTCTTTCTGGAAAATTCCTGCACAGTTCTCCCCACCCCAGCTCCAGCTTTCATGTATCAGTGGCAACCTGTTATCTACTTTGGTGCTTCCCCAAAGAGCTGCCACTGCAGGGGGCAGGAGTTGAAATGCTTCCATCCTGTAACCCCAGTGGGAAGGTGTCCTAGGGTCGCGTTATGATGCTTGTACCCCCATTCGTGTGTGCTGTTTATGCTGGATATTTTGTTCTGTGCCTTCAAGACTGGCTCTGAAGAGTGAAAGTTTTGTTTTGGTTTCTTATCAGCCGCTCCCCCACAGCTGGAGGGACACACAGACGGGGCAGTACATGGTGCTGCTTTTGCTTTTTGCTTTGCTCTTGCTTCTGCTTGCTGTTGCTTCTGCTCATTAGCTAGTTTAGCTAAACAGTCCAAATTTCTTCCTGGACTGTTTTTCCTTTACTTTTTTTGGACTTACTTGAACCTGCTCCGGGCTGGGCCCTGGGAACACCAAGAGTTTGCACCCTGTGGCCTAGCGGGGCCTACTCTGGGCAGCAGCTGCCCCAGCGCCTGAAGGACTGAGAACAGAGCGACCAACCCCAAGAGAGACTTTCTGAATTTGTCATCTTTTTCAGAGCAGTGACAGAGTGGTGTCATCCTGTACTGTTAATTTTGTGTGCTGGGGGTTGCTGTGCCTGTTAAATAAACAGGTTCTTTCCACTTCTCTCTGAGGAATCCTTCCTGAACCGGTTGGGGTGAGGGGCTGTGTGGGTCTGCTTTCTGGAGGGGCCCCCTTTGGATATTCTCTCACAAAATTGCCCTAAACCAGGGCAGAAGGTGACAATCCTCTGCAGTTGCACAGGCACATGCAGAGGGCTGGGGACACCTGAGCAGGGCTCATCTCTCACAGAGGACTTGCCCATGGGAAATGTTCCTGAGCCCACCCAGCTTCCCCAGGGAAGGGAGAGAAAAGGGCACCAGGTGGCTTTCTTTAAAAGGCATTTTTTAAAAGGAAATGCTTCCCTCTTGCAAAAAGATCCTCAAAGAGATTTACCTCCCGTTCAGCTAGCTGGCGGCCCATCCAGGGTAACTCCTGCAGCCAGGAGGATGCCAGACCTCTTCAGAGGGCTCTGGGACATCATCCACCACCCTGGCATCCCTGCAAGGGCTTTTGTCTCTCTCTGTCCTGAGGGGAAGAGTGACTGGACCCACAGCACAGGGAAGTGTATCCAGCAGGCTGATTATCCTGGTCCCAGCTCTCCATCTGCATGGCCAGGGTCACAGTTTCCCTCTTTTGATGGTTTCAATTAAACGTAAAACTTTCCCTTGAAAGTTTTGTTGAAAACATGTTTTTGCACATTTTAATTTGTTAGCAGTCACACAGGCAGATCTCAGGCTTTCATCAAAAGCTCTGTGGCACTTGGTATGCCAGCTAAAGCACCCACTCCAGGAGAGATGTGAGTTTATGGATATTTCAACCTTCTTTTGATCACTTCACTTATTTTTTTCCTCATTGCTTTGAAATAGGTTTGCTTTGACTCTTACCTTGGAGATTTTACAGAATTGTGAAATAACTTTTTGTCAAGAAAATACACATTCTATAAAAAATATTGTATGAGGTTTCTGACTGGCATTCTCACAAATAGCAGAATAACTCCACCTTGGTCCTATGAAATGATCTTTGCTTTAACTGAGAGAGTAAATCTCATGACTGTGTATTTAGAATGTTTAAAACCAATACTTAAATAAATAAATGGAACTGAAAGAGATACAACTGCAGACCAGATCCATCAGAATGCCAAATAACACCACAACAAGCAGTGCAAATATTGAGACAGCATTTTTATGTACTGGTTTATTACATATGATTTTGAATGTATTTGGTTCATCACAATAAAGTTATGCCTCTAGGTGAGAATCCACCAGCATATCAAAAAACAATAAAATGAGTTTAAAAAAGAGAAAAACAACTAAAACCAGTTGCAGGTGTTGGATCCAGTTCTCAAGCTGTGACCCAAGCTGGAGGATGTCATTTTTAGCAAGGAGAAAAGTCTGAAAGTGTCTGAACTTCTTAGCTCCCAAGTTTTTAGCTATACTAAGCTTTTTCCTTAAAATAAGTATTCTTCACAAATCCTTCCTCCTTGATCATCTTCAAACATTTTAAAACTTTTTATAGACTTAATAATCTTGAAAATATAACAGAAGTGATTTCCCAAGTCCTATGGAACAACCCACAGTGCAGAGAAAAATCCCTTCTCCTATTTTGCAGTTAAGCTGTGATTATTAAACCAGGCTCAGGACTGGGGAGCTTGGGATTGGGAATTCATGGGATTTTTTCATGCCATATTATCAATTTTCCATGTAACGACTTCTTCTGTGATCCCTTCATCCATGTTTTTTGCCTTGTGGTACTGCGCTCAAACCCATAGGTATTTTCCACATTTTAAATCTTCTCATCTTGGCTGAAACAACAGTTTCTCTCTTTGCTGTTAACTTGTATTTGTCCTGGAGCTGGAGATGTCTCCTTCAAAACTTGCCAGCAGGAGCTCAGACTCCCAGCAGCACAACCACCAGGAATCCAGCAGGTATCCACAGATCCAGCACCTTCCTCCTCCATTTTGCCGGACTTCTCCCAGAAGCTGAACAAAACTGGGCATTTGCATGTTTCCAGCAGTTTTGCACATTGCCTGGAGCAGCTGCTGCACTGTGGAGCCAAGGATGGACCCCAAGGTGTCAGAAAAATCTCTTTTTCCCAGCCCCAAGACAGAAGAAGGAGTTAGGATTTTTTGGCTCTGGTTCTCAGGGTTGTTTATTCTCTGTTATCTGTTACATTCTTTTTCTGACCTGTTGAGGTCTGTCCAGCAGGTTGGGTTGAGGCACACTGACCGCCCTAGGGGTGGTGTTAGCTTTTTATACTAAAAACTATGTGTACTTTATTTACAATAATTTTCCAATACCTGTCACCTATGTTAGACAGTCTGTCTCTACTCTAAACCAATCCAAAAGTGCCACCATCACCCAGAAGATGGAGGACAAGAAGAAGAAAGAAGAAGGACAAGGCACGCCCCAATTTCTCCATCTTGGCTTCTGAACCCTCATTCTAAAAACCCCAAAGTTTTACTTTTTCACCCTGCGACAAACTATCATTCTACTTAAACTCTCGTGGCTTGTAAATCTTCACATAAAGTTGGTAATTGTTTCCATGGGTTAAAATCAAAGACACAGGTATTTTTGACTCCATGCCAAGATCTCTGAGCCCCCTGGCAGGGCCTCGAGCCATCCAGGGCAGCCAGAGGGATGTCCTGGGTTCCAACAATGCAGGATCCAGGTTTGCTCTCTCCTCAGTCAATTCTTGCAGGAGGAGGCTGGGGAGCCCCAAGAAGAGATCCTTTCTCAGAATCATTGAATCATAGAAGAGTTTGGATTGAACTGGACATTTGAAGGCCATCTCGTCCAACTCCCTGCAATGAGTAGGGGCCTCTTCACTTAGGTTAGGTTCCTCAGAGCCCCTTCAGCTTGGCCCTGAATGTTTCCAGGAATGGGCCTTCCACCACCTCTCTGGGCAACCTGTTCCAGAGTTTTTCCACCCTCCCTGTAAAAGATTTTTTCCCCTTATTCCTCATCTGGCCCTAAGGCAGGCACTGATGGCTGCTACACAGAATTTTGCTCTTTCTAAATGCATGAGCTGATTAAAAGTAACAACTCTAGTGAGACCTGAAACTCACTCCATCTTGCCCCCAACAGATCAGTGTTAGAGGATCTGCCCAGCAGCTCTGAGCCTTGGAGGGAGGACATGATGCCTTCCCCATTAGTCTCTGCCCAAGGACTCTCACTCTGGGAAGCTGCTCCATTTCTGAGAGGCAGATGTGCTCAGCCTTCTCCCTGGCCCTGCTGCAGCACAGGAATGGGGATCTTCAGAAATACCCTAGGTCTGATCACACAGGTCTACTACACATGGCCATGAGAGATGCTCAGCTCAGTTTCTTGGAGTTTTTCTTCCTTTTTTACCATTACTCAGGAGACTGAACTCACTTGCAGAAGGAAAAAGTGTGTGCCAGGGGGATGTATATAAAGTGTATAGGATTGACCATCAGTTAAGACGTAACTAGAGCTGTCTCCAGGTGGTTCCCAGCAGCATTGCACCCATCTCTGTCCCACCTGCCTGCCCTCAGCCAGGGGACAGTGCTGGCAGCCAGGCAGTGCCCAGCCTGCACCCCAAACAACCCCATCACCCCCAGCACTCCTGCAAATCCCACTTCAAACCACCTCCACACTGCTGGATTGAAGCTCTTGGAGCTCTCTGGGGTTGAACCCCTTGCAGAGCACTGGGGGCCTGATCCTCAAGGAATTCCATCACATCCTGTGTTATTCACAGCACCCCTCACTTCACACCATGGTTGCACACACACACACAGATACAGACACACAGACACACAGACACAGACACACAGACACACAGACACACACAGACACACAGACACACACACACACACACACACAGACACACACAGACACACAGACACACACACACAGACACAGACACACAGACACACAGACACACAGACACACACACACGCACACATGCACACTCATCCATTTCCATTTTACCTGTTTTAAAACTCTGCAGTGTGAGGGCAGACAAATGGAAATAATTTGTACCAAAAGCTGTCCAATTAATTTGTACCAAAAGCTGTGCAGTGCATCAGTTGTGTATCCTAGGATGGGTAGTATTTACTCCAAAAATGCAGCCCCGGCTGGGATATTAAAATATTTTGTAGATAATCATGACATATAACTGAAACCTGGAGGTGCCACAAACAGTCAAGCTGGGGGAAAGTGTTAAGAGAGACCTAGAAGTGGCAATTTCCCTTCTTGCCCCAGGTTCCTGCTGGATTGGGATTTTAGGAAAGGCACACTGCCCCTCTCTGTTTTCAAATGTGGCTTGGCAAAAGTACAGAAAAGACTTTGCCAGTCAGCAGAAGGAGCTACAGCAACAATCATGGCAGGGACCTTTGGACATTCTGGAGAACTTTCTGGAGAGGACTTAGGCAGGGAGGAGGAGTGACCTCTTATCTTTGCCCCATTTTTCTGGCTTTTCTCCCCCCTTTCCTTGCCCTGTTCCCTCCCCAGCCCTTTCACTTGTGAGGAGGCTGAGACAGAGACTTGCTTTATTCATGCAAAAGGTTTGAGAGAGGAGAAAGGACTGAATCCCATTAAATGCACTTCACACTCCCCAGACTTCAGGCATCTTTCCAGCACACCCACCTACTGTGCCCTGGAACCAGCAGCAGTGCTGTTTTTTGGCACTGGAAACACAAGGACTAAAAGGATCTCTCTGCTTGTATGGGTCAGTCACACACTGTCAAGGAAAGCTTCAAAAAGTTCAAAAAGTTCAATAGTTTGCCAAGCTGCTTCCCTAAACTAGTTAGGATTTTTTTAAATTTTCTTTTTTTTGCCCCCAGACTGTTGTTTGTTTGTATTTATTTGTCCTGGATAATGTTATTACAAACTTTGAAAGCAGCAGCTGAATTTCCAGAGGAGGAAGAAAAGAAGTTACAGGGTGAAATGTGCCATGGATGTGTAGTAATTTCAGTGCTACCCATTGGTATCCTGGATTGCTTGTGCTGCAAACCCACTGGCATGCCCAAAAAATGTAAATATGTAGAGGTTCATCAAAAATCAGCATTTTTTTGGAGGAAGCAGATTTGTTATTTTCATCTGTAGTACCATGAGAGAAAACTGGGGTGGATGTGAGGGAGCCCACCAAGGATTATTAATTTTATGTCCACAGCACCCAAAGGTGTTTGGCTTGGAGGAAAGTGCCTCAATCTGCCTCTTCTCCATGCTGCAAACTTCATTTCCAGCACAGCAGAGCTGTGGGCAGCCTGACAGAAATAATGGAGATCTATAGGGCTCAGCGCCAGCAAGGCTCCCCAAATTGTGTTCTGCTCTGTGTAGATGCACAGGGTGCAGTTGCCCAGGGTCAAGTGAAGAGCCAAGATTTGGAAACATTTTTTGCCACAGTGGTAACTTTTTTTTTGCAGGGAATTTATGCAAGCAAGGTGCACTTCAGCTTCCTCTCAATTTCAGTGCTGAGAGAGCTGCAGTCTCTTAAAAATCCCAGCAGTTCTTTCCATTAGGTTTGTTTCTGGGGGAGGCCAGCCAGCAGGCAGGAATGGGCAGATTTCTCCCACAGGGCAGGTGAAGGGCAGCCAGTCCAGGGCTGATGCAATTTTATCAGTGAGGAGGTGATAAAGGGATGCCCTCACCTCCTTACCCAGCCCTGACCTGGCAGGGTCACTTCACAGCAGGTGCAAGATCAACATCCAGATTATTTTTGTGGCTTTCTTCTGTGTTTCCTAATGCAATGTTTGTGGTGTTTTGTGAAACAAGTGTTTGTGGAAGAATTAGGCCAGATACAAACTATCTTGGTACAGATACAAAGAGCAAACCCTGACCCATGACGGATATTTCTTTTATCTGCTCCCTCGTGTGCTCTGATTGTTCCCATGCCCAGCTCCTCAAGGACACATATCTGGCACAATGTCCATCAAGCAGTCCCAGTTGTGTAGCCCAAAAGGACTGAGAATAATTAGCTTCTTTTTGAAGTCCCCCAGACCAGCCTTTCAGGGTGCCAGGTTCTTAGGGCCTCCCAAGATGTGCAGATGGACCTGGAATTTCGTTCCCCTTCCCCAGGGGAAATCAAAGGCAGGAAATTATATGGCTGCTACACACACTCCCACACCCTGCAGAATCCATCCTTCCATGAAAATGCCAGAGAGATTTAAACAGCTTGCATAATTTCAAGAGGAAGCAGTGAGAGTAGAAATAAATATACATTGTAATTGTATAACATCACTGGGTTCAGAAAAAAAATAAAAAAAGAGAAGGAAAATGCAATAAAACAAAGCTATTTGCTTATGGAGGTAACCAGATCTGCTGGCAGTTCTTGGCACCAGATAGAACTGGATCTACAGGAGAGCATGGCAGGGACAGTGCCCATGATCCAAAGGGAAAGCACGGCAGGATAAGTGCCCATGATCCAAAGGGAGTGGATCTACAGGAAATACAGGAAAGCATGGCAGGGACAGTGCCCATGATCCAAAGGGAAAGCATGGCAGGGACAATGCCCATGATCCAAAGGGAGTGGTGCCACGCTGCTCCCAGTTCAGCACTACTGTCACTTCTCCAGTGACAGCCACCAGTGCCACCCATTGCTCCAGGCAGCTGCTGGCACTCCAGCTGTTTAGTAGAAGTTACAATGAATGCATGGACAGATAATCTCAAAAATCCCCACTTCGAGAATTTTTTTCTGAAATTATGTTCTTACCTTGTGTTTTAAATTATCAAATGCTGATCCACATGCATTAGCCAGGGTGTGGAAATTTTACTTAATAACTAATGTAAGTAATGGAATAAAAACCTCTTCCAAGTTCCAAGGTGAAAAAAAAAAAGCTTAATCTCCAGTTACCAGTGGACACAGGGAAGCACAGTGCCCTCAATCACTCAGAGATTCTTTCCCCATGGATTTGCCCATTTAAGATAGCAGCACTTCAGGAGAGCATTCCCACCTGTTCTGCACACCTAACATAAATTACTGGGCATTTTGTGGGCTGAAGCACAAGATCTTTAAGGCTGCAAGAGGGAAAGGCTACAGAGAAGTCAGGTGGCTGGTGACACTGTGGCAGAACATGGCATTTTTGGCAGAGGCAAGCCCCATTCCCCCTGCAAACAAAAGGATCATCAAACCCAGGGGTTTGCATGCTGTGATGACATTCATCCCAGCAGGGCTCTGCTCCCGAGGAGAGCAGGCACCAGGAAATTATGTGCAACACATTTAGCTGATTTACAACTCTGGGCTTGTGCAAGCCCACTGTTAGCTCCTGTTACTTTACAGCCAGCAGCAGCTTCAAGACATTTAAAGGTTTCTTTTCCAGCTCACAATCTGCATACAAGGTGCAAAGGAAGTCTACAAAAAACATGAGTTAAAGGGAAACGTAATTTCAAGAAGGAAAATGCAAAAAACCCCATAAGAAAGGAGAGTCTAATATGTCCCTTGGAAGGAAATTCCCCATCCCAACCCAGGTACCAAGGAACTGAAAGAGGGGCTGGTGGGGACACTGGGCAGTGGTGACTCCTTTGAGCACAAGGAGACTTCAGTTAGGATGAAAAGGGTGGAATGGATGCCATCAGCACATGGTATTTTCATCCAGGATAGCAAGAACCTGCCTGTTGTTACCCCCCTCTTACCCTGTGGGTAGGTAAAGGAGAGCCAGTATTAATATGAATTTATCTGGAAGCAAACAGCAATTCTCAGAAAAGCACTGGCAAGCTTGGGTGAGGCAGACATAGATCCAGTCAACACACAAGTCTCAGATTCATACATTTTGAGAAAAATGTGAAATCACTAAATAATTCTGTTTCTCATTACACTGCATCATAAGGAAATACAAGACATCTCTTAATGCACAAAGCTTAAAGTTAAAAATTAACTTTTCTTCTTTATCTACCTCTAATCTAAGCTCACATTATCACAGTGGGCACCTCTCCAATTTCTGCTATAATTTTGAGTCACCCTTCCCATGGCTCTTTTGCTCTCACGCAAATGCCAACTTTGAACTTTGTGCATTACCAAGTTTTCGTCACTGTGACTTATTTCTCCTTAAAAAAATCACCCAAGCTGAGGCCATTTTACTTTCAATGCATTTGCATTTCAGCTTCTTTAAGCCTAGTGAGAGCCTCACTGAACTGCAATTCGGACAAGCTTCAAAGCTGAAGGGAGCAAATGTGACTTCTGCTGTCCATATCTGCCATCTTTAGTTAAAATCCTTGCTGTGCATGTGGCAAAGCACTAGGAAGTGTCAGAGTTTACTGCAACTCCTAGATAAGCTGGAGCAGAGGACTTCTTTCACATGTCTTATGTACATTAGAGGGTGTATCTGTATCTCCTTATTGCTGAAATTTAACCATAGCTGGACTTCCCTTTCTGCACCCTCTCCATCTTTATCAGACTCAGCAAGGAGAAAAAACTCCAAAGAATAATTTTTTTTTCAGTTTCATTTCTGATTTTCTGAAATGTACGTTGGTTGTTTTGTTTTTTTTTCTCTAGAGTGGAACATGGAACTTATTCACTACCAAGGCATCCAGGGGTCCACTTAGAGCCAGGCCAGTTTAAATTATATTCAAACATGTAGGGAGAGACAATTGCTGCCTCATAGCATTTACAGCTGGGATATCTTCTCTAAACCATTGACAAAGAAATAATTGTTTGCATGATCCCACTCTTTTGTTTGTAAACTTGTTAGAGCTCTGAAAATACAGTCTGACTGTAGAGGGGTTAAAGCACCAGCCAGACCATGTGGTACCCAGAGAGAAAAGCCCTCTGGGGAGTATTTTTCTTTCCTTGCATCCCTATAAATGCAGAGGGAAGACCTCTCCATCCCCAGGTCAGAGACCTGCACGGGCTCCCCACCCCCTCCACAGTAGGCACAAACCCCTTCTGCCCTCTCATCACTGACAACAAAACCATGGGGCACAAATTTGGTTCCATCCCACCCCTCCACTTCCACGCACTTCTCCTGAGCCCCTTCCTCCTTCTCCTGGCTGGGAACAGGCAGCTCAGGAAGCACTGAGTGCTACAGCAAAAGCCAGATGTTTGGCCTTGACAAATTCAGCATGAAATGATTTTAAACCAGCATAATAAAGATAACACTTAATGAGAGACCTACACACGATTTTTGCCTAATGCAACTTTTTTTGTTTGAGTACAGCTCAATGCAAGTACCACCTAAACGATTAAAATTGAATTACTAGCACAGAAATGCACCCTTTGCCATGCACATAAGTAATTTGTCTTGTATTTTGAATATGGAATTAATAAATTAAACTTAGCACCTAAGTGGTGACTATGTCTCAAACTGCTTTTAAAATTAATTAACTCTCACCAGCTTGTGTGAGGCAGAAAAACATTATTAGCCTAGTTTTGACACACTGAGGCAGAGAGCTTTCTGCAGCATGCAGCCTCCTTGGGCAACATCACACCGAGCTCTTTAAACAGCACTTTTAACTCCTGGAGCTCAGGTTACTTTGCAAAGGAAATTGGCTTCCTTTCCTTGAGATGAAAGGAGCCAGGAGGAGAAGAGAGCTGTCAATTCAGAGGTCTAGATGTGCTTTATTTAAATCCCTGGGGCTCCAGATGCCTGCCAGGTCCCCTGGCCTGTCCCCTTGGCTGCTGACAGGCACAGGGTGTGAGGAGGGTCTCTCTCTGTGACCGTGTTCACAGGGGTCTTAGGATGAGGGAAGAGATTAGGATCTGGCTCCATGTTTCAGAAGCCTTGATTTATTATTTTATGATATATATTACATTAAAACTATACTAAAAGAATAGAATAATGGATTTCATCAGAAGGCTAGGCTAAGAATAGAATAAGAAAGAATGATAACAAAGGCTTCTGTCTCGGACAGAGAGTCCAAGCCAGCTCACTGTGATTGGCCATTAATTAGAAACAACCAACATGGGCCAATCACAGATCCACCTGTTGCATTCCACAGCAGCAGACAATCATTGTCTACATTTTGTTCCTGAGGCTTCTCTGCTTCTCAGGAGGAAAAATCCTAAGGAATGGATTTTTCATAAAAGATGTCTGTGACATCTCTCAGGAACTGCAGCCTGGAGCAAGGTGGGCACAGGGCCCTGGGCAGTGTCTCCTGGGGTCCCCTTGGCTGCTGACAGGCACAGGTTGTGAGCAGGGTCTCTCCAGCAATGGCAGCCTGGAACAAGGTGGGCACAGGGCAGGTGCTCCAGGCCCTGGGCTGTGTCTCCTGGGGTCTCTTCCTCATCCAAAGCAGGATCCTGAGCTCTCAGCCTTCCACAGAGGACTGCAATTTTAGAAGAAATTGCTGTGCCAGCTTTCCTGTGGTTATTACCTGGTTCCTGTTGGCCAAGAACCAGAAACCTCTGGTCTCAGCCAAGGTGCAGCTCTCAGGCCCTGGAGGCTCAGACCTGAGCTGTGACTTGGGACTGGCAAGCCCTGAGGAGCCTTCCTGGGGCCAAATGCTCCAGGAGAGGAGATGGGACAGCTCTGTGGGCTCCTATAACCTGCTGCAGAGTGGCAGGACAGGCTGGGAGCCCCAGGCACCCTCCCTGGTCATTACCCCAGCCCTCAGACAGGCTGCTCTGCCTGAACACACCATGCAGATGGTGATGACATGAACAGCAGATTTGTGTGGGGCCAAGATGTGAGATTAAACCACCCACAGCTCCTCCAGGGCTCGGTGAGGAGGAGCACTGGAGTACACGTGCAGGCACAGACACAAGCTGCCCTTGTGGACACGTGCCAGAGTGGAGCCAAACCTGAGCCAAACCCGGGGCAAAAGGCAGGGTTGTTTTGGTTCACTCCTGTTTGCTCAAAGTCATTCAATGGAAGAACTAAACAAAAAGGGCTTGTAGGATTGCTGCTGCCAGGTGACAAAGGCCATTTTAAGAAAGGCCATGGCTTGACCTGGCCTTACCTCACCTTGCTGGCTGGTCTTGTCCTCACGTCTCCCACTCTCACACCAGCCTCTCTCCCACTTTCTGGCATCTTGTTACCTCCTCCAACCTCAGCCCCATGCTGGTGTGTGCTGTGCTCAAGACAACACTATCTACACCTGATAAACACCACACACTCAGGTAACAATAGGCTGAGTGGTCTGGAGCTGCTTACTCTCAAAAAGAATTTGTCCTCTGCAGCAGCATCTCAGACCGAGTGAATGGTCCTTGTAAAGCACAGGGGAGTCTACATGGATACAGGTCTGATGGTCCTTGTAATCCTTGTGAACCACAGGGTCTACCTGGACACAGGTCTGATGGTCCTTGTGAAGCACAGGGGATTCTACACAGCCATGTTTGATTTAAATTTTGAGTCGATGTTGCAGGGCAGGGAAGAGCTGTTAAAGTTATAAATATCCTGCAGATTTCTGCAGCAGGTGATTATGTCATGGGGATATGACCCCTGTTGTCACCACCCTGGTCTCTGCAGGAGTTCAGGCAGCAGTGGGATGTGTGATACTTGAAAATCTGTCAGCCAAGCATGGTGCGTGAGCCAGAAAAGGCCAGCAGGTTCCTCAGTGCCAGGAGATGATAAGGGGTGGAAGGAACCTCAGAGCAGAGGTCACCTCTCATCATCCCCTGCACACTCCTCTGCAGCTACAGGTGATTTCTCTGCAGCAGGCACATGGGGAGGCACTCACCTGCTTCCATCTCAGCTGGCACCAACAGGGCAGAGAGCAGCTCAGATGCATTCTTCAAAAAGAAAAACCAGCCAAAGAAATAAAACAGGAGAACCCTGCACATTTAAAGAAAAGAGCAAGGCAAAGCCCCAGAAGACTTTTGGTGGCATTCCCAGCACTTCCAGAGGCTCTTGGCTTCTGGCCAGCCTGTGTGAACAGGTTCTACCATATTCTGTAGTCTCCTCTCCTCACCAGAGACTGCACTGGCAAGACCTTGTGGTGCTTGCATGTCACATCTCAATTAACTGGGTCTTAATTTGCAAGGAAAAATCCCCAAACCCAAACCCCACCATCACCACCAAAAACACTCACACAAAAAAACACAAACAACAACAAGAAAACCCAGAAAGAAACCCCAACAACAGCAACACTCCCAAATAAATAATAATAAAAGATTTTTTTAAAAACCCACAGGGCTCCTATGAGAGCAAGTCCCAGCAGAGCTCACAGGTCTGTCAAGCAGTTCAAGCATTATGTGACACCAAAGCCAGAGGCTATTGAGGGGCAGGACCTAGATGGCCCCTCTCTTCTGCGTTTTTCTTCACTTAGCAGATTTGCTGAGGTTTAGCAGCAGCAGCAGCAACATGGAATGCAGCAGTGGCTGCTCCCTCCTCCAAATGATCATTTAGCCCAGGCTTACCAAGCCATTCATTTCATGCTTATTAACCTTTGGAGTATTGTTTTGTCCAGACTACCAGACAAATTAACTTTTAAGAGGGGTCTATATGGATGTCTGCAAACTCCCTTAGACACAAAGCAACTCTTAAGGAATATTTAATGAAATATGAAACAGTCAGTTTATCTATCTATAAACTAACACATCGTTCTGGACAACAACTCATTGGAAGTGCTGTGGGTAATTCTCAGGGAAAAAAAAATGTAACTAAAGAGGCAAATAGGGAAGGAAAGCAAGGCAGGTACATCTGCAGAAGTGGTCTAAAATCCCCATGCCAGATCCCTGCACAGAACACCAAACCCAAGCACTGGAGTGCAACAAAATGCCAGAAGGAGGTGGCAGCTCCAGGGGGCTTGGATGACATTCATTTGTCACTGTGGGGAAGCCTGTGGAAAGCAGATTCCCTAAAAATTGGCCCAGAGATTTTCTCTCACCACATACTTGCATGCAGGCCAAGTCTCCCTCTTAACATGCTTTGCCTTTTGTCTTGTTTTTCTGACTTGCAACAACAACCCAAATAAACCCCTGCAAACAATGAAAGCATTAAAGGGAAATGTCATGCCTATCAATAAATGCCTTTGTGGCTGTGGGAGCAGAAAAGGCATGATGTCACTGGGGGGAATAGCTTAGAAAGTTCCATTGAGAAAAGGGATTTGCCTTTAACAGATGCAAAACACCCCAAAATATGCTCTGTGCCACCCAGATATCCAGGAGAGCACTGAGCTGTGATGCAGCGTAGACCAGAAAACTGATTTAATTCAGAAGTCACAGAAGGAATTTGTACATATTTACCACGGGGCACAGAGAGGTGATGAGTGCAGGCTTTAACTCTGTAAGAAAAGATATTGAGGGGAGCATTCTCCGTGCACTGAGACATAATAGCAACCCCTCAAGGTGTATAAGAAATGCTGAGGCTGGGTGCAGCTCTGCAGCTGTGCTGTAAGTTCCACTGCAGAAATCCAATAACAGGTTTGCTTCTCTTGCCTTGGCTTCCTGATGGACCTCTGTCGGTTTCAGGGGCATGGCAAAGGGATGAGCCTCTTCTCCTGGTGACAGAGATGTTTAATTTTCTTGTTGACTTTGTCCTGAAGTGGACTGAGAACAGCAGCCTGGTCCCTCAGAGCTGGGCAGTGATTCAAAAAGCCACCTCTGGTCACCTTCCAGCTTCCACCCTTTAGTGGCACAACTATTTTAAGTGCATCACTCAACAGCTTTCTGCTGGTGGCTCTCAGTACTGACAAGAACACTGGATTGAGATCAGATAACAGATTTTGAACTTGAGAAGAGCAAACACCGTGATGGTTAGTTTTGGATCCAGATGTTACCCTCCTGAAATTCCTGGGAAGGTGGGCTCTGAAATTCTGGTTTCTGCAGGTCCAGAGGTCCAGAGGTGAGTCAGGGCTTCAGTTCTGGGCTGTTGCTGTTGCTGCTGTAAAACATTTAACCACCTCTTCAGCTCACTAAAAACCTGAGACTTCCCCACCTGGGATTAAGAGTGGAAAAGCAGAGTCCCAGACAGCAAGGTCCTGCAAAACTTTCTGGTTTTCCTCTTTACGGTCACCCTCTTCTAAGGAACAACTCTGGAGGAAAATTAGATCAACTTACAGCGTTACAATAAACTTCATAGTGAGAAAGTACTGGCTCCTGGCAGTCTGTGCTGGGATATATAGAAATGATGGACATTTGCCCAAACCCACGATCTGCTGGGCTTTGCTGTTGCTTTTGATGAAAGGCATGAGCAGGTATGAAACAAGGTGAGCAGAAAGCAGGAACATGAAACAAGGTGAGCAGAGAGCCCTCCTGCCTGTGCTTGAGGTCATCCTCCCTCTCTCATTTGCAGCATGGCAATTGCCAGCTGCCAGAGGCATGCACAGGTTACAAACAGGGGAAGACAGCTCCAACTGGAGCATTGGGAAGTGCTAAGGTACAATTTTGTTCTGGGAGAAGTGGTGGTTTGAAGATGTCAGTGCAGGGCTCGGAGTGTGTCTGCACTGCCAGGGACAGCTGAGCTGGCCCTCAAAGAGCTGCTGGCACAGGAAGGACACAGCCAGCTCTGGTGCTCCTCAAACACAGGGCAGGTCCAGCTGACCGTGACCATGAACTGGCTGGAGTGCAGACAGAGCTCTATCCTGTCCCCATGTACCCAAACTGGGGGTCAGCTCTGCTCCCCCCTTACCCCAGTCTCAGTCCTGACAGCAGACTGGCACACCCCAGGGCTCCCTGCTTGCCTGCAGGTTTCCTTTAATGTCACCAAGGACACTGCAGGGACTGCTGTGGACCTGTACCTTCTCACAGCAGGCAGAGATGTGCTCCCTTCCCACTGTTTAGATGCTGCAAATCCTCCTGGCCCTTTCATCAGTATGGATGATTGCTGGCTCTCCACCCCCAAAAGTCAAGTTGTTACAGCTAGAATCCACTGAATGCTCCTGTTTATAAAGCAAAGGCCAGCACAGCTCACATTTCCAAAGCATAGCTGGATTTGGTTTAGAGAAAGAGCAGGGAAGTCATAACAACTTATTCTATCATTAAATTCAGCTGTCCCAGTTTGGGCAGACTTGGGAAGCAAAGCAGTTGTAGGCTGAAGTTAAGCAGACCTTTTTCAGGGTAGATTTGTGCTGTAAAATGCTACAATTTGTGATTGTTAGAGTCCCTTCACAAGGCTCCTGTGCAATGCTAGCACATCAAGGGTCACTCCAAATGTCTACCATATACTGCACAGGCACAGCTTCCTCTTGAGGTTTTCATTACTACATTTTTATTTTTTTCCCTTAATTCCCTAGGCTGGGAAGTAGATGCAGTTGTATTGATGGGAGGAATTTCACCTGTTCAAATCCGGTTTTGAGGGATCTGGACATTCTTTTTTTTATGTTTCCTGATAAGCATTCAGACCCTTGGAGTGGTAGTCATGCTTCTCATTTCCTTGCACATTCCCCAAGAACCTGTGGCTGTGCTGCACAGGGCTAAGGCAACACAAGAGCCCTTTGCTTACTTAACAGAAGAATGTAAATGAATGTCAGTCTCACCTCTAATGTCACACAAGAGTCAACACAGGAAGATTATATTCCACCAAAAGCCTTGGCCTGCAGGTCACTGTCCCCTTGCCATCCTACTGAAGCTATTCCAGGAAAGTCAACAGACCTCGACCGGTCACCTCTTCCAGGTGGGTCAACAAATGATACCACTGAGTTCATTTAGACTTTTTAAAAGCATAGCTTTTCTAACTGGGAAAATATATACTGAGCAAATTTCATTCTAGCTCAGACACGCTTAGATAAACTGGAGTACAAATTTCCTCTGCTTGTTTTGTTTCTCCACAAAAGCATTTGCAGAAAAAAAAAAAGGCTAATCCACATCATTAACTGTACTAAGTTGGCGAATCAGCCAATTCTATATTTAAGTTTCTACTTCTGGGTTTCTACACATGATGAAGAAAGATCAGCTGTCACAACTTGTGGACTGTAGTCAAAACCTGTGGCTTTTAAACACTTTCTTATAGGGCTCCTGAGTTTTGGCCCGAGTTGCAATGTCAAGAGATCCATTCTCAGTGAAGTTGTGGATCAGATGTAACAGCCAAATTAATGCAAACAAAAGGTAGCAGGTCAGCTAACTTGCAGAATAAATGTTTGGGAGCCCACTTACATTACTCTTTACACAGACAGCTTTGTTTGGAAGTACCTGTTCTGAACAATTCAAAACCACATTTTTTATTGTGAAGGAGGCAGAGTTGGGCTCAGAGAGGTTCAGGATGAGAAGAAATAAAAGACTGCTTTTTACAGCAATGCATTCTGTTTCCCAGCTAAATCTGTCCTTAGGTCTTACTGAGGACATGTAGGAAGTGCTATATCTCCCATTTGATGTGCAGCACAGAGGTCTGGTCCTACCTTCAGTTAACAGCACTCTGCTCACAGCCATGGTAACTTTGCCTGGCTGTTCTAAGGTATTTCTGCAGCCACTGGAAAATGTGAATTTTAATATTCCACCTGGATATAATAGGAATGTGAATACCAGAAGCTCTTGAAGCAGAACTCATCCTTCAGCTCATGAGCAGAAGTGACATGTGCTTTCTTGACTTTGTAGCATTGTTGAAGATTCAACGAATTTCCCCTTCGACCTCCACATACTCTAGAGAAGGATTCCAAAAAGAATGATACTTGAATTTCCCTAAAGCTTCACATTTTATGGAACATGTAGTACAAAGACTGAGAACCATGGCTGCAACTGAGCATGTGAGTGCTCCCATCCAGTGAGGGCTGCACTGGAAGGAGGATGAGGAAGAAATCAAGGAGATTGTGTGGGAGTTACAGAGGCACTCTTCAGTCCATTGTTATTCACTTACTGTTTTTAAGACCACTGATCACATTCAAACTCTAAATACTGGATTAGATTGCTTCAGGACTTCCCTCAGGCCTTAAGAAATTTTCAGGTATTTTTAAATCACGACTAATTACGAGATGTGAGCTGATGCACAACAACTCTGTCTTTTTCTGCAGCCATCTTACTCTTACCCAGTCTTGTTTATTTAATGGTGTCTTAATCCAAGCTAATCATGTCCCTAGCAGCAAATTATGTTCTAAATGACAATGAATTATGTTGGGAGGAGAATAATCAGGGGAGAGCAATCCAATCACTCCTATTTTTTTCAGCATACCTTAATCAAAAACGGCAAAGAAGAAGAAGAAGAGGAAGAAGAAGAAAGAAGAAAGAAGAAAGAAGGAGAAGGAGAAGGAGAAGGAGAAGGAGAAGGAGAAGGAGAAGGAGAAGGAGAAGGAGAAGGAGAAGGAGAAGAAGGAGAAGAAGGAGAAGAAGGAGAAGAAGAAGACGACACATTGCAGAGATGAGTGAGGTATTGCTGAACATTCCTGGACCTGCATTAAGCAGGTGAGAAGAGAGTGTAGGACCCTCCCATCAGAGCTGTGCCTTCAGCTTTGCACTGATTGCAGGGCAAGTAAGACAGGGAAATGGGGGAAATGGGGGGAGGCATGAGGAGGGGGTAGGAGGAGGCTGGTGAACAGTGTTACCTGGACTTGAAAGCCAGGTAAACATGGACATTTAGTCATGAATAAATGATAATTTATTAGTCCTGGACTTTAAAGCCAGGTAAACATGGACATTTAGTCATGAATAAATGATAATTTATTAGTCCTGCACTAGGAGCCTGCACTAGCCTTCAGAAAAGCCCTTGGTGGGTCAGTTGAGGCTGAGTGTGGCTGGGGCTGAGCAGCCTGAGCAGCTCCCTTGGCTGATCTAAGAGTGGGAAGGGGAGGAGCAGGGTTGGAGTATCCAGACTTGCAGCTTCTCAGTGGATGCTGAGCACAGACACAGGGCACTGCAGAGCTGCACAGCCCCTCCTCTCCCCCAGGCTGTTTGTTTTCCAGGGAAGCACTGGAGTAAGGATACTGGGTATTTATCAGCCTTTCCAATGCCCTGACAGACAGGCCACATGTCAAACATGCTGTTTATCAGGAAGCACTTTTATTGATTTTTTTTGATAAGAGAGTAAAATATTGGCAAAGGCTTCTCTTACTCCTTATCATAAACATCAACACAGAGCAAATTTCATGCATTAGTCCGTTACTTTTTTTACAATAAACTCACTCATTTTGCAGCAATGTTGCCTCTGGAATTGCTGCTTTGTAGCAGTTATTCAGTTTCTGGAAGTGTCAGATCAGCAGCCAAACAGCACAGCCAGTCCTGGCACTCAGAGGGGATTATCTGGGGCCAGAGAACTGCCCCATGCAAAAACAGATGCTAGCAACAATTTGCTAAAGTGATATGTCCTGTCCCACAGTTGAAAAGTACCCTGGGACCCTTTCTCCATCTGCCTGCACACAGCTGTCATTTGTTTCAGCCTGATTCAAAAGTACATTTTGTCTTCAACAGTTTCATATCAGCCACAAACACCATGAGAAAACAGGACAAAGCTTTCTCTGCAGTGGGAAAAAAACCTTAATGGACAGCTCTTTTTCAGCAAGCCTTAGGAAAAAAACACATGCTTCTAAAAAGGCAGTAAATAAATTGAGATTCAGCCTAAGTGAATGCAGGCTGGTATGTTTTGGGGGCAGGGAGGAAGGGGAGGAGTACAAAGAAAAGGCACTTAGAGTCTTGAAAAAAAATGAGAATCAATAAACAGACTGAAGAACAGCGAACAAAATGCACCAGGATTGAAAATGAAAAAAATAAAAAACCTCCAGCCTTGGGGAATTAATGCTGCATATAGAGCTGCAATGCCCAGGAAAAGAAAAATTAAGGGATTTTAAATTGTTGATGGCTGTGGCCAAAACCCCACTCATCTTTAGCTCCCTACTTTAAAAACGACCTGATATTTCCTATATCCCACTTTATGGCTCTTTAGGACTGGGATCAAACCCAGAAGAGCTGGGATAACAATTTTCTGCCACTCTCAGGGTTATGTCTGTCTGATGGGGTAGGAAGGAACACTACAAGAAGAGGAGGCTTAGGAATTAGCCTTGGGAAGTTTGTGACCATGAATTGTATATAGTGAATGTTCTCAGCACCATAGCATGTTTATAACAAACACGTATAATGGAATATGTATTTATTCTGCTTCTATTTCTTTCTTCAAAATGCTTTGCCATAAACCTGCTAGGCTTCTTAAAGCTTGGAATCCTGTTTGTTTAAGATGCTCTTTTACTGCTGGAGATGTGCTTTTCCAGGCTGAGCACAAGGAGCTCGGGCGGTGAAGCTCTAAACACCTCTCCCATCGATTCCTGCTATCATGCTGAGGAGAAAAATAAGATAATCTCACCAGACCCTGCTCATGTCATGAAAATGCACAGGCAAGGAGACAGAACACGAGGAAAAGCACCTTGTCTCAGCACACATGTCCCCTCAGTCAGGGCAGGTTTCCTCCCACGGGGACACTGCTGCTCCATGGGGTGGGGTGATATTTCTGGTGGATGTGTGAGCAGCTCTGGCCCATCCCAGCAGGAGTTTTCCCTGCGTCTGGCTGCAGAGCCAGAGCCTTCACACTCAAGGGCAGTGATCTGGCTCTGAGGGAGTGAAGAATCACAGAACCAGAGAATATTCTGAGATGGAAGGCACCCACAAGAGCCCAACTCTTAAACAGCAGAGCAAACCCAGTGGGCTGCCCCAGGCACAGGTCTTGCTCACACTTGGGAGGAAGTTTTCCCTCATCCAAATACACTGCAGGGATCTCACCCAGCTTGCAGCAGGCAGGTGTCTCAATGCCTGCCCCAGAGGCATTCAGGCAGCCAAGCCTGGTGTACAGTGAACCTTTCTGAGGTTTGGGATTTGCTTGCTCTCAGGCATGGCACCAGCAGCCCATATGGCCCACACAGCTTGCTCTCCCTTGACAGGCAGCCCTTGGCAAGTTTTTCCTTCTGGAAAGGATGCCTGATCAAGAGTCTTGCTTTAAGCCTGGTTTCCAGGAAAAATGAAAAAAAAAAAAAAAAGCCAAAAGCTCACATGATTTTACTCTGCATGTACAGCTGCCTGGATCTCCCTTAGCAAGCTTTGGAACCATCAGCCCAGCTCACCCAGCTTTGACAAAGAAGTTGGTATTTCCAGCTGCAGTTGTTATTTCTCTTTTCTTTGCTGGGCTAAGAGACCTTGGAGGTGGCACACGGACCTGGTGGAGTGTGTCACATTCCCCACAGGGACATTTCCCTCCTCTGGAAACCAGATCCTGTGGTTGGAGGGACTGGGGCACTGACACTGGACACTGTTTCACCCTCCCACAGGGTGAGGTTAAATCTGTGGAACCCAGGAATGCAGAGGCCTGGGTGTTCACTGGGTAGAGACACCTGGCTCTTGCAGGTTTGTGGGAACAGCTGGGCATTCAGATCTCCCCAGGGAGAAGACTGAAGCATGGGGTCATGTTTTGTCGGCAGGGAACCCCCATGGCAGAGAAACCATGGAGACAGACCTCACAGTGCCCCAGCTTCAGGAGGAGCTGCAGCTGAAGCTTTCATTTCCTTGGATGTCAGAACCAACCACCACCAAGACACAGATCTGTACCAAACCATCTGGTCATTGGGTCTTTCACTTCCCATCTTCCTTACCCAGCCCCCAGCCTGCCCTCTGAACCCACTCCCCTCCTGGGGTTTACAGGAGGAAAGTATCTGCATAAAGCAATGCATTTTATAGTTTGCATTTTATAGTTTGCAGTTGTATTCTGCCCTGCACATCTTCACATCTGCCACAGGTTTTCCTCAAGGTCTCAGCTCTGCAGGCAGGACTCTCATATTCCCTAGGACGTAAAAATGATCTCATGCCTTTTTTTTTTTTTTTTGGCTCTGGTTTCAATCTCCCTTCTCTTTTCCAGCATATGTTTCTCTGTGTTAATTTACAACTATTTTCTATTTCCATTTTTGCATATTCCTTCTCCTTGCTCTCTCTTTTTGCCTGTCTTTTGTCTACTAGTCCTTCTTTCCTCCTTCTGTCCTATTTCAAAATCTCCCTATGAGCCAAGCCTACTATCTGTAAAGAGCAATGCTGTCAGCTTTAATAGGAGCTGAATTAACTCTTGTGGCTTTCATCTTCCCATCTTTTTTTTTTTCTTTTTCCCTGCATCCTCTGTCTGTTCCCATACAAAAATAAATCCTGGTTCCTGCTTCCATTTTCAACTTCTTGGGAATTTACTTGAACTTTTCTTTCCATTACTTACTCACACCCTTCTGCAGCCCTTTCTTGAGCCTTTCCAGCCCTTTTCCCTCTGTCCATCTCACAGTAAACAATCTCCCTAATCTACCATCTCCCCAGCTACTGTGCATTTCAGTCCACACCCACCACTGCTGGATGGGAGCACCTCATACATATTTCAGATTAGGATCTCCTGTTCTCTCCCTTTTCCTTCACAAACTCTGCCAAAAAGGCTTCTGTGGGGTTTTGTTCAGTACTTCTGCCCCTTCCTTCCCTGCTCCTCCCTGCCAGAGATGTGGGTTACACAAAATTACAATTAGCCTGTTAAGTACAGGAGAGATTTACTGTCTTGCTTTCTTCCCAAGAACACGACATGAAGCCTGATGTAATATCATCCAAATCCCTGCAAGGACTGAAATGAAACTCCACAGACCCCGGGGAAAAGAGATTGGCAGACGATGGGTGAAAAAAAGGAATTGGATGGGAGAGAGGACTGTAAAAGATGGGAATAAAGGGGAATATTAGAGGAAGCCCACATTACCTGACACATGGTCTTCTCCCTTATGATCAGGATCTCCCCTGAAATCTGTGCTTCACTGAAACAAGTTATCATTCCCTGGGAAAGTTATTTTAGGAAGCTGATCTAGACAGTAGGGTAAAGGAGGATCCACCCATCATGATCTCAGCTATTTCTTTCCCATTGTTCATAGGAAAGTCATTTTCTTACAGCCACTGCTTCTCTCAAACTTCTGTGCTGTTCTGGGAAACAAAAAGGAAATGGGCAATTTTGTGTATCACACAAACTTGATCACAGAAATACAAGCATGTCTGGAAGGGATTCAGTAATCCTGACAATAACAAAAAGGAGTGGATCCTGCTCCTTTCTGTCCTCAAAACCAGGAGGAGAGGACAGTGAGAGATGTTTCTTGGAGTACCTCCTCTCTCTGTGGGGCCAGGAGGGAAAGGAATCATAAATCAGCATGAAGAGCTGAGAGACATGAGCATCTCCTGCCCTCTTCCAAGGTGTGAGAGAGAAAAGGAGGTGGGGAGATGAGATGGAAGAGGAGATGGTGAGATGAGAGGGAGGATGAGATAAGGATGAGAGTCTCTTCTAGATTTTCCTGGGCTGTGAAACATCTGCATGGGAAAAGCAGTGATATTCAGGGTAGGGTGCTGGGAGCGATATGAGAGCAGAAGACTGAACCTAGCCCTGAGATTTCTTCAGAGATTTCTTCAATTCCACAGTGGAAAAGGGTCAAAAGTGAAGTAAACTCACATCCGTGTTTTAGAAAATGTCTTCTTTTACTTCCAGCCCTGGAAGTCTGTCTAGGCTGCTGCATGCAGGCACTTCTCCAAAACACAGGGGCTAAATGCAAAAAAATGCAGACAGAAAAACCACTCCAAATTGCCAAACAGTTTTTCTGAGAAGGAAAAGGAAAAACAGAGGAAAAAAGAGAATATGCGGAAGAAGAAAGAAGGGAAAAACCCACAAGATCGTAAAAAATTAATTAAAAATATCTTAATTCACAAAAATTCAAATCAGCTATGTTAAGTGAATCATGCTAGTAAGTCAGAACTGCCTTGACTTGCCTTATCTAGACACCAAGTTCTTTAAGTGCATCAGCAGTAAATTATGTGCATTTGCCATGATGTTCTTGCAACCACGATCAGGTTTCTGCAGGTTTTAGTTCTCCTCCTTTCCTATGGCAGGAGCTGAGATGGAAATGATGAACAACTCTGTTAATATGCTTCTCACCATTTCCCATTCCTGGATTACTCAAACTTTCTACTCCAGGCACAGTGCAATTAGCAGCTCTTTCTGCCACTCTGAGGCTTTGCAGCAGGTACATGACACACAAGCTCATGTCCCAATCTCAGTCCACAATGCTGAGTTCATGTGGTTTTCCACAGACTTGCATAACTGCGGGGAAATATCTGCAGGAAGGAAAATGCAATAGTCCCACGTCCATTCAGATGAATTACAACCCCAAAAGAATAAATGGAAACTTGCTTGCAAAAGTCTGTAGACATGAGAAACAGTAGTTTGTGAAGAGAAGTAATGATGTTGATTGTCACTAGAAGCAAAAGGATTGCAGTATAAATAATGCAAGAGGGAAGGAAGAAGGGACAGACAAAAATAATGTATTATTGGTCATAATCAATAAAAGTCATACAGTTTTTATGAGAACCTATCCTCCTTGAATAGGTGAAGGCATAGGAGCATACCGCAGTAGCCTAAAAATTAGAATACTAAAAAGAAGTAAAGCAGACCATGTTTTTACCACCTGTCAAGTAAAACATGACATGCTCCTGAGCAAATAAGGCAGAACGTCTGCTGGCAAAGTGTGCAGAGTATAATGCTGTCATCTGTCTATTGAGGGAACTCAAATCTGCCAATTCAGAGAAACTAGGCCTTCCTAGAAATTAGTAATTTCATCTGATTAATAATGAAAAAGTCTTCTCTCTTTCCTTAGGGAACATCTCCTTTCTTTAGGTCAATTTCTTGGGGAATCCCCCACATCAAACTTGGACCTGAAGAACTTGTGCCTGATAGTTCTGGTGACTGACTGAGTCAGACAGCATGGTTTAGGAGGCATCCTCAGAAAAGCCTTTACCTGATCAATTCCTCAAGTGGCAGAGATTATATTTTCCCCAGTGCCCCAAAACTGCCTTTCTCTGCTCCACTGCATCAGTGACAGATTGTGCCCTTTGTTGTCTGTGCACCTCAGGGTGTTTTCCTTTCCCTCTGTAAAAGCACCTTGATTTTCTAGTGGAAACTGAAGGATACTTACATGCCTGCATACATCCATGAAACTCTCAAATAATGGAAGAGGTCTTTAAAATGCATTTGTGTTTCCTCTGCAGAGAAAACTGAGAGGACTGAGTGTCGCAGACATGTTCTCATTAAAATCCTTACTTAGGATTTTTCCAGCTGGAGCTGAGAAGTTTCAGCAACAAATGTAAACAATGGTTATCTGCTGCTGTGGAATGCAACAGGTCCACCTGTGATTGGCCCATCTTGGATGTTTATAATTAATGGCCAATCAAGGACGAAGCTATCTCGGACAGAGTCCGGGAGAGCTTCTTTGTTTTCTTTTCTATTCTATTCTTAGCTAGCCTTCTGAGAACTTTCCTTTCTTTTCCTTTTAGTATAGCTATAATGTAGTATATATATCATAAAATAATAAATTAAGCCTTCTGATCATGGAGTCAACATTCTTGCCTCTCTCTCATCCTGAAAACCCCTGTGACCATGGTCACAACTGAGGTCAAAGACAATTCACCCTCTCTCCAACATTAGTCAGTGTGATGCATCTATACTTAGCTTTGCTTCACATCCTTTGGTATTCTCCTTCCTAAACACTTGTGTTTGCTACCTTGTAGCTGGAGCAAAGGTGACCCACTCTCCTGCCTTTAAAGGAAACTTAGAAAAGAGAAGACATCACCATGCACCATGCAACAGAAAGGATGACTTGGCAGTAGATGCTCTGCCAGCATGACTCATGCTTGCTTTCCTAGGAAGGGGATTTTACCATGCCCTGGACAAGGACCAGATGACTTTTTTTTTTTTTTTTTAATTCAAAACACTGTCCTGTAAACCATGCACTGACCCAGTGACATTCAGGATAACTGCGTGGGAGGAAGGTAGTGCATAGCTTAGACAGCAGAAACTGAATGTTCAAGCACCCAAGGTAGTCACACTGTGTTCCCCTCAATATGCTCTGACAGTCCACAGACAGCTGCTTGGTCATATGGTGCCACTCTCTTCTCCCTGCTTCTAGCTGCTATATGATATTAAAAGGAGAAGGAAGGAAGGGAAATCCCTTCTTAAAATCATGTACACAAACAATAGCTGCATCAATGCAGATGGAAAGGGATTCTGTCCAAAACAAGTCAAAAGCTGCAAGTGCTTCAGAGTCTGACAGCCAGACTCTCCTGCCTTTCATGAAGAAAGCTCCTGCACCTGGAGATGTCCCCTGAGCACTGAGTCAGGGGAGGAGGAGGAGGAGGGACTTGGTGTGGTAGCCCCTAAAGCCGAGCCCTTGATGCAGAGGGCAGCTCCCACTGCCACCAACGTCATCAACACCCTCACCCAGTGTGACAGTGTGATTCAGGCCATGGGGCAGGGCCCTCAGCCACGCTTCTGATGGAAACTCTTCTCCAGAACTGCCTGGGTAAATCATTACACATATGCAAACCTAAAAGGGCACCAAGGGCACCAAGGCATCTTCCTCATCCTGCGTGGTGACTCCAGGTCAGCTGGGCCATGGTGAACAACATCCTCCCCTACCTTCCCCTTTCTGTGTGAAGGAAGCTGGGCAGGAAGCTTGGAGAAACACTGTGGGTTAGCACTCATGTTCACATCGCAGTGGATTCATTTCTGCTTCTCCTTCTCATGGGGGCAGCATCTTTGGGCAAAATCAACAGGCATTCCCACCTACTCTTTCCCGGTGGTACACGCTCCTGCCTGCAAGCTCCTGTGTTTCCCAGGTGGCTGCTCTAAGAGTAGGGAGGGAACAGAAGTCAGTGCAGGGCATGGCAAGGCTCCAGTGCCACAGAGAGGGTGGGAAAGGGAGGCTGGCTGGGAAGGGCACTGCCATGCAGAGCTACCTACCCAACGGAGAGGATTAGGCAAAATTCTTGCTGCCTTCCTTTGCTCTTCATCCATGATGGTTGCAGCAACAGCAATGGAAAATTTTACCTTGCACAGTGACGTGGAGGCAAGAGAAGAAGTCTGGTTGTTCCTGTGCTGCAGTCACATCCTACCTCCTGCAGAAGGCAAGGTGAGCCAGAGGAAGAGACCTGTGCCAAAATCTGCACTCCACTAAACCACAGCTCCCACAAGAAATGGTTTTAGGCTTGGTAGTGGTCTCACAGCATGTCTGCTGAGAAGGACTCCCCACAAAATATTCTGCCTTTTCATCCACTAGCACCTTTGATGGGTAGTGGAGACCTTATTTTCAATCCTCCAGGTAGCTTCCAGTTTGCCTTTTGAGGTTTCTTTAAGAGTGGTTCATGACTTCAGGAGCAACCTGCTCTCCTGGCTCCCAGTCTACTGGCCACAGCCTTATTTTGCATGGCATCCTTTAATTAGAGAGCAAGAGAGACCTTGTGCCCAGGGCACTCCCAGGGAGGGCAAGTCCTGGGCTCCCATCCCTGCACCAAGGCTGGCTGTGTCAGTGCCTGTGTACCAGATCCACCCGGGCTCCTGCTGTCCCTTCCTCTTGCCTCACACACACTCCAAAAGTATCAAACCCTTTCACATCAAGCAGAATTGCTGCCATGGTGTACTCAGTGTTGCTGTCCCGTGAAATCTAGTAGGTGTTCTCTGGGAAGCTGGGACACAGTGGAGGCAGGATGGCAGCAGCACTGTTGGCTGTGCTCTGAAGGAGCTCAGGGTCTCCTCCTTAACTCCATGTGGGACCATCTCTTCTTGGCCATGGCTCTTGAACTCTGTGTGGGACAATCTCTCCTCTGCCATGGCTGTTAAACTCCATGTGGGAGCATCTTTTCTCTGTCAAACTCTGTGTGGGACCATCTCTCTTCTGCCATGGCTGTCAAACTCCATGTGGGAGCACCTCTTTGCCATGGCTCTTAAACTCCGTATGGGAGCCTCTCTTCTCTGCCATGGCTCTTGAACTCTGTGGGACCATCTCTCCTCTGCCATGGCTCTTGAACTCCATATGGGAGCATCTCTTCTTGGTCATGGCTGTTAAACTCTGTGGGACCATCTCTTCTCTGTCATACTCCATGTGGGAGCATCTCTTCTTAGCCATGGCTCTTAAACTCAGTGTGGGACCATCTCTTCTCTGCCACAGCTGTTAAACTCTGTGTGGCAGCATCTCTTCTTTGCCATGGCCACCACGAGGGGATGGAGGCAGCCAAGAGCCGAGGGACGAGGTGTGACCTCAGCCTCCTCAATGCCTGTCCCCAAAGGGATGAGGTGTGACCTCAGCCTCCTCAGTGCCTGTCCCCAGGGGTTGGTGCCGCCCTGCGGAGTGTCCCAGCTCAGGAGGGCGGATGAGAAGCTGGCTCTGCCTCCTTAGGCACCGCAGGCTCTGGAGCACGGAGCCAGCCCCTGGCAGGGGTGGCACATCCGTGCTCGTCCTACCCGGATCTCAGCCCCGAGCAGCCGCCAGTTTCAGTGATACTGAAACTCATCAGCATTCAAACCTCTTTGGAAGATGGCACTCAAATGACACTTTCACAACACGCTTAATCCAATCTACTTGGAAGTGGCTGCCAAGAGGGGAGGTCCAGCTCTGCCTTCTGGCAGCGAGTTCCCAACCTCCCTCCACAGCAGCCCGCAGCTAATGCAGCTACACCTTCTGCTCAATGAGGGAATTAGTACCGCTGAAAGCTTTTCTCCTCCACTCATTTTGATCTGGATCAGCTCCCTGAGTCTGGTAACTCCATTCCTGCATGAGTGCTGGCACCAGCACAGCAGAACTGGAGGGTTCATGGGGCTGGGATGGGAGTCAGGGGATGGAACAGGACCAGCCCTCTTGGCACTGCCTGAGATTAAACCAGTCAAGAAATAGTCACTGCTGGGTTTTAAAATAAAAAGACCTTAAAAAAGAGTGATTGTATTTGGTTGTTGAAATGAAGGCTTTCATGACTTTATTCACCTGGATGAGGAATTATTTTAGTCTTTGGAAAACACCATATACCAATACCAATGAAAACTGAAAGAAACCTACTGCCTGTTTCATTATAACCACACTTCTCAACTTCTTTAAACGAGGCTTTCTTTTTTATTTTTTTTTTTGCGTTACACTGAACTTGAACACAAAAGCCAGCATCAGAAATGCCAAGGCCATGATGTGCCAGCTCCCCTGCTTTTCCTTGTCTCTGCTCAGGCTGCTTTTTTCTCTCAGTGTGTGATGCTACAGTTAATAGGAATGGCAATTATTAGGGCACGTCAAAAGATGAGCACTGCACACATCAGCAACAGAAACCAGCTTTCTACATTGTGGGCTCTGCTTTCAAAAGAGCTATTTAGACACTGATATTTCTCAAAGTATGGATTGGTGATCAGCCATCACTACTGAAACATTTTAAAAAGAAAAGTGCCTCCACATGAAAAATAGCATGGTAATAAAAGAAGCCAGGTTTAATTATACAATTCAGACAATAAAATATCATGAATTCACTTAATACGCCCGTTATTAGTAATTGCAGTTCAGTTCAAAACTGAGAGCTGTCTGGGTGACAAAACAATCTTGGTTTATCACAAATTTCAGAGAGGAAAATTCTCAGAGAGAGGGGAAAAGGAATTGGGAAGGGCATATCTTGGTTACAGGGTGACAAAACTCCCCACTGCCATTCTCCCTTCCAAACATTGTACAGCCTGTAGTAAATTCCTGAAGGAATGGTTCACCTTGCATCAGTCTCTCTGCTCCAGCACATAAACCAGCAACCAAAAAGCAATCCCAGAGCAAGGGGCTGCCATGCTCCTGTGCTGTACCCTGAGTCATGGCTTTAGGCATTCTGCCCACCTTCTCAGTTCAAATACAATGGGGAGGTGAGATGCACTTAAAAAGGCTCAGCTAAAGTGTCTAAAGTGTCTGGGCCTGTGGGATATTGGCCCTGCTGTTTGTACCCCAAAGTTGCTAAGATAAAACAGACCAGAACAGAAAGATAGAATCATTTTAGAATCAGATGTATGTAGATATGCATGATAAAAAGATACCACTGATACTATGACAGACCTTACAAATATGGGGCAAGCTCATTCACTGTTTTGTGATTTAACACAGAGGCACCTGCTTTCTCTGTAAGTTCTCTAAGCTTCTACTGTGCCATTCCTCCAGGACAAAATTCAAAAGCACAAGAACTGGAAGGTGCTTTCCTCATTCATCACTCTGGGTCAAATAAGGATATTTGAATAGGGAAGGAATGTTACTCCTTACAAAGAGGGCTCATTCTGGCAGTTGGCTACCAACAAAAAGATATACAATTACTGCACTTCTATTTACAGATTTCCTTTTGGAAGGGCATTTATAGCTTCATTCCTTAAAACTAATTTTGACCTAAACTTGTCATGCAAGTCTGTGGTCTGGAAAAAAATAATTGCAACATCAGAACTAACAGATTCAGGTATTTCTGCTTGTTTAGGGGTGACAATGACAAATGACAGAAAAATGCATGCAAAGCTGGAGATGCTTTTGCAATGCTCACCTTGATTGCACTTCCCTCAGATTTTGTGGCAGGTTACAACCCATTGTGCCCTTCTATTTCTCCTGCGTGTACTATCACTTAAGATCTTTGGAAGGAACTGATGTGTGCAGGAAATTGTGCAAAGCATTTGACACTGTCCCACACAACATCCTTGTCTCTAAATTGGAGAGACATGGATTTGATGGGTGGGAACTCCATGGATAAGGAATTGTACTCATAGAGTTATAGTCAAGTGCAGAGCAGTGGCCAAAGGTGCTCCTCAGGTGTCAGTGTTGGGACAGCACTGTTTAAAATCCTTGTTGGTGACATGGACAGTGGCACTGGGGTACTCTCAGGCTGTGTGCTGTGGCCCCCATGCTGGAGGGAAGGGATGCCATGCACAGGGACCTGGACAGGTTGTGAACCCTGTGAATTTCAGCAAGGTCAAGCACAAGGTGCTGCGTGTGGGTCAGGGCAATCCCAAGCACAGACAGACAGACAGACACAGGCTGCATGGAGAATGGGTTGAGAGCAGTCCTGAGGAAAACAGCTTGAGGATGTTGTTTGATGAAAAGCTTGACATGATCCAGCAATTTGTGCTCACAGCCTAGAAAGCCAATTGTGTCCTGGCTGCACCCCAAGATGCAGGTCATGGGAGGTGAGTCTGCCCCTCTGCTCTCATGAGACCCCACCTGGGGTGCTGCATCCAGCTCTGGGGTCCCCAGCACAGGAATGACGTGGAACTGCTGGAGTGAGTGCAGAGGAGACCACAAAGATGATCAGAGGGGCTGGAGCACCTCTCCTAAAAAGACAGGCTGAGAGGATTAGGATGGTTCAGCCTGCAGAAGGGAAGGCTCCAGGGTGACCTTAGAGCAGCCTTCTGGAACCTAAAGGGGGCTACAAGAAAGCTGGAGAGGGACTTTCGACACGGGCATGTACAGATAGGATAGGGGGAAATGGGTTCAAACTGAAAGAAAATAGGTTTGGGTTAGATATTAGGAAGAAATGTTGTTACTGTGAGCATGGCAAGGCACTGGCACAGGTTGCCCAGAGAAGCTGGGGATGTCCCTGGAAGTGCTCAGGGCCAGAGTGGATGGGTGTTGAGCAACCTGAGCTAGCAAAGGTGTCTCTGCCCATGGCAAGGGGGTTGGAACTACACCTCTTTCTATCCAATTATGTTTTTATGATCATTGAGCTCTTTGGAATATGGTACCTAACACACCTATATACAAATAATAAAAACATTAACAGTTTAAAGGTATGAATAATAAAAGCAATATCTCCACTCAATCCCCTCCCATACTCAAGACTTCAGGGAAAGAAGTCAGTGAGGGAAAATTGCTGCAGACTTTTCTGTAGAGAGATTAGCTCTGTACCAAATCCAAAGGCACAGAAAGGAGATGCTTTCTATTTCTTTCTTTTTGTTTGTTTGTTTTGTTTTGTTTCCTGGTAAAACAGGGTGCAGAGCTTAAGTACATGATAATAAGATTCTAACACAACCTTCCCTCTGACCACTAACATCAGCGCATCTTTCAGCAAAGCCAGTCTGCAGATGACTCATGTTGTCTTGGTGCAAGAGCCTGTGCAGGGGGGAGGAAACAAACCACAAAACATGAATATCTTGATCTAGTTAGAGCCCTCTGCAAGGAAGAGCTTTCAGAGGGAAAGTAGGAAGGTGACAGACTAGCCTGACTCAGCTTAATCTGCTTCCATCAAGAACTGACCAGCCCATGATTCTTGTTCTTCCCATGAAACTCACACCCATCCCTTTATTTTTATAGAGAGAGAGAAAAGCATGGCTTTCCCCTCATTTGTCCCTCTTTTGTATACACAGAAACAAGAGATTACCCATGAGCTGTAATAACAGATACTGCGCTTTTATATATAAACCGATGCATGCCATGAGCAGTGTCCTTGAGGCTCCTTGGCTGTGAGATAACTTCTGCTGTAATCAATTTGTTAGTGCAAACAGCTCTGAATCTCACGACTTACTGCTCTTCTAATGTCTGCCTTAGTCTATATGGAGTCTGTTTCACTTAAGTGAGCTAAAAATGACAACTGCTTCTCACAGTGCATATCCTGTTTTGAGCACTGCTGGGGTAGTTTGGCAAGTTGTCTTTTTGCCTGTGTGTGGCTAAGAAATGAAGTCACTTCCCAAAGTATTTGAGATCATAAAGATACTTTTTACATTAGACTGATGTAATTTGTCATTAGAACAAGTACCAGAATCATTTTATCAGACCATCCTAAAGGTTTGCTGAATTCTAAACAATTGGGAGACTTAAAGTGATCCGGTCCTTTAAAAGGAAACATAGCTCCTTAATAATAAACCTAATTGTTTTAGACAGCGTTGCTGATGGAATATTTTCCCAATTCAGCATCTAACATACAAAATCTGCATTAAGACTCCGCAATCTCATCTTTGCTTACTGCAATGCCAGGAGTCAGCATTTACATAATTGCCTGACCACCCCACCTTTTAGGCCAAGTTGTTTTACACAACAGCCAGCAGCTAAGTCATCCCTGGTTTTATCTGTTGCTGCCTTCCCCCTGCATTAAGATATCACTTTCTCGATCCCAACAGCCTCAATGCTCTCCCATGACCTTGAGAAGGGGAAGCTCTGAAGCAGCTCCCAGGTGGGAGGCTGGTGTGGCTCTCAGCAGGTTTGGGATTAGCAGGGCTGCTGGGCCCACATGGGAGCCACGTGCATTTCAGCAACTGCAGCTTAGTCACAGACACAGCAAGGCAAACCCTTGAGTCACACAATCCTCCTCCTCTTACACAAAGTTTAACCTGTAAGGAAATGCCGCTTTTGCTGCCCCATAGCACAAGATTTCAGCTGCTCTTCCACCAAAACTTTTCTCTCGTGCTTTTTTAGAATGCAAAGGGAATGGATACCATACTCACGGCTGTGCTGTGCTAATGTAGCACTGTTTTTCTGACATTACTCATAATCTAAATCAGCATCACATTGTCTCTTGTGCAACATTTAAACAGTATTGTCTAAACCCACACCAAGAGAAGTTACTGGGAGATCAAAAGGCACACGGGTGAAACTGCATGAGCTGCTTTTGTCTGGGGTTTCGAGGTGCTCCCCAGCAGGAGCTGTAATGTGGTTTCCAGCTGATGCAGAAGGGAGCCACACAGCAGAACAGGTTCTCCCTCTCCCCCTTGTCTCCAGAACACAACTTCAGCATCCAGCACAGGGCTCTGCACCTTTCACACTGCATTAGTTCCACTGCACAAAGACCGGCGAGCTGTTATGTTAGGAAACCAGGGTAATCCCTCGCCTTGTTCCTGACTTTTTTCCTGGCACCTTCCCAAGAGGAGCTGAAAACATTACAAAAAGAACAAGCATCGCCAAACTAAAAATTATCCAGCCTTACAAAGCTGTTCTTTACCCCAGAAAGGAAAAACTTTCCAAAAGATATATTTTTAAACACAGAGTTAGGCCAAGTGTTTTAACTTACACAAACATCTGCCAACTAGTACCATGTCTGGAGTGCTCATGTTTTACTACAACATCCTAACAGTTGGGCTGAAAAATAAAGTGCTAAGGAATATCTGAATTTAAACAAAAATATCCTTGAAGTTGAGAGAAAAATTATTCTATTTTTAGAAGAAAAACCCCAAACCAACACTACCAAACAAGGCCTAAATTTGATGACAGTAATACAAAGTGAAATCTCAGTATGTCTACAAACTTGGCATTTCAGTGCCTGAGAAGAAAACTTACATGTAAGGACTTACATATCTATTAAACATTTATTCTCTGTTATATATTGTATCACAACCAGCAAGGGCACTTTAATATCAGAACTTAATGTTCTAACACAATACAGACACCCAATTCTGAGGTACTTTACTTGACAAAATGAAAAAAACAAACTAGAAAGAAATCAATACAATCTGGATAACATAAAACCGATTAACTCCTGGTATCCAAGGAGGATTAGAGGAAAGAAATGCAGAGAGACTGGAGAGGCAAGTCTGCCAGAGCTCCCCACAGTACATTAAGATACTTCCCGAAAAAAGCAAGAGTCATTGCTAGGCTTTGCTCCAACTGCCATGAATCGCTGCCTGCAGAGTAACCATGACTCGATCTTCTCAGATTTTGTTAAAGAGGCACTGACCTTCAATCCAATACTCACACAGAGCAACTGCACTGTGCAGCTGGGAACAGCTTACTAAAATTCAGGCCATGTATGGTTAAGTTTAATATGGTGATTCAAACATTTTAGATATGCCAAGTTACCATCGCTGCCCAATTGCTTTGATGGAAAGAAAACAAAGGCACAAAACCCCCTCTTCTTGCTTACAGATTTCTGTATCTAGTAAGGCAACTCTGAATGCGACACAGAAGAAAAACAGAAGAATTCCAGATGTTAAAAATATCATTTAATTAAAGAAAGATAAATCATACCAAAAGTTTAGGTCACTCTTCGTTAATACATTTGCATTTATTTTAGAATATACTCTACATCTGAGTAAAAAAGTTTTAAATAAACTCCAGTACATGTACAACCACAGGACCCGCCATCTCTCCCACAACAGAGGGATGTTCCTCAGCTCTCTGGGTTCCCTCCGAGGTGACAGAAGCAATTTTGTGCCAGTTTCGTTACGTTCATCGGCTTGAGTGGAGCTTCCTTATCGGCCAGCAATGCCACCACCTCGTACGCACACGGGTTCAGCCTCCCTGCCGGGGCGCACACAGCGACTGCTCGCCCCGGACCGTACAACGAAAAAAACACGGAGGGGGTCAAAATAATTAATAAACTAGTAGTGATTAATTTACATTTCTTTCTCTCTCTTGTGCGTTGGTAGAAAACCTGCTGCAGTCTCGGGAGCGCGCAGGGAAGCCCGGGCCCGGGGCGCTGCCCTCGGCCACCGCAGCAGCGGCGGCGCCGGGTGGGGACGCGCCGCTCCCGCCGGCCCGGAGCCCCTTCCCCGCTCCCCCCGGCGCTCAGTGCCCCCAGCTGCTGACGCCGATCTCCTGCTTGTATCTGTTGGTGAGCACGTTGGCCTTGCGGGTGAGCTTGGAGAGGACCGAGTGGAGTCCGCTGAGGTGGTAATGGAACTGCTGCTCCAGGTCCTCCTCCCCCTCGCCCTCCTCGGCGGGCCCGCCGCCCAGCTTGTCCTTCTTGCGGGCGGCCTCCTCGCCCGCCGGCGGCTGCACCACGCCCCACTCGATGTCGTTGCGGATGGACTTGAGCAGCATGTAGTGGCTGTACATGTCCCTGCGGGAGAAGTAGGCGCCGGGGTCGCCGGGCGGCAGGGCAGCATCCCGGGGCGGGCACACGGCGCCCGCCGCGTCCAGCTCCTCCAGCAGCAGCGGCACGTCGCGCAGCAGGCTGGGCACCATCACCGTCTGGTCCATGTTGTTGACGGCGCCGATGAAGCGGTTCATGGCGTTGAAGAGGGAGTACTTCTGGCTGTACGAGTCGCAGATCTGCATCATGCTGGCGGCCGGGCAGGCGTGCTCAGCGAGGCGGCTCGGAGCGGACCAGACCCCGGGGCTCCTCCGGCGGCGACCTCCTCCGCGCTAGCGGCACCGGCCGCCCTCCGTGCCGGGCTGGGCTGGGCGGCTGCTGGCGATCAGAACCCTGCAGGGAGGCGGGGGCGCCGGGGTTAGAGGCTGCTCTCCGTCTCTCTCCTCCCTCCCCCAGCCCGCCTTCCCGTCCTCCCGTCCCCTCCCGCCAGCGCCTTCTCCTCCCCCGCCGCCTTTATCCGCGGCCCCGCGTCCTTCCTCCAGCCTTGCCCTCCCCGTCCCTTCTCTCACCCTCCGCTCCTCCGCCTGGGCTCGCTGCCGCCGCTGCCCTCCGTACAAAACTGGCCAAAACGCAGAACTTCCCCGCGACTCCTCCCGGGAACCGGGTGCGGGGTTGGCCGAGGGAATGGCAGCCCCGCCGGTAATTACAATTGGAGCGGTCCCCGGCTGCCGTGCCGCGGGGAAGGCACCCACCGTAGTTCGAAGCTGTTCCCCGCCGCCCGTGGCCGCACTCCCATCCCCGGCGCCGTATTTATAGCGCGTATCTTACAACAAGGTGTTCCCCAGTGCCACCCCCCATGCCGCCACGACAGATAAAGGCGGCGGGCGGCGGCCACGGCGGCTCCGCCTCTCTCCCCCCACCGGGGGAGGGCGCCGGGAGCAGAGCCCGCACCGCGGGCATCCCGAGGGGGCCGGGCCACGCGGGCTTGGCGCTGGCGGCGCAAACTGCGGGGCTGAGGCCGCAGGGGAGCCGTTCCAGAGCGGCGGCGACTCCCTCACATCCTAACCCTGGGACAAGGCAGCCGCGGTGCCGCCGCGGGCCCGGCTCGCAGCAGGAGCGCCGTGCCCGACCGGCGCTGAGGGCCCGCGCTCCCTCCGCCGGGCGGGGCCGCGCCGGAGCGGGGCGGGGCGAGCGGCTGCCGGGTGATTGACAGCCCGTGCCGCGGGACACGCGGGCCCCGCGTGCTGCCCGCGTTCTCCCGGCCCGCCCATTGGCTGCCAGGCGCGCGGGGAGCGTGACAGCGGCTCCGCCCCCCGGCGCGCCGCGTGCCCCAGCGCCAGTCGCAGCGGGCGGCCGGGCGGGGAGGCCGCGGGGGTTGTGTGAGCCCGGCCAGGCTCGCGTTGCCACCCCCCAGCAGCGCGCCAAGAGCCGCGGCCACCCCGCGCCGCGCCAGCCCGGGGGTGGCAGGGGAAGCCCGGGCAGCCTCCGGGGAGCCTTTGGGCAGCCTTTGTCTGTGTCCCGGCGCTGCGCAGGGCGGCCGGCATCACCCCACAGCCTCACCTCCGGGCCCAGCCAATCGGCGCGCCGCCGTCCTTTCCCCGCCAATCAGCGAGCCCCGCCAGCAGCCAATCAGAAACAAGTGCGCCCCCCCCCATACGCCCCCGCCCTGGTAACAGGCGGGTTGGCCGCGAGCGCTGCCGCGGGTCACGTGGGGCGGGGGGCGGTTGCCATGGTAACGGCGGGAGCATCACCGGGAGGGCCGGGGCCGCTCCTCCCGCATCCACCGGGGATGCCGCGAACGGGCAGCCCGGCCTGAGAGGGGCCCGGCACCCTGCTCTGCCCGCCCTGCTCCCCGCAGCCCCGGTAACCCCCGTCCCCAAGGCAGGCGGCCGCTTCCCTGGGTGGCAAACCCGGGGTTGGACCGCGGGCAGCTCGTGCGCTGCAGATACTCACAGTTAAGCAGTAGCCAGAGATACGGGCTGGTATAAAATTATGAGTTGTTCGCAGATAATTCACTACGGGGAGAAGAAGAAATTATCTCACCGGGCCAGAAAATTGGCCGCGACTTATATTTGCATCTTTATATAGATGCAGTGTGTCGTTAACAGACCATTAACAGTTTTGCTGCCTTTAATTGAAATGCAGCCTGCACTGAACGTTCAATACATTGGAAAAAGCAATAAATCTTTGGAAACGAGGGGAATTGGTTTATTGTCCAACTTTCTAAATTAAAACAATTAAACATTTGAAGAAATTAAAACTGAAGTCTTTACCTGAGGTTACGACATGCTGGCTGGGGAGGAGGAAGAATTGGCAGAAACAACCCAGCTTGGAGCTGCAAAGGGGGGAAGTACATGAGTCTTCTGTGTGATGGTATTATAGGAATTAGGGTCTGAGCAGGAAATTTGTTTTCCAAGAGGTATAGCCACACATTCTGCTTTCAACTGTAAATATTTCCTTATTTTAGTGAGGCATGTGCCTCACTCATTAGGCTGAGACAGATCATACTTAAGTCAAACTTAACAGCATAAAGGAATTGGGGTTTTTGTTTTTTTGTTGTTTTTTTTTTTTTATTTATGTTCTGATCAATTTTGATATGTGACATAAATGTCCCTGGTACATATAATGTGCATCATGAACACAAGCCTGGCTAGGTTTGGTTGCTCTTTGGTTCAAACAAAATAAAGGAGCACTTATTCCTTACTCCAGTGGTATGTAATTGACATGGCTGTGCACATGAGAGGAAAAGAAATGGCACTTTTTCCACTCCTCTTGAGGAAGATATGATCCCATTTAAGGTAAAAAATTTTGTATGCAAGTGGCATTTGTTTGAAATGTGTCCTGTTCAGAATGTTCTGGTTATCATGGCCGTGCAGGCCCTGGAAGGGGAATCAGATGGAAAGCCCTTATCATGCCTTGGGCAATGAGGAAGTTTGCATGTTTGCTCTCTGGCAGTTCAAGAAAGTGTAAATGTGCACCTTTGGCCAGCATGGTCCTGTGTAGGGAAACGTGCAACAGGAGTCTTTATCCAGCACCTCAGCCGGGTGGAGCACTCCTGATGTGCCAGCAGTGTGAGGCGAGACACCTTTCGGCTCCAATAAACTTGGTTCTGCTATTCAGGAAAGCAGGAGTAACATAAAAGTTACTATATGAGCTAAAAACCTTTAATTTTCCCTGAAATTAACGAGGGCTGGTGGTGTTCAACCCTTTCTGGACCAGAGCCTTCTTTTTTTCTTCTTGCTGAAGAAGATGAGGGGTGAGCTATGGCTGTTACTCTTTAGCTGTTCCTGTTACTGAGCTATGAATGGCATTGACTGTTTGACTTAGCTGTAAACCTTTCTTTAGCCCCAGGAACACCGAGGTTAGTGCCACAAAGGTTGGCTATAGGAGCAGAGCTGCTGCTGGCCTGTCTCCTCTGGCAGCATTAGCAGCTGTGCAGTGTTTTTCAAGTTAAGACAGATGATTCTGTCAGCTTGAGTGGGTTTTCATACCATTTGCAAGGCCTATCTAATTTCTCTGTTCAGTGGCAACAGGATAACAAACCCTCTTTGTTCGCAGCTCTCCCAAGACACGTGCTGGCACAGAGGTGCCCCTGGCACACTGCAGACCAGAAATGGCTACACTTTGGTGGCTATGAAGTTGTTCTGCTGCGCAGTGTTTGCAAAATGAGATGAGATCTTGCGTGGGCAAGAAGTGATAAATATGTGTAAATGTTTATTTAGTGTTGCATTCTTTGGGCTAGGAGTGCCATTTGGGCCAGCCTTGTAAGGGCAACATCTCTTGGGAATTTCGCTTCCTCTCATAATCTGTTGTCAATGTGACATGGCAGATTAGAGTTCAGCCTTGGAAACTGAGAGCTGTGTTCTTCTATTCCTATTTGACATACATTTTTGCTCAAATTTGTGAGCTGCTCCCATCATTTTGGGGAGCAGTACAGATGCACACATTTAACACTTCTTTCTCTTTGTGGAAGCGAGTCCAGTTGTACCAAACACTGAACTGGGGAAACCCGTCATTTCTCATCCAGAAGGAATGTATGTAAATTCATCATCTTAATTGATGCCTCTCCATGAGGTTCATATAATCAGCCCTTGTAGCTTAACATGCTAATGAACAGGGTAAGTAGAAATCTAATATATTAAAGGAATGCAGACCAATTTGTCTGAGCCCTGCTGAGACCTGCAATGTAAGTTTTGCAAAGATTTGCTCATGTCTCTCCTATCTTTCACTTAGCTGCCTTTTACTCCTCTCTCTGTTGATCCTCAGTGAGTGGAGTGATTCTCCAAAGTGCCCAGAAGGCTCTGTGAGGATGTGCAGAGGGGTCAGGAGGATGTTTGGAGGAGGCAATGGTGATGGTAAATCCCCTTTCCCTCTGGCACTTTGCACGAGACCACACACACTGGAGCTCTGTGTCCTCACATCCTGGCATGGAGCAGCAGTCCACAGTGAAAAGTGTGGGATCCAGCAAGAGATCTGCTGGCAGTGGAATCAGGAGCAGTGCTGGACAGGTAGGGCAGCTGTCTCAGGCAGCTGAGCTGCTGCAAAGCCCCTCTGAGTTGCCTGGCTGCAGTTTGTACCTGGATCTCTCCAGCTCTGTCAAATCCTTGCTTCCTCAGTTTTCCTGGAAATCATTACACACACAGTTTCAATCTGTTTGCCAGTTACTCTGGATTTTCAGGGCCTGGAATCATCTAGCTAGAGCTGTGAGGTCGAAACAGGCTGAATCCTCTCCCTCCTTAAAGGATCGATGCTGCCACAGACTGTTTGCCTGGTGTGTGCATAGCATCCCTCTCCCCTGTCTCTTGCCAGCCCCATCCATCTTCCTGGAAGCTGGTCTGAGCAGGCACTGCAGTGTGCAGTGCCCAGGACAGCAGCAGCCCTTTTCAAATGGCTCCTTAGTGCTGCCATAATAAGCCTGATAAATAAAACATGGCTTGCAGACACGGATTTACTGGAGAGGGCTAAGGGGGCTGTAGCTCCCTCATTAGTATCTCCCGGTGCAGCATGTGTGCTCCTCATTATGTGGCACAGTGGCGGTTGTCTAGTCATCCATGATGAGGCTGCAGCCACTCCAAGGATGCACCAGGGATCCCAGGGATTCTTTTTTTTTTTTCTCTCCTGTGTTAATAATATGAATTTAGAAGAAAAAAAAAAAAAAGAGCTTGAATATGAAGAGGATAAAGGGGAGAAGATTGCAACTGGGTCTGATTTTTTCTCCCTTGCGTCTCTGTAAGTCGGCAGCAAATGCAGAGAAATCTGTATAGCTGTGCTGATATGGAACTGACATGAGCAGGATCGAGACCTCTGCACTGCACAAACTCCTAATTTGGGGAGCTTTGCTTCTGTTCATTCTAAAATGCTGCTCATAAACTTGTGGCCTAAGTATAAACTTTAACATCTCCCTCACAGCTTTTGTTTTCTGTTCAAGGGAAAGGATCCAATTTGGCTGATTTCAAGTCCCTCAAAGCTGGGGACTCAGGAATCTGGGTTAATCTGAGCATGGTTTGTGGAGGTTTGATCCAGCTTTTCTTTCTGGCCTCTGCTTAAATCCCTCCTACCTCCTGCATACAAGTTGCAACTGCATCATCTTAGTAACCCTGTGACCAAGAGGCATGAGAGTCTCCTGTGAGACTGTAATCTCTCTCTAAACAGCTCTCTGGCGGGTGCTCCTGAGTGCTGATACATCATGCAATTTTCTCCTTTAGAGGTTTGCCGTGTCATCTCCACCGTGATCCCTGCCCTGCCTGCCCAGTGCCGGCGAGCCAGAGCCCAGGGCCTGCCTGGGAGATGTTCCTGGCACAGCTCTGCATGGCTGGGGCATGCTTGGGGTCATGAACAGTGACAGCAACATCTGCCCCTTCCTCTTTGCCTCTCGGCCATGGCCTGGCAGGAAAGAAACCTTTTTAGGATGGCAGAAGACTTTAGTGGCGCAGCAAAGTAATCCTCAATAAGCTCAGGACTTTTCTGTAATGGTATTTAATATGCAGATAGTCAAACGAATGCCGCTGTGATATATTTTTATGGACAAATATTATATATTAAGCCCTGATTTATAGGTTTGAGTGTAATACCTGGGGCTCTGAGGAGAGCCTTTAATCTCTGTCAGCGAGGCAGCACGCATGCTAAAGCGCCGAGTAAATCTGCACGGGAGTGCTGAACTGAGCGCAGCATATATCAGAGTTCTTCTGCCTGATAAAATTAAATACACCAGACCACCTTTGTGTGACATTACCGGGCTGATTCGCAGGGGCTGACAGCAGGAAATGCCCATCTGTGCTTCCCACTGTGACCCAAACCTGCACCATTCCTGCTGCATCCTAAGGGTGCCTGTCCTGCTGCATCCCAAGGGTGCCCATCAGTGCTTCCCACTCTGACCCCAAACATGCACCATTCCTGCTGCATCCCAAGGGTGCCACCTCAAGGTGTCAGAAGATGTTCCTGGGTGGAGAAAGGTCCGTGTTGGCGATGTTCCCCCTCCGCCCATCACCTCCCTCCCGTGTGACCGCCTGGGTGCAGCGGAGGGGGTGCCAGTGCCCTGTTTCCCCTTCATCAGTAAGGTGAGCGTCGTCTCAGCACGGCGCTCTGCATTTAATAATCTCACCAGCTCAACTGTTTTTATCTGAATCTCCCTCCTGAACTGATAAATCTAAATTGCACATTTTCCAACCCGCTTTAGCGGAGGGGGAAATCTCGCAGGTATCCTCAGGTGACGCTCGGGCTCTGCCGCGCCTCTCCGGCTCCATCTACTGCGCTTTGCCGAGACTGCCGCCCCTTCCCGCTCCCGCAGGAGCTGCCCCTTCATCCCGCCGGGATGGAGCGAAAACCGCAGCTCTGGTTTTGCTTAAAAGGCCCAGAGCTGCCCAGGTGGTGAAACAAATACCATACGCGTCCATACAGTCCCAAAAATGGTAATTCCTCGTTGTAAAGCAGCCAGTGATTTTCAGAGCCTGGCTTGCTGCATGGATTCTTCATGAGAAGGAGCAGAACAAAGGTGGCCACTGTCACTGGAGCTTTCTGCTGGAGCCAGAATTGGGGATGTGGCAGGATGAGGGGCTGGAGGATGTGGGAGTCCACAAAATCAGAGGGTTTTGGGAAAGCTGCAAAAGGCAGGTCCCAGAGACAGTAGAACTGTGATTGGAGCTAAGCAGTAGCCATGAGACAGGTCAGCAGAAAAATTATTTAAACTGTAGAATAGCAAGGACAAATAGAACAATGGTGGGTGTATTAATGCTTGTCTAGAATAACTCTCTAGGCTACAGAAAAGTTTATCTAGCAAGATATTTGGAAGTTTGAAGCTTAATAACGGAGCTCTGTGCATTGTGTTTTAAGGCTTACAAGCAGGTATTGTATTCTAAAAAAGCAGCATTGTTTTAACCAAAGGTACATGTGATCATAGTGGTTGGGTAGAACCACTCTCAATGTGCTTTTGCTTTGTGTGATTGGTCAAAAAACTTATAAAGCAAGTTGTAACATTAAGTTCTTTGTCTGCTGCCTGGGATGTGAGCTGCTGGCATCTTCCCATTGTCATAACCAGGTAATGAGACTGATGCTGGAAAATAAGAGAGCTCAAGGCACATTCCACAGCATTCCCATCCCGTTTGTGATTTGTACATGGACCCCTGGCTGGCGAGAGAGGAGAGCTCTGTGTGGAGAGGAGGGGCCCTGCCTGGGAACAAATCTGCTTGTGCCCAAAAATGCCAGGGGGAAGATATCACCTGGGATTTCTGATGGGGACTTAGAGAGTGGGATAGAAGCAGCAGAATTTTCCTGTGAAAGTCCTATCTCTTCATCTCACATTCAGTATTGAGAGAGAAGCTGCTCTGAAAGAATATCCTACTTTTCCTGGCTCTGTAGTTCAGATCTGACATGAAGGCGTTGTGTGTCCTTATTATAAGCACTCCTATTATAGTGTGGTTTTGGCTGGAGGATGCTGTGTGGTTAAAGAGGACTATTACAACCAAAAATAGTACCAGAGCTCCCCAAATGCTATGACTATTATGAATTTATAAGATTAATATTTAGTTGCTCTACAAAAAGCACCAAAAGCTGGAAGTCAAAATCAGAACAAAGTTGTGCTAGGGACTGCATATAAGTTTTTTTTTTTAATATACCTATTCACAGTGCATATTTCTGTAGGTGATAGATTAACATAAAAATACTGCCAGTTTTCCAGGGTTGTAAAACACAAGGTACGTCATGTATTATTTTTTAATTGAAACTCAGATTATCTGTTTGAAATGAATTTGTTTCAATGGCAAGTAGCATGTTTTTCCACAGTCCTTGTGAAAACTGGAAATAAGGTAGATTTGGCAGCTTAGCCTATGAAGTTCTGGGGCAAATCTCTGAACTGAAAGACCAGAGGGTTTTGTCCTGGCTTTGATGAAGTTCTGAAAAGAGCTAAATTAAATCCATGCTGTAGCCATATGTGCAATTTTGTTCTACTGGAATAGCTTATAGCTGTCAGTGAATTTCCCCATTCTCCCAGCATTGTGTAAGGGATGACACAAGAGACTGAAGGTTACTCTCTCCAGTATTAACAGGCATTTGCAGCCTTAAAATTATTACAACAGCATTTTTTCATTTACATGGCTGGAGAGAATCTGTTTTTGCAGTAAATTTGTATTTCAAAGCAGATTTTTGTGTCCATCATTATTGGTGGTTTACAAGATTTCTCTTCCTTCCCTCCCCCTCCCCCCCTTATTTGGGGATGTGGGAACAAATGAAATAAACCCTTCATAAAAAATAATTTTGTCCAGGTGGAACATAAATCAGCCAAAAAAATATTATTCTACATGGCAAATAAAAAGCATATGCTGTATTATTTAAAGCACAGCCTCCATATTCACATACAAAATTAATGCTACAGTGGGAGGTAAAACTGATGGAGGCAGACAATGAAAATATTAGGAGTAAAACATCATGCCAGGAACAATTCAAGCAGAGCCACTTGCAGGGTCATGGTCGTATTCCATTTCAAATGGGCATGGAAATATACTGTGGGTTATTCTTCTCCAGAGATGCACACATAATAAGCACCTGCTCCCCATGTCTACTCTTCCCTTTTAACTGTTGATTTATTGGATGTTTCTGAAAGCTGTGGTCAGGCCTGTGAGGGATGTATAACGTGGTGCCTGCAGGAAGGAATGGCAGTGGGCAGAGGAGCTGCCACGTTTCCATCCCTGCTGTGGGTTCCCAACAAAAGCTGGCTATTCCTCAGCTTCCAGGGGAAAGGGCACCTCTGGAAAGTAAATCATGGCCCTGGTGCCTGGCTCACACCTAGGAAAGTCAAAAAAATTATAAACTGTGTTCCTTGCCTCAGACTGGAGGAAATGGTGGGTTGAGAGGGGAAACACGCAGTGTTCAGCAGTCCAAGGCACCAAAAGGGATCTTTGCCATCACATCACAGCATCAAGGAAACTATATATGAGTATAAAACATAATATTGCATGTGTTTTAAATGATTTTCAGAAGGTTGTGAATCCAGCCTTGTTATATGTGTGTGAAGGTGCAGACCACATACTACTGCTCCCTACTACACTGGAAGAGTATCACCAGCAAATATTTTATTCTCATCCTGGTGCTCCCCAGGTTGGGAGGTGTTTTTGCTCCATTCCTCCTCTGAAGTGGAGCCTCACTAAGTAAGAAATTAACATAATCTTCAGATAATATTGAAGGGAGGTCACTACAAAGAGACTTTGAATTAATATGATGTTTATCCCTTTAGTTTAACAACAACATCAACCAAAAAAAAGCATGCAGAGAATGTTCTTGCTCTCTGCCCTTCTATTTCACTATTCTCTGATATTTTTTCTCTGCAGCAAGAGTGGAGCTTTGCAGCCATGAGGTCTTGAGATATTCTTGTCTTGGTGGCCCTTGAGACAAGGGCCAGAGCCACAATGGACAGATCATGCCCATTTAGGAAAAAAATAAAGAAAATTATATTTAATTAAAAATGGGAATCAGAAAATGTAGAGCTATTGAGAATCATCCTGAACTGGACATTCCATGTACATGGCTAAAAAAAAAAGTGCACTGTAGCGACTGGAATAATTCATGGTTCAGTTCCCCTATGATGGTAAGCAGTTTATTGACCTAGAACTACAAAATCATTCCAAATGACATTTGACAATGCTGAACTTCTGACACAAATCCCCTGATGTAAGGAAATGGAGAGGGCAGCCACATTACCTTCCACTGAGCCCTGCTGTGTCTTTAAATAGCAGCAGGAGAGGTGCACCTCATTCAGAAAGGTAGAAGAGCAATAGAGGAGCAAGAAACTCCTGTATTTTAACCCTGGCTCTTTCAATGGTTCTGAGTCAGTCACTTAGGGCCAGACATTCAGGTGTTAATCACGAGTGTTTACACAGAGCTTCCTGTGTTCATTCCTGAGCCCCTTGGACCTGATTTACACACTCAAAGAGCCATCAAGGTGTTTAAAAACCAAGTCCAGGTGGTGCCTTCTGGGCAGGATGAAGAAGGGTCCCTAAGGCCTGATTGTACAGTTCATTATGGAGCTGTGAGTCCACCCCAGTTTCAGCTCTGCTTGTGACTACTCTCAGTCAAGGCAAGGCCTGGCTCCTTGTGTGTTGTCACCTGCAAGGACACACAGCCTTGGCCACCACACTTTCTTCAAGGCCCTGTTGGATGTGAGTTTATTCTGGTGTCTTTCAGTTTAGTAACCTCAAGTAATCTCAATTGCTATAAATAACACCACCAATGTTCTTTCACAGAAGCTTTATCTTTTGGCTGATGCCATCCCTTTCAGTGTTAAGACACTGTTGTGCCCAGTTTTTGCTGTAGCCAAATGGGACTAGAAGGAAATCAATAGCCCCATATTACCTGTCACTTACTTAAGCTTGGTTTGAACCCATGTTTGTAAAGCTGAAGGCTTTTGTAATCCATTGTTGTGTCACTCCCAGCCAGCCCACCTCTGAGAATTTAATATTCCTACATTTTAAGAAGAAATATATTGGACAATGAAAATACATGTGTGTTTAGTTTTAACATTTAAATCAACTTTTTTTTCTGTTATTAAGGCTGTGCCAGAAAGAGACTGCTTTGAAAGGAGACACATCTGCTCAGAGCAAAGACTTCCATAACTCATTCAGAGTTACTGGTCATACCCACAATATTAGTGATAAAAATTGATTATCCATTCCCACTTGCTTCATGATCCATAGCTTTTTTCCCATTCATATTGTAAGTTGGTTTATACAGAGTGAGGCAGTGTTGCTTAAATAGCCAAGGAAAAGCATGATACACCTGACTAAAAGCCCCCACCAGTAGAAAGCAGGATTTTTTTCATGTTAGTCTTGTCCTGTCCTGAAGGTAGAAATAATCTAAATTTGGCAATTATCTTGACTTCTTTCAGCCCTGAAGAGCAGATGCCCTTCTGCCAGTGTGTGTGCACTGCCCAGTTAGGCTCACTGCTGCCCTTTTATCCCCAAGTGCAAAGTTTGGGACTTGGTAGAGCACTGTCATTTAAAGAAGAGTGTTCTGAGACCCCTAGCTCATTTTGGGACTGCAACCAGCAGCTCATAGAAGGCAAGGGAGTGGGGGAAGGACTGAATATTGCAAGGATTGAGAGAAAAATTAAAGGGAGGGAACAAAGCTCAAAGCTTCTGCAAAGCTTTCTCAGTGAAAGATCTGTTTTGAACATCATATTTCAGCAGCAGGGGCTCAGCTGCTCCCAAGGAGGGTACCATGCATCTGATACCTCCAACAGGATAGCATCATGCCCATGAGCATCCAGAGCCTAGTGCACTCTCCTGCAGCTGTCAGGGAGAGCAGGAATATTCTTGCCATCAATCCTGTGTTCACAAGCATGGAAAGGACAGAGAAGTTTGGATATCCCCTCTGATGAAACTGTAAATGTTGCAATCTCCAGCTTAAGTTGATCCTTGTAGTCTAACAGGTAGATATGGTGGGAGAATAGAGGTAACTCTTAAATGGTATAATTTGTGATGTTGCAGTTGTGACGATGAGTTTATTGACATTACCTTAACTCCCTGTTAAGAGGGTGATTAAACCATGACACTCCCTTACCAAAAATGGAGAGGGATTTACTGGCCTGCCCAGAGATTTTTTTTACTTAGATCTAAAAGATTTTTGTTATTTGATCCAAAACTGAGGATCCTGATGATTCCACCTTTCCCTCTGTAACTCCTTTTAGCATAAATAGGTATTATCTGCACACAAGGGAAAAGGGAGAACAGACTCCTAATAAAATTACTTCACACCTTAAGTGCATGGATGATAGCTTCCCTCACAGAGTTAAACACCCAAAGCACAGACTGACGTGAGATTGAAAGAAGAGGTGTTCCCACTTGGGACTATAAAATGTAAATCTCTTTTTGTTCAATAAGGGGATGAGACAAGTTTTACCACTCAGTTGCCGTGTGATCCCTTTTGGAGAAGGGACTGCTTGTCCTGCACAGGATCTCGAGCAAGCCACTGCTGCCAGCAGGAGCAATAAGAAAAATCAGCCTCGTCCACATCCTTAGAGTCCCCTCACCTCGGTGTTTATGAGCAGCATCCGATCTTTGGGGGGATCGCTGCGGTTTGGAGGAGGGAGGCAGGGCAGGGCAGGGCAGGGCAGGCAGAAGGGCAGGGCGGGACGCGCAGCCCCTGCTCCACCAGGTGCCCCCGCACCCGCGGCTGCCAAACCTGGCGCTGCTTTGCCATCTAGTGCCGCTCGTCCGGATTGCAGGAGCTCGGCATCGCTCGGAAACCCGGCTGGAATTACAGGAATTCAGCTTGGGCTGTTTTGGGGTTTTTTTTCAGCGTTAAATCCCATCAATATTTCATGTGCCACAATGGCTGCGGAGCTGTATCTGGAAGAAGCAGTGGGTGTTTCGTGAGGTCGATGGTAGTGGGAAGGGAATAAATCACTGGTGGCCACATCAGCTGCCTGTGAGCAGGGAAAACCCTTCCCTCACTATTTGCAGTTGCTTAAAAGTAGATACTTGGTGTCATTGGGATCTCCTGATTTGGGGTTGGAGCTGTGATGGAGCTGTGATGGTTCACGTGTGATGGAACCGAAGCCCTGCAGCACTTTTGCCACCACTCAGCTTGTTTGGCAATGAGGCTGCTCTGAGCTGTGGGGGACAGGGTTCACAAGGGAAGGCTTGGGAGCAGAGCCAGGTGTATCCAGCGACACTCAGTGATGGATCCAATCAGCTTTGTGGACCCTCCCTCTCACCTGGAAATTGTTGAGTAGGTCCCTATTTTCTCACATTTTCACTAATTGTGACAAGTAGATCACTATTTTCTCACACTAACTCATTCTTCTAAATTACTGGGTCAAAAATTTCAGTGAATATAGGACATCCCTAAAGGATGTGCAGGCAGTTTCTTGGGGAGCCCTGGAGTGACAGGAATTATAGCTGGCTGACTGGAAGCACAGGAACACTGTACTAAGCCTGATCCAGACACACAGGGCTTATGTGTACAAATTTCTGATTTACTCTCAGAAATAATTCTCCCCTGTTCATTTAGAGAGTGCTGTGTCTACAAACTTAGGGGCTCTGACATTTTTAAGACTATAACTAGATATGAAAAAATGCCTGAGATGCAAATCCAACCCAATTTCCCATAAAGTACAAATTAATATTTACTGAACCTTTTAGTTTTAGGTTTAATTTCAACAAATTCTAGTCACCTCTGAAATAGAGAGGGCATAGATAAGTGAGTTTGGCTGCCTCACAATCAGTTCCCAGCATGTAGAACTAAAAGGTCTCATGCTTCATGGACTGAATTTAACAGGGACAGGTTTGGACTTCGAATACCATTTCCTTAAAGAAGAAAAAAAACAATCTTTTTGTTGGCAGCCCATTTCCAGAGGAGTTTTAGAAATTATTTCTGGTTTTGTGTTGTAAAACTTCCTTCACCATTTGGATCCACACAAACATCTTTACAGGCCTAACAAATTGTCACAGGGAGGAGTTGGCATTGCTTGGGTAAAGGACAAGCACATAAGTGTGCCAAGCAGCTTAAAAAGCAGATAATTATGAAGCAAAGCAAAAGGAGGCTGAGTGAAGCTGGAGACTGAGACAGTCAGAAAGAGTGAAGACAATAACAATAATAAACTAATGAGCTGTTTTCAAAATACCTCACCTGCTGCACAGCAAAACAGGGCAACAGCTGTGCCACCACAAGGAAAACTTGGCAGGTTTCAGGTAAAGCCATGCCACACCCTGTAGGCTTGGTGAGCTATGAATAATACCAAAGTTTCATTTTACATGCTAGCACAGGCTGTATTGTCATCTACAATTCAAATCTTTGCCTAGGAGGTTATTGGGTTTGCTGTCAAGAGAGAATAACAAAGAGGTGTTTGAAGACAGGATCCAGGGAGACCTGGTTTTCTGCAGATCCATGGCTGAAGGCTGAGCACCTAAGAGGAATCTGTACTGTGTAATAGCAGCCATGCCCACACTGTACCCTTTCCCTAAGCTGGGAATATCAATAAGGTCTTTTCTATCCACCTTCCTGCTTTCATCCAACCCCCAGGAAATGTCTGTCATAGACATCATTGGCCCTCTGTCACATTTGGTTAAACGGGTGGCAAGTTTGAAAACTGTTGAGGTTACCTGGACTCAAAATCAACAAATGGCTTGAATTAGTCTGTTTCCCTTAGCAAACTCAAGTTATTCAGCACAGAGTTGGAGGGATGAAGACTTCAGCCTTTAAAAAGGGATTCTATTGCAGCAGAAAGGATGACCTTTTCTAAGCCTGGCAAGCATTTCCATCATTATCAACAATCATGACTAATAAAGTTATAAAAATAACAGCTGAGCTTTTATGTAATAGCTTACATCTCGAAGTGCTTTTCAGCTTATTTTCCACTTTCAGAGTAATTCTCTGAAAATTCATGGCATTTTTTGCAGTGTTGCTATAGCCCAGTCCCTTCTTGGATAGGACAAAGACAATCACATGGATTGCAGCACACTGCACATCAGTGGAGGGAGAGGAAATTTTAGGCAGAGACATTCAGAGAGATTCCTGCTTAATCATAAAATGTCATGTTTTTTTTTCATATTATAGCAAGGAAGACAGGACTTAGATAGGAGATGTCTTATTCAATAGTTTTTTTTGCTAGACTGGGCAAACTGTGAGCATCACTGTAGGTGAGACACCCCAGAGCCAATCTCCTGTCAGCACAAGGAGCTGGGTTTGGATCAGAGTTGTACTGTGAGCACAGGAGCACAGCAGTGTTGATTTTGTGAGATGTGCAGTGATGTGCGATCTCACAGATCCTAAAACATCCAGAGCACACACCAGATAATGCCTCAGATCCAAAATGAGTAAATGCCTCTCTTCTGAGAACTTGAATGCCAAAGATGTGTTCAAAGGCAGAGAACAGGCCATTGAAAAGCTTTTGAAAGGATTGCTGCTGAGCAGTGGTTCAGTTTAACTTTTGGGGCAGGATATTTGCTTGTATTCTTACAAAAATGTGAGCTGTGGAGTCTCTGCATGTATTAGGATATGCATACAAAGAGACAGAGAGGAAAAATTACTGAATACTTTCTACTTTACAAATTCTAAAATAGATGGTAGTTACGCATTGAGGGGAGGCTGAACTTGCCTATCAGCACAGAGACTATGATTGTGCCATTTAGAAAACATGCAGAAAGGGTAATATAACATTAATTAATCTTTACAGTATTTAATTAAGGTATTATTATTATGATTGTTGTTGTTATTGTTATTATTGATATTTTTCTCCCAGTGAGTGTGCAGAGAGAATGATTAAATAATTTGGGCAGACAAAGCATGATTAGGAAAGAAAAAGGTTTCTAAGCACTTCATTTCCCTCCATCTTGTTCCCTCCAGAAAGGAGAATAACATCCCATGGTTTTTGCACGTAACCTTGGGCAGCAAAAAATTAAGCATTCTTTTCTGACAGCTCAGCTTAGGTATTCCCTGTGTGCCAGGGAGGGTAGGAGGGGGCTGCACACAGCCAGTGTTTGGCCACTGACCCAAACTGTGCCAGAGGGTTGATGACAGGCATGACTAAAATCCAACAGATGGGCATGAGCAGCAAAGGGTCCTTGGTTTGTAGAAAACCCTGAAACTCATCAAACCTCAAGGACCTTTGGAGGGAGAAAGGAGGGGCCCATCTGTGACCCTGTTCTTCTAAGTTCTCCTAAGCCTTCTGATGTTTACATTTTGGTAATGGAGTTTCTCACGCACTTTTATGTAAATAATTGTTATTTTTGCATTCTTTCCTAAAAGAGCAGAAAAGTGATAAACTGTTAATCTAACCAGTGTCATTGGAAAGGTGGCCATTTTATCCTCCAATCCAAAGTCACTTTTCAGATTCTATGTATATTGAAGTCAAGAATAAACTTCCGTTCTTTTTTACCTTATAAGTTCCAGAGCACGTATAATTTTATTTCATGTCCTATTACAACACACACCCTTGCTTTTCCTTGGGTTCATATGGATGCAAGTTAATGGCACAATTCAAATCCATCTCCCCCTGAGTGGGACACAAGAACAGCCAGGAGATGCTGGAGCAGCCCCAGGTACCTGCACCAGGTGCTGGTGCTACAGCAGCTGTGATGGAGCTGATGCATCAATGGGATGGGATCCTGGGTAAGCAGCCCTCCATCCAAATGCTCCCCTCTGATAAGGGATCTTGGATGGTTCCTGTAAAGCTCCTTAGAAGCTTAGTTATTTTTTTTATGAAATAATGGTTGTGGCTGGAGGTGGAATTGAGATAATAGAAGGATAAACCACACTGAGGCATCCTTCTCTACCTTGTTGATGCAATCAGCAGAGATAGCTGAACTGAGGCCCAATACTTCAGAGAGACAAAGGCAGATAAGGAAAGGACTGAAGCACTTTTCAGAAGGGCTGAACCACTTTTCCATGTCAGTAATACCTTGTCAAGAATGCTCTTTGATTATTTTTCCCTCCAAAATAACAATATGTGAAGTTGTATGAAGAATGGTTGGTAGGAAACACCAATTGTGTGTAAAGCTACTTCTGGAAGTTCTATAAATGAGCTTTTCAAGCAACTTACAGAGGTGTGAGGTCAATTTCCATCGAATTTTAATGGGATTTGTGCATCTTTTATTTCAGTCTTGAACAAAATTCTAAAATTGCTGGTTTTCACAGGAGCATTGCTTAACTACCTTCTTTGTACTGTAATAAAAAACATCAAAGTCCTTTAAATACAAATCAATATAATGGATAAAATTACCATTTGAAAATTGTAGGCTACTATAGTAATTTAAAGAAAACATTCTTAATCTTGCTAATCCCTATTCAAATAAATCCAACAACTACTTTAAGAGGCATATAATGATCTAATGTACTCAGCCAGCTCTGTGTCTCCTTGAATAACTCAAAGGGACAAAACAAAACAAAATTCCAGCCAATAGCCAGATGGGGATATGGCACAACTTAGTAAATTAAAGTAAGATGGGAGACAGATGGAGGCCTTTTCAGAAGTCAGATTTTGGTAGTTGGAAAGGACAGTGATACTCTGGCTGTGATAAAATCCCAGCAGATTGGACTTTAAAAAGCTGTGGGTAATGTGTGGTCACAGCCTGACATTAAAAGTCTGTAAACTGTTTGTGTAACTCCACAGATATCCCGTGCCTCAGACAGGAATGATTTCTTTGGAGCATTGCTGGGGTTTTTGGGCTGAGCAGTGCTGGGACACTCGGGATCCGTGAGGAGCAGCATCAGGAGGGGTTCCTGATTGAGGTGAGGAACCCCCACCTGGCTGCCTGTCAGGGCAGACACTCAGGTCCTTCTCCTGCCCACCCCAGAACTCCCAGGCTATTTTCTCTCCATTTCAATGTCAGGGAGCAGAGTCACTGCAAAGTGCTTTCCCACACTCCCCCTTCCACTCCTTCCTTTTCAGCATCGTGGGAAATACTGTGCCCACACTTTCCATGAGGATTCCCTAAATGACTGAAAGTTGTGTGGGGGGATCAGTTACACCATGCTGCACTTTGAGGTTTGTTGTTGTTACAATATTTCCTCTTTGGCTGCACTTCTTTCCCTGCTCTCCCCTTTCTGCTGGAGGTACAGCACATCATGTTCACATGGGAGGCTTCTGCTTTCTCCAAATAATTTGTATCTCATCAAGCTGAACTCGCTGGCAATTACCAGGTGGAATGCTGACTGCTCTTTTGAATTGACATAATTTTTCATCCAGACTTTCAACCTGCTAACAAAGGCACTCATGGTTACCTGCCAAGGTGCTACTCCCTGTCTTTTCCTTTTCTGTAACGTAGTGATTGGGGTGCAATTTATATTAGGATGCCACAGAGTGAGGGGATGGCCATCAAAAGAATGTGCAGTGACCTACATGGCCTGGCACATCTTCCCAAACTGGTTCCCAGCCTTGCTGCGCCTCATGAAGTCCCCTACAGGCCACAGGTGCTCGATCCTGTATTTCTTGTGTGACACACCACCTCTCCTCTCTTTAGTTCTCCCTGTGGACATCTTGTTCTTTTTCATTTTTTTTCAGATTAGCAGCTTTCCAAAGGCAGAGGCACTTGATCATCCTCTCAGCTTCACCAAGCATGTTAAGTCTGTGCTGCACATCAACAGATGTCACACTGTTTGATGGATTATAGTTTAAGAGCGAAAATATGGCCATGCTAATGAAAGAGACACTTGTGAAGGTGGGAACCACAGACCATGGAACATTTTGTAGTCATTGACACAGCTTGGCAAAGTCCTATTATTTATTTACAGCTGCATTTTGCCCTGTAGCATGAGCCTGATTGTGGTGGTAGGAGGGTGAAGGAGGACGAATACTGATGATGCTTGTAAATGCCTCAGGTCCCTGCTGTCTCAGAATCACACAATGGGCAAGGTTGGAAGGGACCATGTCCACTGCTCTGGCTGTGATAATTGCTCTCTATCTGAGCCATGCACTTTCTTTAGCAAGTGTTTGACTTGCATGGCTGGGTGTGACCTACTTCAACCTCCTTTGCAATTTCTGAATTTCCCTGTTTACCCCTTTCATTGTCTGCTTGTTCACTGCTGCTTGTAATCAGCAGGCTTTGCTGCCTCTGTGGTTGGCTTCTCCAGACACAATTAAATCGTCTGTGATTGACATCTGGCCCTGCTGAGGTTTGGGTTGCATCTTCTTGGCTGCTTCAATGTCCTCCTTGATTTGGGATTCTGATCACTGCCTGCCCAGGCATGGCACATCATCAATGGGTGCTTTCATTCCTGAGGACTCCCTTGTGCCTACAATAAGGCAATGAAGTGTTTCTGGCTCTCACAACTCTCCGGAAGGTTATTTCAAGGCAGCCTCAGCTGTTGTGACTGTTGTGCATGCTGGAGCCTCCAGTAGGACTGCACTGAGCTATAGGAATTTCTAAGGCTCCCCATTCTTTTGCAGGAGGACTGTGAGGTCTCCAGGGCTGATGTCTTCACCTTCACACCCAGCCAGAGATCTCATTTGGAATGTCCCTTGGTCCTTCAGTGGCTGATAAAGTTCTGACAAAAAAACTGATTAATGGAAGAATTTCGTTTCTTCCTGCTGTCCATGATTTTGCCAAAGGGTCAAAGCAAGACCTGGTACCTCTCCTGTACCCCTTCTTTCCTCTGCTGCTTTCTATGGTTTAACCCAAACTGACAGCTGAGCCCCAGGCAGTCTCTCACTCACTCCCTCACCAGTGGGATGGGGGAGAGAATCAGAGGAGTAAAAATTAGAAGAGTCATGGATTGAGATACAGACAGTTTAATAGCAAAAGCCTTCTGTGCCAGCAAAGCAAACCAAGGAATTCATGCACCACTTCCCAAGGCTGGGCAGGTGTTCTGCCGTCCCCAGGGCAGCAGAGCTCCATCACATGTGACAGTGACTTGGGGAGACCAACAACATCACTTCAAACATCTCCCCCTTCCTTCTTCCTCAGCTCTGTAGGCTGATCATGACCCCATATGGTCTGGGACATCCCTGTGGTCACTTGAGGTCAGCTGTCCCTGCTGTGTCCCCTCCCAGTGTCACATGCACCTGCAGCCCCCTCACCAGTGTGTCAGTACGGGAGCAGAAAAGGCCCTGATACTGTGCAGGGGCTGCTCTGCAATGACGAAAACACCCCTATATTATAAACACTGCTCTCAACAATAAAAAACACTGCCCTACACCAGCCACTGTGAAGAAATGTAACCCTACCCCAGCCCAAAGCAGCACAATGTTACAGAGCTCTCTCTCATTGCATATGTTACAAGCTGTGCCATCCACACTCATCATCTGCAATGCTTCTTTTAATCCCTTAATCTCAGGTTTGTGAAACATTGCAGGTGGTGACAAGAGCAGGGCTCATCTTTTCCATGACATGCCCTTGTGTTTGTGGTGAACAGCCCTGTGCCTTTCCTATGGATGCAGCTGGCACCTTGTTCCTGGGAAGAATTTTTGCTTTTTATTGTTGTAGCTTTTGCTGATGTGCACCCTCTTGGTCTGACAGTTCAGGTACATGCAATCTCACAGCCTACAGCTTTTCTTTGTCAAGTTCATTGGCTTTGGTGGATTAAATGACAGGCATCCAATCTAGAATGTACTCATTGGAAAGTTTGGCATGGCCAGTTTTAATCTCCATACTGAATTTCCTGAATTTTGTGATCCTGTGCTTGCTTGCCTGGCCATGGTCAGCTATAACAGTCACTAGATGTTTTCACAAGTGAGAGCCTTCCTTAAAAGTTGACAGATGGTCTTCTCACTGTGCTTGAAGTTGCTCCTTTCTCTCCTGTAAAGACCCACCACATTCAACTTTCAACCTTCACCTCCCAGTTTTTCCCATTTTGAGCCTCTTGTGATTTGTTCTGGTTGGAATCTCTTCAAAGTATTCATCCAATCTGCCCTGTTATCACTCCTTGTAGGAAAGGATTCCCCCTTCCCCCTGAGTTTTTTAAGCACTTTCCCTCTTTACTCTGGTGTTTCCAGCCATGTGCTTTTTGATGCTTTCTGGACACCACATTACAGATGTGTTCATTCATTTCTGCTTTGCCCAGTGTGATCTCTGCACCCACACAGAGGTTGCCATGTATCTTTATTTTCCATAGCCCAGCAGGAGACATTCTGCATGCCTGTAGGATGCCAAACAAAATGTGTCAAGAGCTGATCAGTTGGAAGTTATGGAGTTTCTTTAATATGCCAGACTAGCAAGGCTAATTATTTCTTTTAAGTCTTGTTTTAAATATGTAGGATTTTTAAAAATCTCTGACTTCTTATGCAGAACATTGATCATTGGTAGATCATTTATGTAAAATGTATAATTTCTGAAGTAATGTTCTTCCCTTCTTGCCCTCACTCTCAGTTCTCAACTCCCACCACTAAAACCAACAAAAAGTGGCACTGACTGTGCTCTTTCCCATTTTCCTACCAAGAAGCAGGCCTTTATCTGATTTATTTTTCATGGCATGCTTCCATGTTCCCTATATTTTATCTTTTACACTCAGTGGCTGATCTGTAGTAAGATCTCTAAAGTAAACAGAGTAAATTCATACAGCCCTCCCACAGCACTGTGCTCCAGGCTGGGTGTATTTTGGAGGTGCTTCCCAGCTCTGTGTTCAAAGCACTTCCAAAGTCAGCTGGAAACTGGTGCCCCACAGTGACCCACGAGGAGATACAGTGGCTCAGAATTGCTGCTGGGCTTAACTTCCCTGGATATAACCATGGGATCCTCTGCTCTGGGCAGAGACTCAGCCTTGCCCTACAGGGGCTCTTCCACCTTGCACTAAATGAGAAATCTGTTATCTGTGCCAAGGTGGGGAACTGTGTTATTAAGTTCTATATTTGCTCTGATCCCATGCACAAAGGCAATCTATTAATTGCACCTTTCCTTGATTAGACATTCTCCCAAGCACCTGAGCTGCATGAAAGTTCAGGCCCTGCCACAAGAGCCCTGAGCAAGCCCTGGCTGCCTGGTGTGAGGGGCAGAGCTCTGCTGAGAGGGGCTGGAGCTGCTCTGCTGAACAAACTTGTTTAACAGAAGAATATCTACATCCTCAGTTTTGTACCAGTGAGCCTAACTATATGAAGAGAAATATTTTTTAACCTTGTGGGTTTGGTGCAGAAATCTTGGTATCAAGCTCCCCTGATGATCAGCGTGTCCAATTGTGCATTTCAGCAGCACCTCATTTACACCTGGACTCATTAGTAAGAGCTGATTTACAGGAACAGCCACTGCTGGAGAGACAGGGATCCTCTCTTCCTTCATTTATCTCCCTGGATCCTGACTAAAAGCACTCCTGAGGTGAAGGGAGTGGGCCCACAAATAATTGATATCCAGCATTACTTGTTTTCCCTGGTGGAGCTGACAGATCAATCAGCAGAAACCGGGGGGTCTCTGTAAAAATCACAAACGGGATGGGGCTGCTGTGGAATGTGCCTTGAGCTGTTTTATTTTCCGGCATCACTCTCATTACATGGCTATGACAATGGGAAGATGCCACCAGCTCACATGTCAGGCAGCAGACAAAGAACTTAATATTACAACTCACTTTATAAGTTTTTTGACCAATCACACAAAGCAAAAGCATATTGAGAGTGGTTCTATCCAACCACTATAAGCACACGTACCTTTGGTTAAAACAATGCTTGCTTATTTTGAATACAATACCTGCTTGTAAGCCTTAAAACACAACACACGGGGTTCCATTATTAAGCTGCAAACTTCCTAATATCTTGCTAGATAAACTTTTCTGTAGCTTAAGGAGTTATTCTAGACAAGCATTAATACACAGACCATTGTTCTATTTGTCCCTGCTTTTCTACAGTTTAAATAATTTTTCTGCTGACCTATCTCATGGCTGCTGCTTAGCTCCAATCACAGTTCTACTCTCTCTGAGGCCTGCCTTTTGCAGCTTTCCCAAAACCCTCTGATTTTGTGGATTCCCACACAGGGGGCTGCCGTTTGTTTGCCATCCATGTCCGAGCTGCCCCTGGGAAGGGCTGCAGGGGCTGCTGGGGATGCCAGCGCTCCCTAAACCGGGACGGGCTCCGGCTCTGATGGAGATGCCAGCACTTGCTAAAACTGGACGGGCTCCTTTAGGAGCATCGGGGGGTAGGACAGACAGGACAGACAGAGACCAGAGATCTCTGCAGCCAGGTCATGGAATTGGGTTTTTGTGCAAAGGGCCTGGGTGCAGGGCCCTGCTGGGAGCTGCCAGGCACAGCTCAGAGCAGGCCTGAGAGAAGAGAGGGGCAGAGAGCATGAGAGGGTAAGAGAGTAAAAGGGTAAGAGAGCAAAAGCATAAGAGAGTAAAAGGGGTAAGAGGGCCAAGTTCCTGTTACAATACAATAAATCTTCTTCTGTTGTATATTCTGATTTCCACTAACCAATCTAGTACAATACACAAATCCTATAGCATTTACATACAGCATGTCAGAATCACTACATTACCATACTGTGTTACATTTTAAATCCTAAAATCTCCTCTTTTGACCACTTCTGCCAAGCTAGTACGGTCTGCTCTGACCCTTGGGCCTGTCTGCAGACAGAGGGAATTGTTTCATCAAAAGGGGATCACCTTCAGCCAGCCACACCATTGTTTTCCAGTTGTTCAGTAACTAAGGGATCTCAAAGCTTGTTTTCATTTCAATCTGGCTTATAGTTTCCATATTCTCAAAATCATTTTTTGAGAATATAGAAACTATATTCTCAGACAATCATATTTATAAGGCTTTCCTGTTTCATCTTCCCTAACAGGCTCCGGCACTGCCGGGGATGCCAGCGCTCCCTGTCCCCGGATGGAGCCGCCGAGTCTCACAAAGAGGCGAGAACAACTTTGATTCATGCACAAGGTGAAATGGCAAGTACAACTGTGAAGCTCGAGAGGGAAGTGGCAGAAAGCAGAGCACAAGCTCCCGCTTGTCATTTAGCAGAGACGAACGCGAGCGCCATCAGAACAACAGAATTATCCGATTAGCGAGCGCCCGCAACGCGACAGGAGCGGCTCTGCAGAGGCAGGGAATCCGTCAGCTGTCATTGCAACACCGCCGCCAGTGCCACCGAGCATTGAGCGGGAACGAGGAGAGGCTCTGTAACAGGTGTCATTGCAATAGGGCTGAAAGGGACACTGCCACAGCTTGCAGACCTGAAATGTGACCTCTCCATCTCCTGCGTGGGTGTGCGGGAGGTGCAATGTTAGATTGCGCTGAGGGATCCTCTGCCTCCATGGTGACATCCAAGGGTGCAACAACCCTGAGTTGTGAAACTCAGCACTGACTTTGTTTACAGTCCAGAATAAGCAGAGGACTGTTTTGGGTGGGAATATTTCAACAAAGTGTCTGGTACAGCCATGCTTGGGACCAGCGTAGTTACCTCCCAAATCTCTGCTGCCCTAGAGAGCTGTGTCTGAGATCAGCTCTAAAAGCACCCAGACACTTTCAACTTGTCCTTCCCTGTGACCGTGTTCACAGGGGTTTTCAGGATGAGGGAAGAGACGTAGATCTGACTCCATATTTCAGAAGGCTTGATTTATTATTTTATTTTATATATATTATATTATAATTATACTAAAGAATAGAAGTGAAAATTTCATCTCAGAAGGCTAGCTAAGCTAAGAATAGAATAGACAAGAATGAAAACAAAGGTCTGTGGCTCGGAGAGAGAGAGAGAGAGACAGCTCTGCTGTGAGTGGTCACTGATTCCAAAAATCCACACGAGACCAATCACAGATCCACCTGTTGCATTCCACAGCAGCAGATAACCATTGTTTACATTTTGTTTCTGAGGTTTCTCAGCTTCTCAGAAGGGAAAAAATCCTAAGAAAGGATTTTCACAAAAAGATGTCTATGACACTTCCCTTGCCACATTCTCTTCCTTCCCACAAGGCAAAAAATGTATTCCATTTCAATCAGAGTATAAGTTACACAGGTATATTATACAATGATGATGATGATAATGATGATGATGATAAATGGCATAATAGCTGTCTTTTTTACACATACTCAGATGTGAGTGCCACCACATGCTTACATTATAGAAAATACTCAGTATATGAACTATCACCTAAGCGTGATTTATCTGATCATATTTTTACTCTGAAAGGTAATTGGTAAAAAATAATGAACATTGATAAATTGAAAAGTGTTTATAGAGTTTTCCATGGGATCTGCTTAATACAAAGAAGGTACGGTTCACATGAAGGGCTCGTGTATCATGCCCATTTTCCACTTTCAAGATGGTACAGGCCATTTCATTAGGCTGCCATTCATTTTATTATTTAAATCAATCAGGCATGGGTTATTGAGCTATCTTGGGATTGTGCCTTAGATGCAGAGATGTGCCCCCTCACTAGTACCTTCCCCAGGTGGCACAGACACACACCTTTCTCAAGAAATCAAAACATTGAAAACATTAATTGGTGGGTAGATTACAAAAAGCTTGGTCCTGGAATGCAGTGCTGAAAATTGCACTGTCAGTACCATGGACTGGATTTCTAGAACTGGAAAGTGCAGCTCTTGTAGACCTTGGCAGCTTGGCCTCTGGGCTGTGTCCTCCCCAGTCAGGTTTAGCCAGGTGGATTGGGCTGACTCAGCATGGCAGAAAAGCCAGGCCAGTCCCTATCTGCACCCGTGGCATTTTGGTGGATGTGCTGCACAAGGGATGAGTTTCCAATGTCTTTTGTGTGCTGGGACCCCATAACACCACCAGATGAAACTGTGCTCTCCAGCAGCCAGGGAAGGGATCAAACTCCTGTGAGAGGGGAGATATGAGCCTTCCCTGGCCATTTTTCAGCTGCTTCCTGGCCTGCTGATGCAGAGTGAGCATCACAATTGTGATGTGGGTATTGCACCTGCCCTTGCACAGCCCCCTTTGGAGGGATGCAGCCCATCATGAGATAAATAAGGCTCTAGGCATGGAAAGGCTTCCTGCTTTACCTCCTAAATATGCCCTTCTTCAGGCAGCAGGAATCACAGAATTACAGAACTATAGTCACAGAATGGTTTGGGTTGGAAGGGGCCATGAAGATCATCTCGTTCAGCCCCTCTGCAATGAGCAGGGAGATCTCCAAACTAAAGGAGGCTGCTCAGAGCCCCACTCCATGTAGTGCCTTGTTGCAATCCATGTCTTAAAAGAGGCTTATTTTTTTCCCAGAGAGATGACAGATTTTGCTGTGGCTTTTTGGGTACCTGTGCACACAGCATGGCTTGTTTGACCACAAGCAGAGAGCTAGCATGGCCTTCAAAACTGAACACTATGTATTAAAATAGAGAATCTACTTATTTTCAAATACAAGACACTGGTTGGCAAAAGAGAATTAGGAAGGCTGAGGAGCCATAGATCTCCCACAGTCACAGCCCATAGATTTTCCAGTTTGGAGAAAAGTCAGTGACAAACACAACAGCTCATTTGTCCCCCAGGCAGAATTTGCCTCCTGACTGTTGTAACTGTGCAGGGTGTCCAGCATTTGAATCCCTCCTGGGATAGTGTAATGGCTTTATCAGCTGGCAACTGAGTCCCAAACAACCCCTCACTCACTCCCCACCCACCCTGAAGAATCAGGAAAGAAAAGCAAAACTTAACTGTGGGTCAAGATGGATTAATAATTAAAACAAGGTAAAATATATAAAAAAAATTAAAATGATACTACTATTAACAATAATTGTAACTAAAAGGAAAGGCAGAGAGAGAGAAAACCCAAGGTAGACAAAGCACACACAATACAAAATCCTTGACTTAGTATCAGCCCTACTTAGCAAAAACTTAAAACATCAGTGTTTTATCCATATTATTCTCATCCTAAATCCAGAACAAAGACTTGTGCCAGTGACTGTAGAGAAAATTAACTCTATTTCAGCCAAAGCCAGGACAGACAGGCAGCGATATGTTATCCCAGACATCTTTTATGAAAAATCCTTTCCTTAAGATTTTTCCTCCTGAGAAGCTGAGAGGCCTCAGGAACAAAATGTAAACAATGATTATCTGCTGCTGTGGAATGCAACAGGTAGATTTTTGATTGGCCCATGTTGGTTGTTTCTAATTAATGGCCAATCACAGTCAGCTGGCTCGGACAGAGAGTCTGAGACAGCTGCCTTTGTTATCATTCTTTGCTATTCTATTCTTAGCTAGCCTTCTGATCAGATCCTTTCTTCTATTCTTTTAATATAGTTTTAATATAATATATATCATAAAATAATAAATCAAGCCTTCTGAAACATAGAGTCAGATCCTCATCTCTTCTCTCATGCTGAGACCCCTGTGAACACTGTCACAATATGCAACCTCCAATGCAGGATAAAATGCAAATAAAAGAGCAAATCTGTCCATGTCCTTCTTCTTTGCTCTTGTCCATGTCAGCCTTTGCTCTTGGTCTGCTGCTGTGCACAGCTGTGCTCCCAAAGCCCAGCAAAGCCACCCAGACAGGGAACCAGGGGGAAGGGAGGGGCTGGATGTGAGTCTAGGGCTGTGGCAGCATCCTGGGCAGGACAAGGATTCCTCTGAGGGGCTGAGAGCCCTGACCAGGGGTGCTCAGTGCCCAGAATTCGCATTTGCTCTGGGATAGGGTCCCTAGGTGCTGCATGAATGGAGTTTATGGGGCAGGTAGTCTCTAGGGAGGGTTGGTGAGCATCTCCCACTCCAGTGAGTGCCCCTGTGCACCAGGCCACAGCTCCCACTGACACCAAACACACCCACCCTGCAACTCCCCTGGTTCTGAGCTTGTAGCAGCCTTTATGCCTCAGAGCCTGACCTGTCCTGGTGCAGATACAAGTAGTTGGTATGTCTTGGCACTGTTGCTGTGATGGCATTCAAGGATAATTCCATTTTTCAAGCTTCAACTATTCCTGCAAAAATTTCCCTTCCTGGTATTGCAGGAAAATGGGTGAGGGAAAATATGGACTGCAGTGTTGTATGAATCCATAGGAGACCTGGCCCTGGGCTTCCTTGGTTCTCCAGTAAGATCAAGTCTTCATCTCTTTTGTTCGTTGAAAAAAAAGAAAAAAACAACCCAAAAAGGGGACAAATCTCTAAAAAGAGAACACTCCAAATACAGTTGCTTTAATTTAAATATCGTCATATTACCAAAAAATGTAATCTTTGACCACTGATACTTTAAATGTAGCAGTTAAGTGATTCCTAGTTCATGTTTCAAAGCTAATTGCAGCTTGTTGAAGTTCTGGAAACTTCTACATTGGAAAAAATCGGTTTTTCCCCCTTATAAAACTTTCCCTAGAGGTCTGCCAGCCTTTCCAACAATAACAGAGAATAAAACTCTAGTGAGTATTAAACTGAGGGGCCTTTTTTTATCTTTACACTAAAATCATGACACAGCATGGAAAGCAGCCTCCCCAGGGAGCTCTGTGGGAGCATTCCCTTAAATCCCCACGACTCCACAGCCCAGGCAGCTTTTCCTTTGGGCCAGGAGCTGAGCAGTCCCATGTCCCAGCCCATAAAGAGCTGGTGAGACAGGCGCTGAAGGGCTGATGCAGGGTTTGCAGCCCTGCTAAGGGTGCCTCAGAGGATGGTTATGGTTCCACATGAAAAAAAAAAAATATTTTCCCCCATGTACTTTGTTTTTGAAGTGAAGTAATTACATCAAAAAAAATGTGTGCTCAAAGAAGCTTACAGCTGTGAAATTAGGCACCCATCATCTATGAAATGCCCAAACTGAGATTGCCTAAAGCAAGCCTAATGCAGCTCTGTGCTCATTGCGCTGATTCCAGCAGCCTCCACAGTGCCTAGTAATCTTATATATATATTTTTTTTTTCTTCCAATGGAATATTCCAAGCTAGAAGGGACCCACAAGGTTTGTTGAGTTCCTACCCCTACAGCCTGAGCTCCTTGGTGTGACTGAATTCCCCTGACATATCCAGGGAGATGTGCTCTGATCCCTCCCCCTGGAGCAGGCAGCTCCAGGATGAGCAATGCTCACAATTCCTGCCCACCCGAGGGGCTCCTCTCTCTGCACGGGGTTGGAGCAGCAGCCAAGGTGTGCCCAGCACAGAGGGGCTGGGCAAAGTCACCAGGGACAGCCGGGGCTGGCTCCAGAGATGGCTGCCACCCTGGGCTCCAGTGTCACCCCTGGCTCCAGTGTCACCCCTGACAACAGTGTCACTTGTGGCTCCATTGTCACTGCTGACTTGAGTGTCACCCCTGACTCCAGTGTCACTTGTGGCTCCATTGTCACCCCTGGCTCCAGTGTCACCCTGAATCCAGTTTCACTCCTGACTCCAGTGTCACCCCTAATTCCAGTGTCACTCTTGGCTCCAGTGGCACTTGTGACTCCAATGTCACCCCTGACTCCAGTGTCATCCCTGACTCCAGTGTCATTCCTGGCTCCAGTGCCACCTCTGACTCCAGTGTCACCCCTGACAACAGTGCCACCCTTGACTCCAGTGTCACCTCCAGCTCCAGTGTCACTGCTGGCTCCAGTGTCACCCCTAATTACAGTGTCACCCCTCTCACTCTAGTATCACTCCTGGCTCCAGTGTCCCACATTGTCCCAGGGGCTGTGGCACCATCTCCAGGCATTCCTCATCCCCACTGTGGGGTGGGCTGTCATTGCTTCCCATGAGAGCACAGGGATAGCTGGGAAGGAGGAGAGGCTGGAGGCATCTCTTTGCTCTGGAGTGAGAGTAGGCTCCCCAGACAATAAGTGTGCAATAGCAGAGGGAGTGTGGGCAAGGAAGGCTTTTCCAGCAGCACACAGATGTGCTCTTGGCCTCCTTAATTAGACCTCCTGTCACAGACACATTTTCTGGAAAATCCTTTCCTTAGGATTTTTTCTCCTGAGAAGCTGAGAAGCCTCAGGAACAAAATGTAAACAATGGTTATCTGCTGCTGTGGAATGCAACAGGTGCATCTGTGATTGGTCTCACATGGTTGTTTCTGATTAATGGCCAATCACAGTCAGCTGGCTCAGACTGTCTGGGACACAAGTCTTTGTTATTCATTCTTTTTCTGTTCTTAGCTAGCCTTCTGATGAAATATTTTCTTCTATTCTTTTAGTATAGTTTTAACATAATATATATCATAAAATAATAAATCAGCCTTCTGAAACATGGAGTCAGATCCTCATCTCTTCCCTCATCCTCAGACCCCTGTGAACACTGTTACACCAAATCACCACTTCCAGAGCACCACACGGACAGGTCCTGTTCCCCCTGCCAGGCTCTGCAGGCACCACCAACAGAAGGTTGTGGCCAGCACTGCTACATCTCCATTGGCTTTCTCAGCTCTGATGCAGGGAAATGAGACCCTGCTTTTTGTATCAGCGGCTTCATCTCCTTCACAGGTAAGAATACAAGTCTGCAGCACCAATCCAAGCAAATTATTAATGATCTTTTATCTTTATGCAATCAGTGCTCACTAGAGCAGGCTTGCCTCCTGTTTGTGACTGTCCTGCTGCCTCTGTTGTCAAACAATGTTGTTTTATAACAACATTTGTGTTGAAGTGGATTATTATGGGGTTGACTGCCCCTTGGGGTGCAATGAAAAGCATTCATTAATGCTCAGGGCAGGAGGGCTAATTACTCCTTTATAAAAAAATCTGTGCTAATTGCCAATAACTATTTTATTGAATGGGTCTCATAGAGATAATTTTGATTGTGTTTGATTTCCCTCTCATATTGTAATGCTTAATGCACAGTCCAGAGGAGCTGGGAACAGCTAGGTTATCCAGATGAGCATGGGGAGGAACCCCAGCACTACAAAGACCAGTGGACCATGCCAGCCTGTGCTCAGTTCAGTGCTCCAGCCTGCTCTGGTGCTGGCCAGGATTTTCTGGGTCTTTCACCTTCCTGCTTCCACCAAGCAGGTGGAGACTTGTTTTTTGCACTGCCCCAAGGCACAGCTTTGATTCTGGCAGAGAATTCTGCTCTGTCAGGGCAGAGGGAATGCCAAGGCTAAGGCAGGTTCCCTCCAGAGCTGAATTCCAGCTCCCGTGCAGGAACAGGGCAATCCCTGGCCCTACCAGCACCAGGAATGCACAGCAAAAGGAATGGCACACAGCAAAGGGAGCAGCACACAGCTAAAGGAGTAGCACACAGCAAAAGGAGCAGCACACAGCAAAAGGAGAGGCACACAGCAACAACCCCTGGGCCGGTGTTCCCACTCCTGTTCCCACTTGGGAGGAAAACTCATTCACCTGATCTTTGGGTCACACTGCACTCCAAGATGAAGAAAATTCCAGATTATCATTTGTTTGCTTTCATTTACAGATAAATACAGGGCTGAAAATACAAAAAATGAACACAAGCCCTGACCAAGTTCTTTCAGCTCTATTGAGCAAGCAATGACTTACAGACATTACATTAAAAGCAAACCCCACAGAAGTGCATTCAGCCCTTGGGAGGCAGAGTAGGAAAGCACCTACTCTGGGGGTCCAAAGGCTCCTGCAAAGCCTCAGGAGGTGCCATGGGCTGCTGCTGGCTGTGAATTTCCCTGGGTGTGCATTGCAGTAGTTTCTAGCTGTCTGACACCTACAGACTCCACAAAAGGCTGCTCTCACCACCCAGGGGATGTAAGAGATGTCCTGGCAGGCAACAATCCCCTCCAGACCAGACCTCACACCCCTGAGAGCTGAGCTGCTGCAGAGCTCAGCTGCTGAGCCCACTGACCTTGGAGCTGCTGTCAGACTCACCATCAGACTGAGCTACTTCCCAATTCCAACCCCTCTGACTGGAGAAGATTTTATTTCCTCTTTTTCCTTCTCCCGTGCCACCCCAGCAGTTTTGCCAGGCATCAGTCTTCTCTCACATCATACTTTCTGATTCTCTACGCAAAAAGATAAAGCACACAAACCATACCCTCCATGTGCAAGCCAGAAAGCTCTCCTTCCCTCTGGAAATCACAGTCTAAAAAATATTAATGTTTTTTAACTTGGTTGAACCATCTCCATTTTAAGAACAGATAGAGCTTTCAAAAATGACTTTTTTCGGCGCCCTGAGAGGTTTTGAGAGGGCCAGATTAACAAAAAGTTGGTCATTTGGCACTTTCTGAAAGCATTCTGGAAATACCTCCGGGGGTTGCCTGGAATCTACTGCTTCTGCAAGTCTTGGCCAAGTATGGTGAGTGAAAAATAGCGTTCAGGTGATTGAGCAGCTGCTTTGGGAATGTTTGGAGTTGCAGTGTTGCACAGTGAGCCAGGGAGAGAATCACAGAATTACAGAATGGTTTGGATTGGAAAGGACCTTAAAGTTCATCTTGTTCCATCCCCCCCTTGGGTGAGGCTGCACAGGGCCCCATCCAACCTGGCCTCTATCACTGGCTGGGGGTCCATGTACAAATCACAAACGGGACAGGGCTGCTGTGGAATGTGCCTTGAGCTGTTTTGTTTTCCAGCATCACTCTCATTACATGGCTATGACAATGGGAAGATGCCCTCAGCTCACATCCCAGGCAGCAGACAAAGAACTTAATGTTACAACTCACTTTGTAAGTTTTTTGACCAATCACACAAAGCAAAAGCACATTGACAGTAGCTCTATCCAACCACTATAAGTACACGTACCTTTGGTTAAGACAATGTTGCTTATTTTGAATACAATACCTGCTTGTAAGCCTTAAAACACAATGCACAGAGCTCCATTATTAAGCTGCAAACTTCCTAATATCTTGCTAGATAAACTTTTCTGTAGCTTAAGGAGTTTTTCTAGACAAGCGTTAATACACAGACCATTGTTCTATTTGTCCTTGCTTCTCTACAGTTTAGATAATTTTTCTGCTGACCTATCTCATGGCTGCTGCTTAGCTCCAATCACAGTCCTGCTGCCTCTGAGGCCTGCCTTTTGCAGCTTTCCCAAAACCCTCTGATTTTGTGGATTCCCACAGCCTGGACATTTTGGGTCACTACACTCCCCAGTTATTGATCACACAGGAGGACCACAATCTAAAATAAGTCCTCAGTGCCATCTACAGACAGCTCCAGACACCAAAACTAAATACACTGCAGCTACCAGGAAGCAGAACAGACTCCAGAGCTGAGGACTTGCTGTCTCAGCACAGCTTGCTTTTCATGAGCTTGCACACACCAAATATCTCCAGTCACACTGGACAAAACTGAAATGACTTTTGAATAAAATGTTTTCTGGTTGCAACAGGAACAGGTGCAGTGACAAGCAAAAGGCAAATGCAACAGCTTTTTACTTCAAAACCAGGCCAAGCTTGTAGAAACAGCTTGCAGAAAGCTGACCATGCTTTACACATTTGAAGGGCAAAACACTCTTACTTACAAAATAGAGAAGTGTCATTTCTGCATCAAATCTTTATTTTTGGATGCAGGGTCTTTAGGAGGATCTTTATTTTTGTGATACAGGCTCACGGCCTCACTCAGCCCTGGTGGAAGTCTGACACCCTGATCAGTTCTTCCCCTCCAGTGGGATGCCAGGGGCTTGGCTGGCAGTAACTTCCTAGCTTTAAAGTTATCTTCAATATTAATGAACCATTGAAGTCAAGGGAAGAATCACAGAACACAAAATCATCTTAGGGGCTGCACTGGCTCCTCCAAGGAGCAGGAGCCTGAAGTCCTGTACCAAAGCCAGTCTCCTCTGCAGTGATGCTTGCCCAAGGATGGCAGCAGCAGCAGCAGCAAGGCCTCCAAGAGCAGCCACAGTTCACTGCTACAGTGGAAAATCACCTGCACAGCAACATGCTGTCCTCTCAGCAGGGCTCAGGGCTGTCCTCTCAGCAGAAACCAGCCCTGGGAGGCAGCTCAGGACAGCACACACATCAGCTAAGGCTGCTGGTGCACCTTACAGCCAAACCAAGCTGGCAGCTCACTGGGACCAAAGGTGCTGCTCCTTCCTCCTCCTCCCAGAATCCTGCTTCATCTGTTGTCATGATTTTCTGGTGGATTTGGCAGTGCTGGGGTAGCAGTTGGACTGATCTCAGAGGTGTTTTTCACCCTAAATGATTCTATGATCACTCTCCTCAACCCCCAGCCATTCCTCCCACCCCTCCTGGGGCTTATCTGGCTGCCCATCATCTGCTTTCACTCCCACACCTGCCCACCCTTCCCTGGCCCAGCTGCCTCACTGATTGTGCACAGCACAATTTGCTCAGGCAGGGATGAGCAGCCGGAGCCAGCTCAGCACAGCAGCAGCAGCTCAATTCCTGTGCTGCTCATTCAGTTCACACAGAGGGAGCAGAGGGAGCCCGGGGCAAACACCTCTGGAAGGAGAATCCGCGTGTTTGTGCCCGCCTGGCACTGACCCATTCTCTGCTGTTGGGGTCTCTGGCTGGGCACAGTGACCCTGAGAAATGTTAGAAAGTCTCTTTTCGCAGCCTGGCACTTGAAGGAGTCAGAGCTCTTAATTTCTTGGTCTCAAGGTTGTTTATTGTATCTTATCTATAAAATTCTTTCTCCTGTCCAGCTGAGGTGCACTCAGCAGGACAGTCCAGGCACTCTGCCTGCCTTTGGGGTGGTGTTATGTCTTTATGCTAAAAACTACGTGTACAATGTTTACAATTACTTTCCAATACCTATCACCTATTTTAGACAGTGAGCTTCTACTCTAAACCAATCTAAAAGTGCCAACATCACTGCAGAAGATGGAGGCCAAGAAGAAGAAGGAGAAAGTCAGGACACACCCAGATCCCTCCATCTTGCCCCCCTGAAACCCCATTCGAAAAATCCCAAAATCTACTTTTTCACCTTATGATAAATTCACTATCATTCTACTTAATTTGTTGTGGCTTGCAGATCTTCCTCTAAGGTTGGTAACTTGCTCCACAGGTCATAAGCAAAACCACAGGTATCTTGGCTCTGTGCCAGGGTCTCTGAGCCCCCTGGCAGGGTCTTGGCTGCTCAGGACAACAAGGGGGATGTCCTGGGTCCTGACACTCTGCAGCTCCAGCTGTGCTTCCTACATCAGCCAGAACCCCAGTTCTCCCTCCTGGAGGAAGGGAAGGGAAGGGAAGGGAAGGGAAGGGAAGGGAAGGGAAGGGAAGGGAAGGGAAGGGAAGGGAAGGGAAGGGAAGGGAAGGGAAGGGAAGGGAAGGGAAGGGAAGGGAAGGGAAGGGAAGGGAAGGGAAGGGAAGGGAAGGGAAGGGAAGGGAAGGGAAGGGAAGGGATGCTCCAGCTCCACCCTGGGCTGCCAGGGGGATGCCGTCATGCCAGGCAGGGCAGCCTGGGTGGTCCCCGCCCGAGCCAGGGGGATTTCCCCAGGAAAGCCCCTGGCAGTTCCTCCAGCAGCCGGATCCTCTTCAGGGAAGCTGCCAAGAGCCCAATTAACACACCTACCCCATAAAAGCAAGAGTGGTGCTGCACTGGGGGAAACAATTGGCCATGCACTGAAGGGCTTTGCTGAATGGATTTAATTCAGCGCTTATGCCTTAAAGCTGAGCTGTGCTCAGTGCTCCTGAATGGGGACAGGCACGTTTGGGGGCCTGCTGACCTGTCACCCAACATCAGCATCTTCAAAAGGAACAGCTCTTGGCACAAACAGCTCTTTCTTTCAGGAAAATGAAAAGGGAAAAAAAAAAGAAAAGGAAGGAAAACCAAGGAGAGGCTGGTGCTTTTGTGCTCTGGAAGGTCACTGGTGACTCCTGAAGGAGGCAGGGCAGCCTCACCCACCTCCCTCCCCTCCGAGGGGCAAGGGGAGACCTGCCTGAATAGAGGAGGGAAACTGGGGTAGCTGGTGGGCCAGTTCTTTCTGGCATGGAAAAGCATCTCCCTGTGAACATCCTGTGCCTGCAGGAGAAGGGCATCGCTCCAGCACGGCGTAGCCCCAGCAACCAGTGAGGGGCTGTTGCTGCTCTGAAGCCTCAGAAGAGACTGCAAATGGGAGTGCTGCGACCTGCCCGGTGGCTTTGTCCCCAGCACCATCCTGCTTGGCTGCCCAGCACAGATGCAGGACCTGCATTGGCATCTCCACCTCTAAAGATATCTGGTTCCTTCATGGCAGATGTTTTATTGAGGGCAGATTTAAATTTGGGGACTAGATTCCTCCTCTATTTGTAAAGCTCTTTTTCCTGCTCTGGAAGAGTTCTCTGAATAAAGCTAGAGAGGGTGCTGCTGGGGTTTTTAAGACATGCTGGCAGGGTTCTGCCTGAGTGGCTATGAGCCCTTCCAGAGCTGTGGGTGAGAGTGCACTGCCCACGCCAGCACCACCCAAAGGTTCACCAGGATCTGATGCTGGAGGCACCAGGCAGAGCAGCACCATGGACACTGGCACTGATGGAGGGACAGACAGACACAGGAAGGACGGGGGCTCCAGCAGCTGTACAGCTCCCACAACCAGAAGGCTCCAGGACTTCTCAAGTCTCCCTCTCTGTCCACGCTGCCAAGCTAAGGGCTTGGCCCAGAATTCCCAGGTTTAAACTTCCATGGGTTTTCTGTCACATCTGTGACATTGCACTCATTCAAGTGATAACTGCCTGCCTTTCCACGAGCCTACTCCTCAACCCCAGAGCTCTCTTCTCTCCTTGCTCACCAAAATCAAGAGAGAACTGCTTAATGCCAAAATCACTCACAGCACTAAGGATGGGATAATTAAACAATGCGGATTTTTAGCAATTACAAGAAGAAAACTTGCAAAGCAGAGGGTATTTGTCATGTGGTGAAACCAGCTGTAGAAGGAGTTTTGAAACAATTCCAGCTCTTTCACTTTTTGTTTTTTCTTTTCCCAGGGTAGTAACGCTTCTCTTTTACAAGCAAATTAGTTGTTAAAAAACACATAAAGACATGTCAAGCCAATCTGTGCCCAGGTGTTTCGTGTTCACTTCCCCCCCCGCCCCCAAAAAAGAGTTTTCTTATAACTAAAGAATGAGACAGAAGCAGCTAGAAATCTGTAATGGTTCCATTTATTAATACGTATATCACAAATACTCACAATATCAATGCATTCTCATTTGCATGCTAGACAGAGGCATTATTAAAAAAGTCCTATTTTTTTTAAAAAGGTTTTAAACTTTTGCTTTCCCCCAAAAATATTTCATATGCCTGTTATTTTTTTTTGAGATTTTTTTTTTGTGTCTGTGTGTGTGTGTGTTTTTATTTCGATTTGATTCAACAATGTACTTGGTGGCTGCAACCTCAATGCAAAAAAAGAAAGAGAAAAAAAAAAAAGAAAGAACAGGAAAAAAGTATGAAGGCCGCAGTACAGCACAGTTCAATTAGTTCATAGCTACGTCATAAAAATAAAGGGAGCAAAAATTTCTGCCTTCACAGTAAGCAACAACACAGCTTAATAACAGTATTACACAGGATCAGGTTCCGAGGCAAAATGCACTAGACAAAGCCTACTGGGATACGCACTAGGCATACAACACTGAGTAAGAATCAAAGATGTAGAAGAACATCAGGAATAACAGTTCCCTTCAAGCACAACATTTTAACATCATTTTCAAGTATCTTTATGTTATGTACTGATTCCTTTGTTTTTTGGGGAGAAGGGGGGACAGGCGCAGGGGAAGGGGGGAAAGGATGGAAACCTTAGTAAAGCAATAAACAAACCAAGAAATTAAGATAAAAACCAAAAAAGAATATATATTTCATATACCGGTTTATATGGATGTGTGCAACACTTATTAACCATGGTGAAAGGCTAATTATGCCCTCCAGTCACTACATGCACAGCCCGATCAATGCTGTTAATGAGTTACCTTTGTTAACTTACGATGCAACTACTGAGTGACCAAGAACATACAGACGGTGCCATGCCCCGGGGGTGGCGCTGGCTCTGGGGGCCGAGGGGACCCGGCCACACCCCGGGTGGCACCGTGGAACTTCACAGGATGGGACACTAGGCATGGGACACTGGGGGAGTGGGGTGGGTGCGAGTGTGCGCGCGCACGGGCTTGCTCGTGGGGGTGTGCGTGCGTGCGTGCGTGCGAGAGACAGTGTGTGCTATAACATTCATGGCAGTCTTTCTCCAGCTCTGCAGCTCCTGGTCTTCACACAGGCTCTGGACTCCACACTCTCGAAAGACTGGAGAGCAGGGAGGATGATGAAAAACCCAAAAAACAAAACAACAAACCAACAAGTGGGTCACTTTGGTTGATATCAGTATTCGCAGCAGGTGTTTTGTGCAATTTCTTTGTTGGAACCCAAGAAATTCCAACAATTTCTTTGTTGGAACCCATGAAATTCCTCTGGCTGCCCTGGAGGGCTCCAGCCCCTGCCTGGGGGGCTCAGACACCTTAGCACAGAGCCCAAGACCTCTGTGCCTTTGGTTTAGCCCTTGGAAAAAACAATTACCGACCTTATATGAAGAATTACAAGCCACGACGTTTAAGTAGAACGATAGTGAATTTATCACGGGGTGAAAAATAGATTTTTTGGGGTCTTTAGAATAGGGGTTCAGGGGGCAAGATGGAGGAATCTGGGCATGTCCAGCCTTTCTCCTTCTTCTTATTCCTAACCTCCATCTTCTGGGTGATGTTGGCACTTTTAGATTGGTTTAGAGTAGAAGCTCACTGTCTAATATAGGTGATAGGTATTGTTTTTCCCAAGGGCCAAATCAAAGACACAGGTGTCTTGGGCTCTGTGCCAAGGTCTCTGAACTCCCTGGGCAGGGGCTTGAGTCCTCCAGGGTAGCCAGAGGAATTTCCTCAGTTCTGACATGTCTTCCCAAGAAAACTGAAATGATGAAATTCAACATTCCTTTCCCCCTCCCTTCTTTTTTTTTCCCCCCACTACACATAAAATTGGGATGAAAATCCCAAAGCAAAGAAGCCCATGGAAAGGCTTAGTTCTTAATGAACACGCTCAGAATGAATAAATGAAAACTCAGAATGTAAAACTTGCTTGCTGTCTTCAGCAGAAGCAGCGCAGCCACAACAACACAGCAAGGCTTTTATAGATTTACCACCTGGAAAATGGGAAAAGCTCACCTTGTTACACCATCTCGTACTGGTTAGCAGTAATAAACCGGGACAGACAGCATGCCAGCAGCATCCCGATCAACTGTTCCACACAGGACAGAGACAGAACAGAATTTCAGTTAAAGAGAACAGAATTCCAGTTAAATAGAACAGAATTTCAGTTAAATACATCAGTGCAGAGCATGGGTAAATATGTAGTTCATGTTCTGGAGTTATTATGCACAACGTATTTATGCCCTATTTTAAGGACTGCTCTAATTAGAAAAACAGCATTTCAATCTGTTGTCTGTCTTTGTCAGATCTTCCTCTTGATTTTGACATTTATTTGACAGACAGCATGACTTTTTGGTATTTTTTAATCCCGTTGTCAATGTCTGGCCAAGCCAGATGTGGATGAATAAACTGCCGGGGGTATCAGCTTGTTACAGGCTGTGTTTCACTTGTTCCACCTGGATCCCTCACCACCACCCCTCAGCCCTGAGAGCTGGTGCCTTTAACTTCTGTATCACTGTGCCAGGGAAAAGCTTCCTGATGTCCCACGCTGGTTATGCTTCCTTTACAAGTGATGCAGCACTGTAGAAATGAGCCCTGTAAATCTGGAAATAACTTTTAAAAAAGTCATTTACTATTCCCTTGGCTGTCACTCAGATTATTGAAAACAGATCCCAGGTTTCCACTCATCAATAAGCACTCAGTCTTTGTAATGTTTTGCCTAGTGCAGTTTCTTAGTGCTTCCTTCATGTGCCAACAGTGTTAATATGCTGTAAATAATTCAACCTCGCTTTTCTCATTGGGGTTGGTCAATTAATTAACTCCTGAGCATATCCAGAGCATGCCTAGCTATGACTAGCTGGCTGCTCATCCAGACTGGCTAACCCTAACCAAAGCTACCAGGGTCCAGAGGCTGTGTTTTTGGTTGACAAAATGATATGTTTTCGTCTTCTCTTCTTTTTCTTTTCTTCCCTTTTTTTCCTAAGATTATCTTGGTCTTCTGAACGACTATATAGAAAGCAGAGAGATTTCCATCCCGAGGTCTTGCCACAGGTGGAAACCTTCCTCAGCTCTGAAAAATCTCAGCTGATCCCAAGAAGAGATTTTATCCATTTTGTTGCCTATTCTACTCATCACTGGGAGGATGATTTAATCAGTTTCTGAAGGTGTTGCTGAAAACCAACCACATTCTACAGGTTACCTGACACTCTGTTGTATTGCACTAATGGGAATTCTTAAAACGCTCCTGCAGCTGGCTCATGTACTGTTTCTTTATCTCAGATGAATTTTGGAGAATGAGATTTCTGTTTTGGACAGTGCTATGTATTTCTCCATGCTCTGACAGACCAAACAGAGTGAGTGCCCCTGGATGGTCCTGTCCCACCTCCTTCATTGTCGTTTTTCTGTGTTTGTGGTGACTTTCAGTCTCTCTTCACCTTTCTTGGCTGGACTCAGAAGTCACCTCTCTGCCTTACTGCATTTTTAAGTAAGATGAACTTTGCAGTGCATTTAATCCAAACTATTTTCCCTGAGCAAATTCCAGCCCAGACCCAAATTAATTCCTCCCTAGAATGGCCAAGAACGTACACTGCAGTTGTTTATTCTTCCCTACCACAAGCACCCAGGTTACAGCCACTCTCTTCTCAACCACAATCTGCTGCTTGTATCAGGTTTACAAGGGGAAAAATGCTGTAGCCTCTACAAACAGGAAACCACAGGCTTTTCTTTCCCCCTTCAACTGGAGCAGACTTCCCCAGACACCTCTAATTCTTCTCGAATAATCAGTGTGTCTAAACTTTGTAGCATCTGCAAGCATTTCATGGTGTTTTGTTTTACTCAGCTCACTCCTAAGACAAGTGGCAGGTTACTCGGGAATCTATCTCCATGATCTTTGGCCCATTTATTGATTATTGGCTCTGACCTTAGGCTGGTTGAGGCATTTAAGTGGTTATAGTGACAGAATGTTTAACTCTGCATTTCAAAAATAATGGCATGCGTGTCAAGCCATTGCACACACATTTTATTCAGCATTTCTAAGTATTACCAGGACATAACAGAGCTATAATAAATAGTCTGGAAATGCTTTGAATGCATATAAAAACATGTGCTTTTTGATGTGTTGACTTCCACATTTAACCACAAGAGCACTGCTCCTCCTGCAGCCCAAAAGAGGCAATATTGTACTGAGCTGCTGAATTTTCTGCTCTTTCATTACAGGCAGAACTGGAGTCCTCTGCTTTTCAGTCAGGCTAGAGGGTCCCAGACTGCTGCACAAACCAGCACTCTGCACCCTGCCTTGCTCTCTGCATTTGTTCCAGCACTTGCCTCCTCTGCTCTTCAGGCAGGAGGAAGCTCCTTATCCCATTGTGCTCCAGGTTCCGGCAGCTCCTTTGAAAAAACAGAATTGGTGGTAAAGCATTCCCACAAAGAAACTGCTGCAGGGAGCTGCATTCATTTCTCTGCACTCCCATTGCCTCTCAAATGCCCCATCTCAACTTTTACCCACGTATTCATTTATTTGATTCTAGTCTCTTGATTTTTGAGTGCTAAGTTGTCAGACTTGGTTCTTAATTTGTCTTCTCTCTTACTTTTTTCTTTTCTTCCCTTTTCCCCCCCTAAGATTATCTTGGTCTTCTGAGCTATTATATAGAAAGCAGAGAGTTTTTTATACTGTGGTCTTGTCATACTTGAAAATGCTGACAAATTCTTTGGTTTAGACAAGTGGGAAATCCACACTCCTCAGGTGTGTCTCCTGTCCTACCATCCTGCTGGTCACAGGTCACTCCAGCAAGCAGAATGCAGTCAATTTCTCATGATTTCTAGGAGCAATCTCAGGCACATCTTAGTTCTGGCTGTTGAAAACCATCCACAGCATATATGTAGCAGTCTTACTCTCCCTGCACACATAATAACTGGCTTTTTAATACACTTATTCTGTAGGAGTTACCACTGACTAGAAGCTGTTCTGCATGACATATTTATTACACCTTATTATATGAAGAGAAAGAAACTGAATTGCAATTTGAATTCCCATTTTATTTTGGGTCTTGGTGCTGTCACCATTTTTTCATTCTTTGGGAGAATTTCTATAAATAGAAATGTGTTGAACTAACTTGGAATTCATCAGCACACCAGGTAAGCCAAAACTGGGGGAGGGGGAATTTAATCCATCAGGAATACAGGAATAATTTTTTAGCTCAATACCTTGACATATTCTCAAAATGCAAATCTCCAAACGTGCAAGTTCTCTGGCTCTGTTTTAAAAGAGAGAATTGTCTGTGTCACATGTCCCTTATTTGAGTCAGCCTCCTGAGCTGTGGTGTGCCTCTGTCACAGGCCCTGCCTCCACTGAATCCACTGTGATTAACCTTCAGAAACAAACCAGTCTTGGACCAGATTTCAAGTCTAAGAGGCTGATGTGGATCCCATTCCTCCCTCCTGAGCCATTCCCAGCCTCCCTGTGCTCAGGGAGCAGCTGGAGCAGACAGGGTGGATGATTTCTGCACCAGAACCAAATCCACCTTCAGGCAGAGCTGCCCACACTGATGCTGACAGTAAAGAGGGTCCATGGCTGCATGGGAATTTATCTTAGAATGATGGGACCTGTACATGCCCAACAAGTGTTTTGGAGCACATGGAGAGCACCTGATTTCAGCACAAAGGGAATAATGGAACATTGCACTGAGCCTCCCCTACTGACCAACTCTAAACCTCTCCAAAGAGTTTCTCTTGCATTCCTTCAGCCAATGCCTGCACTGTAGTTTTATCTAGGCACAGCAATCCATCATCTATGCAGTTTGCATAATTTCATTCTCTGTTGGGCACAACACAGCAATAATTTTTCTGCTCTGAAGAGCACCTGCTAAATGGAAATTATTCCAGCTGGAAGTGAACATTGGCATCCAGGTCCAAAAACCATCAAATTTTATTTTGTTGTTATTATTTCAAACCCGAGGAGCAGATCAGACAAGGTCAGCAACACAGTGGTTTTTATAAGAACTCTTGACTCTGATGGGGAGGTCTGTGCCAGGCCTGTAAGATTTGCAATGCCATTACACCAACTTTCCCTATTTCTGGGCATCAGCACATTCCCCATGCTAGTCAACACCTAACAAATCACGTGAAGGAAAGGCCCTTGAGCATGCTTTGCTGTAGAGGAGCAACATGATTTAATTTGTCTTTTATTTAGATTAAACCTATTCTCAGTAGGAACAGCAAAACCTCGCCTGCAGCTGGAGCCCTGCCTGGCATTTCTGCCAGCCATCTTAACCTGAAATCAATTTGTAAACACTGTTCCTAATTGGGCCCAGCAAAACAGATTACTCAGTAAATTAAAACTGGCCACCTTCTATTCTTCAGGGCCTGGGAGAGCTGCGTTTTCCCCCTCTGCAGCCTCTCTCTTCTCTTTTTTAGAAGTCTGCTAACACCCCAAGCAGCTGGGCATGTCCTCGCAGTGCCAGAGCCCAGGGCCTGCTCTGGGCAGTGACATCCCCACCTGGCAGCAGTGTGAGATGCCAACATCACACCCAAACACACCTCATTTTTCTCCTCAGTCACAGGGACAAAATGCCTTGCAGCCCTTGCTGCCTGCAGCCTGCCATGAAACACCCATTAAATGCTTTCAAGCAGTATTGGTCCTGACTTTTTCCCCCCAGCAGCATATTTTACAATTCTACTAGTCTCATTTTTCTTTTGGATAGCTTTACAGGAGGCATTTAAAAAGATGCTTTACAGCCTTCTGGCTATCTAGAACCCAAACTGAAACCTGAGCCTGGAGTCCTGTAGCAGCAATCAAACCATAATCAAGGCTGGAGAAGAATATCAATGCTGTCACCATTCAACAAGAATTAGAATAGCCTATTTAAATAAACCCTGACCTCCCCTTGTCCATGCACAAACAGCTCCAGATTGTTCACCTTTTCTGGATCCCTGACATGCTCTGGGCAGCTGCTGCTGTGATGAAACAACATTTCCACCCACACCAAACCACGGGCTGCTCACATCCAACACCCTGGCCACAGGGCATCAGGCTCCCAGACATGCCCAAGGCAGGGCACTCAGCCAGTCTGAGCCCAGACAATTTTAGGGCTCCCTCAGGCTGTGTGCATGCTGGTGGAGAGGATGTGGGGGCCGTTTCCCACATGGCTTGGGGACAGTTTTGATTGTGCATATTTCCCTCTCTCTCATTTTGCATGTTTCCAGTAGAGTTCTTGCTGTGACACATGAAGTGAGTGGTATGTAGAAGCATTTTGTTGAAAGATGCAGGTGTTTTCCTGCCCCTTCTTGATCAGAACAATCTGACCAGAGCTATAGTTTCCCCAGTTCCTATCTACATAAATGCAGTTTGGATACCATGGAGCAGAAAACTCCTGCTTAGCTCTCCTCCTGTTGCTCTCGTGCCACACTCCTTTGGGTACAGACAAGGAGTTGGTTTAACAATCTGATTTTGGTAGACTTAACATTTCTCACTGTTCAGTGTTAAAGGGAAAATAAATCAAATTGGTCACAAAGTGTCCTCTCCAGCCCCAGGTCCAGGATGGGGAGGCCTGAGGGTGCGCTCCTTTGAATTCTTGAGTCCTTTAAGAACAAATAAGAGTACTTAGAAGATTGAAGCCTACCCAAACAATGGATAAGCTATTTGTCTTCTTAGCGTTTATGCTCCATTTAAGCCAATGTTTTATTGGGTTAACCTCTATTTGACCCAGTGCAGGGACAAGTTGTTTTCCTTGAGCTAGTCATTAGCTCAACCGTAACTGATATTCCCAAGGAGAAACTTCATTTAAGTTGAAAAAAAGAAAATCAATGAACAGATGACCTCAGGACTAATGAGCATGCTGAGTTCAGTCCCTTTCCATAATCCTTCCTTCCTTGAAGTCCAGGTAAAGAAAAAGAGGGGGAAAGAAAAGGGGGGAAGAGGAATGTTTATGCACATACCTGTGAGAATGCAATCCCAAAAGCCACTCCAGCTATGATTCCCATATTTGTCTCCATAAAACTGGTCACCAAGTCATAACAGCCCTGGAAAACAAACACCATCATTCTTTGTACTGACCTTCCCTGCCATGAATGCATACATACAAATTTCTCATTTAGAATGAACTCTGCCTAGACAATATTTCTGCTGTAATTTCCAACAGTGTCACCTTTTTTCTAAAACAGCAATTCTGAGTGAATGATGTGGAGTTGTGGCAAAACCAATTACTTTTAGAAATGAATGCATTTCAATACTTTTAAAGTCTAAATGTGATGTTGCACTCATTTTTATGGGTCTTTTTAAAGAAAGTCAGTTAAAAAACAATATAGCTTTGACCTGAAACCAAACCAGTAACAATACACCAATGTTATAATACAATACAGATGTCAAAAATGAATAAATGATGCTGATTTCCTAATACTCTAGATATTTAATAAAGTGTCCCTTGAGGCATTCTGCTTGCCTTTAGCCATCAAAGGACACCATGCAAGGCACTGAACAGCATGTAACTTTAAACCATGTAACAAAGTTATCAAGGGTTTTGTATGAATTTTCTTGGTTCATTTGCCCTTGGACATAAAATTCCCTGTCCTACTCTCCAAACTGAATTTTCTGTCTGCTGATTTTCTTTCTCAGGCCTCAATTCACAGTTCAGACTGGGGCCAGAGGATTCATGTGCAATATCTGCCCTTCTCTTGGATAGACTTCTTTGAGATGCTCCCTCTCAGTATAATAATATTTGTCAAGTTTCTCCCCTCACCTATTTGATCCCTCAAAAAAGCATTTGAAATTGTCTCCTACTTTGTGGTGCCTAATTTAATCTAAACATGTGACTTGATATGTGAATTTAAAAAGAAAGATGGCACCAAAACCAGTACACATCTGGTTTTTCTTTCATTATTAACTTATCTGTACCCACAACCCAAAGTCACTGCTCAGCCCCTTTTGCCACCTTCCTCAAATGACCAACACTCAGGCTGAAGGCCAGTCCTGAGGAGTTTTATAACATTATAGCTTTATCCACTTGATCAGAAATTGGAAAACTCAGAAATAACAGTGAGTTGCTTTTCCAAGCTTGGACTCCTGTCCCACAAGAGAGAAATGTCTCCACATTTCACCCACATCCAAACCCCCCCCCCTCATTCTGCAAGCACTGTAGGAACTCCTGATGGCCTCAGAGCATCAGGTGCTTGTAAAAAATAACAGCAAGAAGGATAATGTTCTTTATTTCAGACAGGCCATTCATTAAATAAATTGTACCATTTCTTTAACTTCTTTTATAACATCTCAAGATATTTAATCCTGAGAGCAATGATGTGCTGAACCTAATAGTAGCTGAGGACCAGCACAGCTGGTCCTGATTAATTTCTGAAATGTTTATGTGTACATATCAACTCTGTTTTACCACAGTGTATAGTAAGTCTGATTCAAGCTTGCTTATTTAACCCATAGTTTGTGTGTCTTACATGTTATGCAATGAGATTAGATTTCTCAAGCAGCATTTTCATTCTGTCTGACATGGCTTAATGCTCTCCCAGCTCTCCTGAAACCAGTTCTGTTGAAGAGCCTTCAAGAGATGCAACACTGAAGCACAGTGGTAATTTGAGGGAGACAGAAGATCTTGTCAACAAAACATGCAATGGCAGAGTTGTGATCACCCTCCTCACTTGAAGAATGTGTTTTCCCAAGCCACAATAATCTGTTTTCTGAAGAACATTGCTTGCATATGGCCCAGTTGCTCAGTCCTTACTGTGCATGGGCAGCACCCACAGGTGCAGGACAGGACAGAGGTGTGTAAAGCATCTCTGGGTGCTCGGCAGAGATCCAGAGCACAGTAGGGACAGTTTACAAAGAATCTGATATTTCTTGACTCCATGCATCTGTTCCTTTCTTAAGATTTTAGAGAGAAATGGTTCTTGAGGTTTCTCGGTAAAGAACTGTGATTAAAAGCACTAGATGAACATTAATTAGCTAATCCTAATGACAGCCCTTAAAGTTAGGTATTAGTGCTGTCTGAGATGAAGAAACAGAGAGCCTAAATAATTAACCCAAGGTCACTAAGCAAGTTAGGGTCAGAACTGGCAAAGAAAATCCAGGAATGCTGTCTTTTAGTCCTGTAATTATATTATTAGTTTAATCCTCTTTGGTTAATTCATTCTTAGTCCTCAGAAACTGCTAGTAATTTGATTAGCTCACAGAGAACTCGTTTTTCTGATAGTTTTGCAAGAATCCACCAAAAGATGTAATCCAAATATACTTGTCCAGAGTCATGGTGAGACGGGTCTTCCACAACACAGGGAATAAATATTTTCCTTTTTCTCCAACACTCAGAGAGCAAAGGGCCTGTTTCCAAGATGGGCAAGGTCAGGGCAATGGTGTTTGGTACTATCTGAAGTGAAAGGATAGGCCAAACAACATTTTCTTCTTGTTTTTTATTCCCATGCACCTTTCAGAAGCATCCCACTTTGCTAAAATGTCTGGGACACCTCCAAGGTCTCACAACTGATGAACAGAAATCTGCAACTTTTGATTTTCAATGGCTATGTCAGAAAATGAGACAAAACCACATGAACTTCCAAACATCCAAATCTCTTCTAGGTTATTAAATCAAGTGATTACTTCAGCTATTTCCTGAAGAATCAGCAGTGCTTTTCTGTGAGGTGACCTGTGCATTTGACAGGAGAGCAAGGAGCAAGGATGGCTGGAAATGTGTTACAGCCCTGGCCAAGCACTCACTGATCCCTCAGTCATGGCTCACCCTCCATGCCCATGCAAGATCACTCTGCTGGTGGTGACTGTGAGTTACCCAACCAATGGACACCACCAACATTCCACACATCTGCAACAAGTGGCTCTCATTAAGCCATTGCAAAAAAAGAGAAGGGCTTAGTGGAAAATAATCCTCTAGCATCCCTTTTACAATAGATGCCAGAAAATGTTGTCTACTTGACTGGTTTTCAAAGATGTTTCAGGCTGTGCTCAGCCACCAGTCCAACCTTCTGAGTCACAGGTGACTGTGGTGAAAAAGACAGAAACAGAAGAGACAGAAGCATTTCCATATTTCCCCTGTTCTTAGGACTTCTATTTATTTTTTAAATAGATCTCCGAAAATAAAAACAGAAAAGAAAATATTCCTTAAGTCTGACTAAGCTGTGCTGCTACTTAGCCACAATATCATTCCTCTTACCAGCTATTCCCTCTCTTGCAACTCTCAAGTGAGAAAGAATTGATGAAACACTAGCACTTGAAGCAATAACTTGAGTAGCACTTCTTCAGCACCATGTCTAATGCATAGATGCTGTATTATTTTCTCTACATTCTTCCCTTTCTTAGCATTTTCTGTATTTTTATTCTCTAATTATTCATTTTCTTCCTGGTCCCCCTACTTGCCTTCCCAATCCTATTTCTGTGTTCCCAACCCTCTCCTCCAGGTGACCTCAGGGAAAGGGTGACTTTGGCCGGGCTGTGCTTGCAGCCCTACATCTTCAAAGATTTTAACTCACAATAAATGTACCCACCAACCACAGCATTTACTGTCAATCACCTGTGTCACCATCATATTTTCTGAAAAACCCTCTTTGCCCAGGATTTCCCTCCTGGGAAGCTGAGAAGCCTCAGAGAAAAAGGAAACCAATATTATCTCATTTGCTTCTCCTGTGTTTTGCTGCTTTGGAATGTGGTTTGGAGATTATTTATCTAACAGTTTGACTGGTTTCATTGTTTTGGAGATTGGTTTCATTGGAGATTTGGTTTCATTGTTTTGGAGACTGTTTATCCAACAGGTGGTTGGTTGATTGGTTTCATGTGAATTGTTTTGACTTAATGACCAATCATGGTCAGGCTGCATCAGACTTTGAGGAGAGAGTCACAAGTTTACTATTATTATCTTTTAGCCTTCTTTAAGTATCCTTTCTTTATATTTTAGTATAGTGTAGTTTTAGTATAGTATAGTATAGTCTTAGTAGAATAGAATAGAATAGAATAGAATAGAATAGAATAGAATAGAATAGAATAGAATAGAATAGAATAATAAATTAGCCTTCTAAAAACATGGAGTCAGATTCATCATTTCCTTTCTGCCATGGGGGAGCCCAAAAATGCCCCAAACCTGTTTTTCCTCACAACTGCTGAGGAAAATCCATCTGGGATTGGATTTGAGAAAGGGCAGCTCAAAGAAAATTAAGCAAGTGGAAGACCAAGCCCATCCTTACCATCACTCCAGCCTGACTTGCACGTTATCAACCAATCATTTGAAATGAAATGCAAATGCAAGCAGGCACACAGTGCCCTGGGGTGCTGGGTGGTGTCACAAGTGCCTGTGGCACAGGGTTACTGGTACCTTCTGGTTTACTTTAGTGGCAGCCACGGTCATGTTGCGCAGGTCCTGAGTGTTGCAGTCACTGGAGTTCATGCAACAGCTCGTAGGGATGCCGTGCTTGAAGAAGTAAGGGCTGGTGCTCCAGTTGGTGTAGCTCTGAATGCCACAGCAGCTCAGCTGGGAGGGGTAAGAGGCAGGTTTAAAACACACAAACAAACAAACCAACCAGAATTAAAACTAGATCAGAATCGTCTCGGCCCACTGCATAAGCTCATAATCAAAATAATGACAGGGCACCTCAAGTTTTGAAAAGCAGATAACACCTCTGCCCCATTAATTACAAAAGTATCAGGGATGTAACTTACAGAACATGGGAGCAGATGACCTACTAAAAAAAGGTATTCTATGAGCAGAACTATTATTTGTAACATTTCATAAAGGCCCAGTCATAAAACCATCTTTTTTTTAGTTGACAATCTGTTAGAGTTTTTTGTTGTTGTTGTTGTTGCTGTTTGTTTGTTTTCTTTACGTCTTTATTTGATTAAAGATGACCCTGCAAATTCAAGACCTCAAAGCATTACACAGAATTGCATGTAACACATAGAGGTTCAAACTAGTACAAATCCATAAGGTGAAGCCTCTCTAACTCACCAAAATAATTTCTAGGACAATTCACTGAGCTGTGAATAGAAAGAGACCATATGTTCACAGGGTGTATCTAGGAAGTCAGCTAGAAAACCCTAAATTGGGAAGGATGTTCTGATTTAGATCCTAAGCTAGAAGTCAGAGACTCAAAAGTATGGAGTATGTGCCGAATTTTCTGCTTGGAAAGGGCTTATCAATGCAGTTCCTGTAAAGAGTGAACTATGAATGAAATTAACATTCTGCTACAACAGAAACACTGAAAAACTACTCAGAACTATTTAGTTTGGTCAACTCCAAGGAATCAGAAATTTGAAATACAGGTTAACATTATGCAAACAGAGAATTTGACAGCAGAATATACTCAGTTTGGAGCACTGCAGTAATCTGCTAACCAGGAGAAACCAGGTTAGAGTACAGTTTAACCATGCTGATGAGTCCAACACAAGAGCTGTAATTTCTAAAGGCCTGGAAGCCATCAATACAATTACACTGACATTTCAGCCATTCACAGAGCCACAGTCATATGGAAAGGAAATTGGCTCGTGGAATGTATTGCAAACTGAAGGAACAGCTTCTTGCTAGGGCAGAGCTTCCAGTGGGAATTTAAATGTGGATTTTACCATTCTGTGTTGTAGTTGGTGTATTTGGTCTCTTGTGGGTGGCATCCCCAGCTGGTTTGGCTGTGCTGTGGCATTTGCTCCTGCCCTGTGTCCTGCAGGAAGGCAAGGCAATTCCCACTGCCCTGCTGCCACCCTGAGGGGCAGAGAGGCTCCTGCTCCATCCCTCCAGCACAGCTTTCACTGCCAACCTCAGCAGTTTTCCCCTCCATTTTCCTCTGGGGAAAAGATACCCAGTTTTTCTCCTTAACTCACCAGGTCTCCTTTGCCAGCCTCTCACTGTACTTGTGAAGAGAGCTGCTGCAGTTTATCAGTGATGCAGGATACAAGATTATAATACCCTGTCTCATCCAGCTCAAATTGAAAACATTTTATGATCTTACTGGCAAATTTCCTTAGGAACAAGGAGTGTTCTTTAGGAATAGACCTGCCCCATAAACCTAATTCAAGCTCTGAGCCCAACAACAAGCCAGTGGGACAGGCCTTGCCTTTATCAGGCAGCTTTTTCACTAAAATTTAGGAATCCTGGGCAAGCATTTCCTTTAGATCAGTTTTGCCAGCCTCTAATTTTGCTTGCAAATTACAGCTTGCAGATTGACCCATCAAAACTTCACATTTTGGGATTAAATCCGGGCTTTCTCTATTGTCTAAATTTTGGTACCCAGTCTGAGACTTACACTTTCCTGTACGTTATCCACTGCATGGCTCCGCTCATCGTTCTTGTTGTAATTCTGGATTGCCTCAGTGTATGTCCTAAGGAAAGTATCCTTGATCTGTGAGGGTGAGGAATAAAAACCAGCCCACATGAGCAACAAGATGCACAACATCTGAAGCAGTTTTTGCAGAAATTTCCTAAAAAGACACCCAAAGTAGCCCTTCCCAGTTGTTTTTAAAGGTGTTTTTAGAGATAGCAGGAATAATTTATGCCATTTTTCTTAACTGTCAGGAATAATTTACGCCATTTTTCCAGTGGGATATCCGACACAGAAACAAGACTACTCCAGCAAACTGATATTTTTTTGTATGAAGTACTGTAAAATTACTTAACCTATCAAAAAGGTATAATTTTATGCTTTTTCCACCCAAACACTTTGTTCCAGCACTAATTCTGAAGGAAACTGCATGCTTCTCCCTGCTCATGGATGCCAGGTGTACAAACACCCTGGGACACAAGCCACTGGCACCAAAGTAAGTTATAAATCTCCTCACCAGGCATCCCCAGCACCAAAGTGATTTGGATAAGGGAGAAGAGGTCCCTCAGCTGGAAAATGTCAGGCACCTCATCAGGAATGGTACTCTGGGTGGGAAAGGGGCTGGGAAGCACTGGATGTGAGCAACCCACATGGCTGTGGCCTTCACAGGAGTCTGCCTCTCCCAAAAGGGAGCAGTGTGACACTGGGGCTGTGGCAGGTTAGGTGGGATGAAATGGGAATCCTCAGCAGGTAGACAGGCTGAGGCTGTCCTAATGAGGCTCAGGACCTCATTAAAAACAATCCACTGCTTGCAAGGGTGAGCAGCAGAAAACTCTACAGCAATGGAAATGTCATGTCAAAAAAGCTGGAAAATCAGCTCATTCAAAGAGAAGAGACAAGGAGGGTCTCTGGGGCTGCTCTGGTTCAGCACCAGTGACATGTAGGTCCATGGACTCACAGCCAGAGATAGACCTGATTACAGTGGATAAAGCAGGAGTGTTACTACAAATCTAGACCATCACACTTTTTAAAGCTTCTTCCTGTCCCAGTTTCCTCCCTCACTCTACTTCTAATCTCTCCTTATTCTCAAGATAGAAATGAAATCCCATCCCACTCCCTCCCCACCCCCTCTCCCCCCCACCTCCTCCAAGAAAAAAAAGATTTACAAAACAGCAATTCTCGTGTGATGCAGAAGTTTTCTCAGCCTTACATAAACCAGCATTTGCCTGGCTGAAAAAGCTGTGTTCAAGAAAAGCATTTAATCTATTTTGCAGCCCTCAGCATATGTAAAAGAGTAAAGATCTTCCCATGGTGGACTCACAAAACCTGATAGCTGCAGAGTAAATCAGCAGGCAGCTGAGGGCAAGAGCTTTGGCTAAATCCCCTCATTTGGAATGGTTTTTAGGAGCTGTACAGGTTATTGTGTCACAGCAGCCCCATGCCTGGAGATGTGCTGGAGCCAAGCTCAGTGCCCTGCATGTTCTCCATGCTCCAGGGAGCTCCTCAGCAGCTCCTGCCCTGCCAGGGAGGCACTGCCAGCTGCAAACATTCCTAGCTCAGGACATTCCCACCTACCTCGTGGCGAAAGACAAACCCTGAAATGCCAGCCACCAGCTCAGCCAGGAACACCAGGGACAAGAACATGGCATACTGGAAAGGCAGAGGCAAGAGAAGTCAGAGCATGACAGGCTTTTGTCTCAGCACAGATGTTATCATATGAAATGTAACCTTCCCCTCTAGGCACCCTTCAAAGATGTTAAGAAACCGAAGGTCTTTTGGAGGAGATACACAGGTTATAACCTGAATGTAACACATGTGTTTATACAACTCACAACTGATAGATATTGCTTAATTACTGCCTTTTCTGGCATTTCTGTTCCCACATTTCTCAGCATTCTTATATAAATTAAAACACACTCACGTGCCAGAGGTGAATCCAAGTCTCTCAGGTTTTGCTCTTGCAATAAGGAATACAAACACACCTTTCCTGTTTGCATGGTGCTCTGCTAAGCTCAACAGGCTTGCCCAGGTGTTTTGGTTTGTGTTTATCTATCTCACTGCCAGACTGGGATTTGCTGCCTGGTTCCTGAAGTTTCTCCAATGAATGAACTGAAACATTGCCTTCACTGGAAATATTCTCACATAACACTAGCCATATGCTTCAAATACTTTGCTGAGCCAAGGTCCATATTTGGCTTTAGGTGCAGCATTTGGATCAGGAGCTAAATAAACCTTGAAAACAGTGCTTTCAGTGTAGGCACTCACCAAGTACTAAAAATATATTTAAGCAGAAATAAAGAAGGTAAAGAAAAATTGCAAAGTGGAATAGTAAAATTTGAAGTTGGAGCTTAATCTTCTGGAGGAAAAATTACCTTTTTCCTCCACCTGTTAAGTAACAGTTAATTAAGAAGGGAAATATTTTAAATCAACTTCAGTCCTAGGATTTAGTGGAGAAAGGAAAACAGTTTCATGATAGGTTATTGGGGATAGGAGCACAACAGTGAAAGCAGAACTAGAAAAAATGTGTCCAATTAATGCAGCTGTCAAAACACTGTCTGTTCAGGAGAGAAAAGAAGTTTAGAAATATTTCTTATACATACAATGAAAAAAACCCCACGTGCTTGGGACAGCACATGATAGTGTTAGTGGCATAGCTTTAGGAAAGTTATGGAGCAGCTAGCATAGCCTGATTTTTCCTATGGATTTATATCATCATTCACCTTTATCCCTTTTCCATCTGGGCTACAGTGACTCCAGCAAGCCCCTGCACATGCCCTAAGAGCCCATCACCAGCAAGAGACAGCAGAGAGGTTCTTGCCAGCTGACGGAATTGCAGCTGCTGCCTCACCCCTTCCCCTCCCTGCCATCATTTCAGGAAATTGACTCCCTTTAACATGTCCTTTCGTTTTCAAAATGCAGTTAAAACTGGAGAAAAATCATCCCATCTCCTTAGAAAACCAGTCCCAAAATACTGTAGCAGGAGGTGCATTGCACTGTCAAGCCCTTTCTCACTAGTCAGTGCTTCACAAGTGCTATTTTCACCCTTCAAATCATTCCCCATGCAGCATTTTACTCCTAAACATGCCTAGAAACACAGTTTATCATGTAAGCTTGTTTAACCTGTAGTTATTTTGAATTTTAAAGTAGGCTGGAAAACTCAGAACAGAGAAACTCATACAGAGAGAGGTTAAAGTGGACTGAGGGACAGCTTCCCCTCTGCTCAGTGCACCTCGAGCCCCTGCTGCTTTTGAGGTGAGGCCAAACATACCATAAATGCTCTGCTTTTTGGGTTGAATTGTTCTATCCTAGTGAATGTTAGGAGAAAAAGAAGGGCTGGTGTGGTTTCAAGAGGTTCCAACTATTAGTTCCATAATTTCACATCAGGTTAGTAAATGGACCCCTTAAAACACAGTTTGAAAGAATATCACATTTATGATGCTTTGGGCGTCTTTCAGATTGTAAATATATTTATCTGTGTGGCTCACAGAAAACCAGAATGATTGTAGAACAACTCACAGAGCAATTCAGCAGCACCACCCTACTCCAAACACTCGGGCCTATGTGCCACGTGTAGCAAAATTCAGTCACAGTCAATCAAAAACTGGGTTTGGTGAAGGTTTCCCCCCCACCCTTTGTCCAAAAGGCACAAATGTTGAAAATAATGATGAATAAATTCTAGCTGTGCCTAGAGAGATCTGTCAGGGGGTGGGGGTGTGGCAGCACTCTCTGGTCACAGAGAGTGACAGGCACAACTTCCCCAGGCATCATCCTGGGAAAGGCTGTGAGATCTGAGGAAAGAGTGAGAAACAATTCTTATCTTAACCTGTTGTTGTGAACATGTGGAGTGTTGTTATAGAGATTTTTTTACCAAAGGGTGGGTTCTTAATTAGCCAATGGTGATGGTGTTTTAATTAAAGGACCAGTTAGGTGCAGCTGTATCGTAACTGTCTATAAAAGCAATGGGTTTCTTAATAATAATAAAGAGATTGATCAGGCTTTGGTGAATCATGGAGTCAGTGCTAATTATCACCATGGCAGTGACAGTGGGGGAATCCCAGCTGACCCCAAACCCTCCTCAGGCCCTGGGGTTTGCTCACCAGCTTCAGCATCCATGGGCTGCCCCGGCAGGTGGCGAAGCAGCCGAAGAGGCCGAAGACGATGATGGTGGTGCCCGTCCCGATGAGCACGTAGGGGGCATTGGTGGAGTTCTCAGCAATCAGGGAGATGTAGGTGCCAAGGGTCAGCTTGCCCCAGACTCCCACTGCCAGCAGGATAACACCAGTGATCTGCAAAGAGTCACAGAGTAACGAGGTTGGAAGAGACCTCTGAGATCATCGAGTCCAACCCATGTCCCAACACATCAACTAGACTATAGCAACAAGTGCCATGGCCAGTCTTTATTTAAACACACACTGAGATGGTGATTCTACCACCTCCCTGGGAAGGGCATTCCAGTACTTTATTATTATTTAGGTGAAATGTTTTTCTTGATATCCAACCTATACCTTCCCTGATGTAGCTTGGGACTGTGTCCTCTGGTTCTGTCAGTGCTGCCCGGGTGGAAGAAGGGGACAAACCTGTCAGGCGCTGTGGATTTTTGTTAATTTTTTTTTTTTTTTTAAGGTTGGGGTTAAATGTTTGAGATGGTATTTTTTGTTTGGATTTAGGTATTTATTACTTTTTATTTATATTATAGTCTTATAAATTGTGGGTTTTATAGTACTTTAATATACTAAAAATGGAGTTTTATTTTTTCTTTATAAGGGCTTTTTAAGGCTAAACTGCCTAATTAAGAAATTCTTTTTAAATAATTTTTACTTTTAATTTAAGAACTAACTACTTGTGGTCCCTAATTTTTAATTTCATTATACAATACTACTTCAACTTATGAAGAGGAAGGTGAAGAAGAAGGACTAGCTTTTGTTTTAATTTTTTATTTTGTTTTATGTATGTTTTATGTTTTTATTTTGTTTTATGTATTGTTTATATATTCTAAAACTTAAAATTTTAAGTTTTCTATCATGTGATATTATACACTTCCATTTAAACTACACACTTACAATCTCAGTTTTACCATTCAATTTTGGAAGCCTTCTCCACAAACTCAGGTCAAATGCAGTGTTCTCTTGGGGGTTAGTGCTTGTCAGCACAGAAAGCCTGAAATTCTCAGCCAGCAGCGTTCCAACCAGGAGCCACTGGGGAGGGCATCCAAAGCCTTCCAAAGCGCTCAGTGATCCTGCAGGGATGTGCTGGTGCTGCGCTGCTGGCAGGAGGGAGCCTCAAGGACTCCAGAGGGGCAGATAGGTGAATTAAACTCCAGCATCGTTGCACTGAGGCTGGCACTGAAGGACAAACATCTAGGGGCAATCACTGCCAGGGGAGGATGCAGTGTGCACCTGCAGAACAGCCCCAGGGACACACGGCCAGCTCCTCGTGTCCCCCTGCCTCAGTGTCCCCTGCTCCCCTTGAGGAGCCTCAGCAGGTGCTGGCCTATCTGCTGCCACCTTGGGACAGGATTAGCAGACACTTCTGCTCTCATGCTCACAGTGGCAATAAGAATAAATCCAGCTCTTGTCCATCTTTCAGTGCAACTGTGTGAAAAGTGCTGAATCCTTGTTATGGCACCCAGCAGCTGAATATCAAAAAAAAACCACTGAGGAGCCCACCAACCCACAGACAGCAATGCCCTTGCCAAGACTCTCCCATCCCTGCACTTCACCTCTTCTTGTCCTGAACGAAAGTGGATTAATCAGCAAAATCTGAAAGCAAGCTGCAGGGGACAGGGAAATCTGCAGAACCACTTCTGGTTTCTCGCCTCCAGTTCCACAAAGGGCTGGTTTCTGTGCCGAAGCTGCTGAAAGTTTTACCACCATCCCCAGGGAGGCATAAAAGCAGCCTTCACTGCCAAAATGAACAGGCAGCTTCACATATGAAAGAGAGCTCAAGCCTCCTAATAAAAAGCATTTTTAGTTGGCTGTTTGAAACAATTACTAACCCTTTACTATGCATTTTAAGAGTTTGGTTTCCCCAGGTCTCAGGGGGAGCCTATTCAATTTATGGCACACAAAGACTTTGGAAAAAAGGAGGAAAGCCTCTTGGTGGTTTATTCCCCTTCTGCTTCTTAATAGAGCTCTGATTTACAGGGATTTAAGGAAATCCCTGAGTTTGTTGGGAGGTCTAAGCCCTGGGGAAGCTTGGCACGGTGCAGAGGGGATGGGATGTTTCCACAAAGATGCTGAAGATGCACCTCAGGTTGCAGCAATGCTGGCTGGAATTTTGGTCATGAAGACAAAAAACCCATAAGACTTCCCTACAAACCTTTCCATGACCTTTATTCAGCAGAGCACAAGCAGCGGTGTGACTAATGCCTACCTCCACCCCAAGGCAAGCCTCATTTCCTTCTTTCCAAGACACACTTTTTATCACTATCTCTCTGGGCCATCACACAGTTAGGGAACAATCAATGTACTGGTTTCTGGTTTGGGTTTTAGATTTTTCTTTAAAAGCAGGAGAGACATGGGCACATACAAGACCAGGACAGTGCTGGCCTGAGAACAAGGCAGCAGAAATAGACACTGCTCCAGACACTCACCATCAGTACACACATCTTCCCTTTATCTCCTTCCTTTGACCCAAAATCTCTCCACCAGCCTAATTCTGTGAGCTGTGACAGAATTGTTGCAAAAGCAGGGTGCTGTGTGTCCCTTTACACCTGAAATTTCTAAAAGGAAACTCAGAGCACCTTCTCCAATGCACAATCCCCCCCACAGTCTTCCCTACTCCCTTTCCAGGAAAGTTTCAATTCAGACAATGATCATACAGGAGACGTAGAAAGTGTTTTGGATATCCTGGCAGTCAGAGGAGAGTGACTACCAGCCCTTTGACCTTTAGAAACCCTCTGAGCATCCAAACAACTAAACCAAGCACCTTTGTTTATCTACAAACACATGGAACATGAGAGCAGCAGTAACATTCCACTGGTGAATTTCTACAGCAAAACCTGGTCTTCATATGGCCCAGCAAGAATTTTAAGATTTGTTCTGGAGATGCTATGACAGCTACAGCCTGTGAGGGAAGTGTCATAACCCCAGTCCAGATCCTCAGCAGCCACAGAAGAAATGAACTGGCAGCTGCACAGCCCACCATGCCCCAAATGAGACATCTGGAGTGGTACAAAAAAACAAGCATTTGCAAAGGAAAAAATCTCCCAAAAAAACCAAAAAGGAAGAAATTTCCTTCTAAAAAGCAACTGCCACACACTCCCATCTAAATATAAAGACATGTGGGATCCTGTCTTTTGGTGTTTTTAAGGGAAAGCAAAAGAGAACAGCGACCCAAAATCCCAAGTTTCAAGGCCTGTCACAAACTTACCAAATGCTTTTGATTCAGGAAAAAACTCCAGAGTTTTCCTTGGACTTTATACAAGCATTGTTTTAAGCAGAAATAGCCCAGCCTGGATAACACAGGCAAAGCCCATAGCCACACCCAACCTGAGAACATCACTAGAGAGATTCCTGCCAGCAGCCAGGGCTGGCCTGATTTATCCATGCTTGGGACCAGTTTCTATGATCACAACAAGCCCCAGAAACTCAGACAGATTTTGTAGCCACAAATGGGCTTGCAAGTGGTTTGTGCTGGTTTTGGTAGTCTCTTTTTCATGCTTGCACCCTGTCCTGCCCTCCCACACTGTTTAGATGGATTTCCCCTGCACCTCCTGTTTATTTTCTGTGTTCCTTCTCCAGTTTGAAACATTATTAGAAAGTTATTTCATCCTGGATTTCATCAAAATTAGATGATATCTTCCTTACAAAAGTTCACTGCAGTGGAAGCCCCTTGCACTCATGTTTCCTCAGCCAGGAAACCAGAGATGCAGCATTCCATAAAACATTATTAGTCCTGACCTTCATTTAGGTCAAAATTTTAAAGGTTAAAAGGAAAAAAAACCTCAAAACACAGGAGATATCCAAGTAGGGCAAGGATTGTAAAGGCTGCACACAAGTAGAAATCACATTGTTTAGCCCTGGCAGGTCTCACATTTCAGCGCCTCTGAGCTCAGGCTCAGCAAACACACCCCAGAAGCCCTTGAATGATGAGATGGCAGGAAATGAAGCAGGTGGGCCACCTGGACATTTTCTAACAAAAAACACCACTGAAATCATGATGTTCCCACAGAATGTTTTAATCTAGATGAATTGGATTCTTCTGGCTTAAATATATACATATATATATATATATATATATATATATATATGGCAGAATAATAATATATAATAGAGAATAATATATATAATAAAATAAATATATATAATATTTTAAAAAATATATATAATAAAAAATAAAAATCTGTGAACCAACCTTCCCCCCAACTCTGCCTCAAGCATGATATCCCAGGCACATCCCACCAGTCACTGATTTCAGTCAGACAGACTTTCACCTTCCTTCAGCATCAATACAGATGTTCCCAGTGTTACCTGCAGTACCACTCTCAGGTTTGGATGTGGTGGAAAAGTTACCATGCCACAGGCAGGCAGAAATACAGCAGAACTGACTGTCAGCTCTAACTCCACTTGTCCAGTGAACCATTTGCTTTTTGGAGACACACAGACAAAGATGTGGCCAACAGCACTGACACAAGGGTGTATGCCACAGCTTTACAGGACACAGGGAGAGTCATGCCCTGGTAAGGCTGGGCATTCCTAAAATGAGAACTAATACTAAATACATGCAGTTTCTCAGCAAAAGACAATGGAAAAATGTCTGAGAACTCCTTCTTTTAATAGTGCCAAAACAAAGATTAAATTATCAATCCCCTTCTTCTAGCTAACAGCAGCAAAATCTGCAGAGTGGAGTATTCAGAAAATAACTTCTAAAAGTGCACTGTCCTTAGTTCTGTCAGAATTAGGCAGGAAAACACTATGCACTCATTTCAATTGGGTGAACACCATTCCTAAAAGAGTCTGTTGTCTCCACACCCCAAAAACCACAGAGCACTGGTGGCATGATCTGAAGGTTGCTGCTGCTGATACAGGAGGCATGAAAGGTTCTACATCTCACATCCCCAAAGATTCAAGACTGTGGCATTCACATTCTCTGAAAAAATCCCTTTGCCCAGGATTTTTCTCCTGGGAAGCTGAGAGGCCTCAGAGAAAAAGGAAAACAATTCTTATCTCATTTGCTTCTCCTGTGTTGTGCTCACATGTGGGATGTGTTTGGAGATTGTTTAGCCACAGGTGATTGTTTAATTGGATTCTGGTGTGAGTTGTTTTCACTCATTGGCCAATCAGGGCCAAGCTGTGTTGAGACTCTGGATAGAGTCACGAGTTTTCATTATTATCTTTTTAGCATTCAATAACTATCCTGTCTGTATTCTTTAGTATAGTATAGTATAGTATAGTATTCTTTAATATAGTATAGTACCATAAAGTAATAAATTAGCCTTCTGAGAACATGGAGTCAGATGCATCATTCCTGCCTTTGTCAAGGCATCCCCTGCAATACAATACATGACCCTAATTCAAACCCTTATTTATACTCAGAACTGCCATATGGAATATTTAAAGCTTGTCAATTACAAAACTGAAGATAAATGTGCAGCAGGAATGGCTGGTTTATTGATCCACATAATTCATGTCCTCCTGTTCATTACTGATGTGAGCAATTTTGATTCTTAAGGTCTGTCAAAATAAAACTTGGAAGCCAACCCTGATTGCTGCAAAGCACTCAGCAATCCCTTCTACTCCCAGACGCATCAGGAAGAGCTCAGCATTTCTCTGGACCAGCTCTTCATTTACAGAACTGAGATACAGGAGGGCAACTTCATTAATGAGGATCTATCTCACTGTAGGTATAACTCTTCTATTTCATTTAATATTTTCAGCCTCACTAAATGAACGAAAAATGTGGGCAACTTAAAAAGAAATTCAAAGCAGCGGCAAATAATCAGATACAAGGAAAATAACCATGGCATTTTCAGTTCCTCAGTTCCAAAAACTTCCTTTTCCAAACCCCAGCCTCCCTGCATTTTGGTGGAGGCATGCTGTCTCTGCACAGCTGTCCTGCAACCTTCTCCTCAAACAGGCCAGAGAAAATGGGTAATTTGCATAAAATGGATGAAGCCAGGGGAAGGCAGACAAGAACTATCTCAATCCATCTTGGCTGAAGCTGAAAGTTCTAGCAATAAGGTTTAGCAGGCTGTGAGGAAATGAGAGAGGACCAAGGCACACAGCTAATTAGCTCTTCCAGACATTTCCCCAAAGGAGGGAAACTTTTTCATGAAGAAAACGTCCGACCTTGACAGCATCCAGAACAAATCCTGCGTTAAAAGCATGTCCAGAGAGACTTAAAAATAACTGGCCTACCTCTGAAAATTTTATAACTTTCCCAAAATAGGCAATAGATCACATTCAAAATGTTCGTGCTTTACAGCTTGTCAAACCCTGGGAGTGGCTGGCTTTGAGTCTTCTCCTCCCTCAGTCCCTGGGCCCTCTTCAGGCAGGCAGGTGACTAAAAGTGATATAAATCTTCCTTTGAGCCTCAATTTCAGCTTTTCACAGGCAGGAGCAAAGCATTAGGCCAAGATACAGCAGAACATGGGAATGCTTGTGAGCCAGCAACACACCTGAATTCTCTGTCCTCACTTGTGCTGATCTTGGCTACACCTGCAAACCCAGCTTGGGGCACATTTGCACAGGACTGATCTCTGCTGGAGTGAACAGGAAATGAAGATGCCACCAGCTGCACCTTTGGAAGAAGGCAACAAGTTGCAAACCAATAAATCATCATTCCTGGCCCCTCTGCAAACTGAGAGACAGCCTGTAAGGTCACTGTGTTAGGAAAAAACACCTGCAGTGGCCATTCTTGTATGTAAATGTTCAGTGTCTTCTATTCCTGACTTCACCATTTCTTAACACATTTCCCCAGTGCCAAACATAATTACTTTGTCACTCTGCTCTTGTAACTCAAACCTGTCCCTCTTCTCCTTCTTTGTTCCTTACAGTTTTCCATGTAAATAATTCCTTCCAAGAAAGACACAGCCAAAAGCATCTACAGGAAAAATGCCCCAAGATTAATCCATATTCCTCTCTGAGATGCCTTGCCCGTCTCACCTGGGCAGGCTGCCTTGCTTTGGGCCCAGGATTTTCTCTCCCTGCTGCATGTGTGGAATGTCCAGCACAAGGAATCTTGCTCCATCCCTTCACCTCAGGAATCTGTTTATGATCCCTGCTGCTCAGCATCCATCCAGAGCTAGCTGCTGCCACAACATTGATTATCCACCACAGCCCTTGCTGTTTCTGTGCAAAATCTGAGATTCCTGTGCATTAAATCTACATGTGGAAAGCATCCCCAGGGATACCAGCACAGGCCAGCCACAGCAAGGGGGATGCTGCCTCTGCTCTCATGTCACCACTGGGTCAGAGCTGAGTATCCACCACACTCAAATCAGGGGACAACCACTCAATCTGCCCTGAAACACAGTGGAGGAGATTTTGATTAGACACACTGATATCAAGCTTAACACCCTGTTCTGGCACAGCTCCTTTCTGTGAGCTGACTACTATCCTATTTCCTTTTCAATAATAATTTTAATTTTCAGTGTTTGTCCTAGCTGGGACACTATTACAAGAACATGAATAGTTGTCCCAGGTGAGCTGACATCAGATTGAGGTCCTCAGAGGTCAAACTGTAGTGCTGGTAAAAAAAATGAAAAGAAATCGAAATACTGGCTGTCACACAGATGACAAAGTGAACACCAAATTATCATGGAGCTGATCTGGCTTCTCACCACCAACTCTGCAAAAAACAGAGTGTGTACTAATCCCTAACTTTAATAGTGCCTCTATCAACTGCAGATTTAAATGACCTCTGAAAGGAAGTGGATATTTTATAAACAACCCAGGTGTTTCCCAGCACCCTCACCCATCCATACACCAACCACACCAATGTCTGATGGTGCTTTCCTTGCAGGCTGGGGCAGAAATGACAACCAGGACTGAATCACTTACTCTTCATGGAAAACAGATTAAAACTCACATAGAGGTGAGCGCAACCTTCTCCTTGCAACCAGAAGAGGCCAATGATCATTTAATGAGCAGCAGGGAAGAAAACATCACAGTAATTTTGTTTGCTGCAGGATAAAAAATTGGACATGGCCCAGGAAGTCCTAGGAACACTAACAAGGACTGCAGTGGGGAGGCAAGAACTTGAAAACAACCTTGCAGCATTGCTCAAAACTAAGGATTTCTTGCTAATACAGTGCAAATACCTATTCTTAGAGATTTTTTCTGTAAAGAAACAATTGATTACATGCCACTTGTAAGAAGATTCAGGAAGAATAAGGACATTTGGAACCTGATCTCTATACTAATATCATGCCTATGATGAATAATTATAATAAACAGCCATATTCTCAAGCTGAAGATTATTACACCTTGCACTTTCAGGAAAGAAGTTGGAAATCTCAGTAAAATGAAGTTCTTTATCATGAGAATTATACTTATTTTTATGTAAGGCACTTCATTAAATGAGAGAAGATATTCTGCTTTGCAGTTTAATCACCAGTGGCTCTATTAATTGATGTATCTTTTAAGCCAGCTTGCAGACAAAAATGTGGTCATCTCTGGATAAAAATAAAACCCAAAAATACATTTCTGCTGGGAATTTTCAGACCTAATTTCTTGAAATGTAGCTTTAAATATGCATGACTGAACATCTCAGGGAAAAGAACTTAGAGAGTGGAGACTTCAAAAGCAGCATCCCACTCTGCAAGGCTCAGGCACACTCCTAGCCAGAGGAACTGAGGATGTTTTGGAGGTCTGGCAGTGCACAGAACAGAAGGAACTAACTGATCATCAGCAAAGTGATACAGCCAGAGAATATTAACCTGTGGTACCTGAAAGTTTTTGGAAGTTTAAATGCAGCAGCTGTCCCTCATACTCTCACTTTAAAATCCCTTCACAGAGGTGACAGAAATGTTGTTTACTCAGCATGACATGGCTCGGCCTCAAATTTTAAAACAGTTCACCTATTTTACTGAGATATAAGACTTGAAATGATGAAAAATGCGAGACAATAAAATGTTTTGAAGCAAGACTTCCAGTAATTAAATACTTTGTTTCGTAAATGCTCTTGTTGTTTGCTTTCCTCCTAGTAAATGAAGGCAAAATCCAAACTTCTATAATGCCTATGTGGACAAAACAAAGGAATAAAATGAAACACACTGAAAAAGAGCCTCTAGTGTTGTCCATGCCCATGAGATTCACACTGTGCCCAAAGCCCAGGCTGAGTCAGGCTTCAGTGGAAAGACTCCCTTGTTCCTCAGGACTGACCAGGGCAGATTTTAAGAGAGACCCCAGTCAAGGAGTTTTGGTAATTTCAGTGGATCAATCAGCACATAAATTCCTCCGTGCATATGTAACAGCCTTACCAAGTTTGGGTTTAGCAGTAAGAAAACTTGAAAATAATTAAAAAGAGATGTACAAGCTCATTAGTTACAGCACACAACAGCAGGGGCGTGAAACTCCTTCAGAATAATTTTTTATTCAAGCCACTACAGTCCTAATAACCTTCAGAAAAAGCGGAATATGGCACTGAGGTGTGAGATGATAAATTCAGTAGTAACAAATGCAAGGTCATGGTGCTGGGACCAATTCCAGCAGTTTCAAACCCCTGAATTTGCAGATAATAATGGAGGAAGAGGATTTCTGAATGCCAGCTGACCATGGTGCTGATGAGGAACCATGATATTTTCTGAAAAATTCTCTTTGCCCAGGATTTTCTCCTGGGAAGCTGAGAAGCCTCAGAGAGAAATGAAAACAATAATTATCTGATTGCTGCTCCTGTGTTTGCTGCTTTGGAATGTGGCTTGGACATTGTTCACCAACTGGTCATTGCTTGATTGGTTCCATGTGAACTGTTTTAACATAATGACCAATCACAGCCAGCTGTGTCAGACTCTCTGAGCTTTCATTATCATTCTTGTGAAGCCTGATGTATCCTTTCTCTTTCTTTAGTAATATAATATAATATAATATAATATAATATAATATAATATAATAGCCTTCTGAGAACATGGAGTCAAATTCTCGTCTCTCACATTGTCCTGGGGACCACGCAAACACCACAAGGAACCACTCGCACACCCAAGGCAGGGGTGCATTTCCAAAGGTGAGGAATTCCCAGAGGAGGCTGTTTCAGGAAGCTGAGGTGATGCTGCAGCAGGTCCATGGCAGGAGTGAGGGATGAGGAGGTGCTGGGGAGTCCCTTGAGCAGGAGCTGAGTTGTGTGGGGATGAGGAGGGGTGAGTTGATATAAACCTGCAGTGGGGGGATTACACTCCAAGGACAAGAGGCAGCTGGTTAAGGAACTTCTCTGAGAAAGTCTAGTCTCATTCTTTGTTTTCTTGCTGTTTGGTTCCTTGGTTGAACCTCACACAAAGGATCCTCTATAGCAAAATATGCTGTTCCTTTAACCCTTATCCTGCTGTTCTTATGGCACTTTCCCCCACGGGCATTTCCATTCCCACTTCACTTACACTCAATTTGGTACTTCAGTTGCAAGTTTCTACACTGCAAAGTCATGATGCATTTTTTTGCAGTGCATTTTGCTGCACTGCAGCTGTAGAAACCCAGAATCAAGATCAGTAGGAAGCATCCCAAAACATGCCATATCAAGAAATGTGAATATCTAAAATTAACAAAAATTAATCTTGTTCTATTTGTGCCCCAGGACAGCCCAGCTGGGAACACTGAGCCCACGCTGGCCATGGAGTCATGGAAGGTGAAAATCAGGGTGGTGAGGGTGGGAGCAGCCTCCTCCTCTGGGAAAAGAGGGAAGGAGGGGAAAACAGCAACACAACCAGAGCCTGCAAGGGTGTCAGCTTTCATCCCTTCACCAGGGGATGGGGGCTGCTCCAATGGAGAGCTGGGGGTCCCACTGAATGCCTAAAAGGCTGGAGCTGGGAAGAGGAAGGGGGACAGTGAGGTCTCAGCCTCCATCCCTGCAGAGCCAGGCTGGATAGAGGTCATCAGAGCCTCTGGCAAGAATGTTGTCAGCTGCAGCATTAATTTCAGTTCAGTCCATCCAAAAATCAGCTCGAGGACACATGTAATGATAAGGTTTTGTTTAAAGTTGAAAAAGGATTTTATTATTGCAACCAAGCCCCTCATGTCCTGATCCCATTTTATGGAAAATCACTGGTTATTTACATTCTCCTAATCATACTCAGAAGGAGCCGAAGACTGCCATTCCTACTGAGGGGCTGGTTAATTTTTTTCCCAGAAAGGACACATCTATTCCATCATTAAGACTTCTGGTTGTTTCCCTTTCTCCTGTCACATGAGCCATGTTCTCCTCTTGTGTTCTTCAGGCTCCAGTGTTTTCTGGAGCTCTGCTTTTGGAGGCAGTGCACACAGGATGGATCCCCACAATGCTGTTGCACAGCTCACATGAGAAATAAAATGTTCTCAGTTCAGCATACCCAGGTCAGTCCTTCAAAACCAACCATGTTCTCCAGAACCATCTGCATTTGCTCTCACCCACACCTCAGTTATGCCTGTCCTCCCAGACACAAGCAGCAACACAGTCAAGGAAGTGAAAAAGGTAACTAAACAAGGCTAAAAATGGCAAAAGTAAGGTTTGTTCTACTCTAAAACAGCCCAGTTTGCCCAGCCAAGATCCAGCACTCTGGATCTGCATCTACATGACAATTTTCACACTGCTCTGTTGTTCATTTGTGCACAGCTCTGGTTTTCATGTGCTGCTTCTGCTTCATGAGCCAGAGGCAAAGCCAGAAGCTGCTTTTAATACTTCAATGCTTTTTTAGAGAGAGGAAGGAATATCTGTCCCAAATCCAAACAGGATTGCAGAATCAAAATTTCACACCATGGCTTATAAATATGCTTTCAAAATAGTTTAGAATCTGTAACCATTTATCAAAATTCTCTGAATGAAATTAAAAGAAACAACTGAATTGTGTTTTATATTCCTATACATACACATATACTGGTGCTTAAATGGTTGAGACACTGGAATTCTGTTTGTGGGGATTCACTTGAGTATGTGTCTGAAAATAAAGGCATATTCCTCATATATTATGGGTTTTGCTACACGTCAGAGCTGCCTAATTTAAATACTGACACTTTTGAGTGTGTATGACTATATGTGCTTGCATGAAAGAAAATAAATTTTCTGCATGAATGTAGAGAAGAAATTTTCTACATTTTGAGTGGCCTCCAGTCAAACTGCTAAATTCCAGCTGAAACAAAAACAAAAACCATCAGCCAGAGCAGAAACAAAACTTAAAAATTTCAACCCAGATGTTTGATTAGTAAGAAAACAAAAACAACACTGCAAGAAAAAAAAACCAAACAAAACAAAAAAAACCAAGCAAAAGGAAACTAAGCCAAAAAATTGAATCAAACCAAAGCAACACAAAAGAACCTGAGCAACAAAAATGACAACAACAAAACCCCAAAAGCCATCACAACCACCACAACAGAAAAACCAGTAAAAAATACCAGATAACTACAATACCAAAGACAAAAGTGACCTGCAACCCTATTCCCCACCAGGACACTGGTGCCTCCAGGAAAGCCTTTGAACCACAGGTCTGCCACCAATTGAAACTCATTCTCTGGCATGGGTCCAGCAGCTGTGGGATGGCATCATGCAGGATTCCCTCACCCCATCCTGAAGCTTTGCCACAGCTCCTGTGGGAGCACGGGACAAATGTCTGAGATGTCTGAGATGTCTGAGCCATTTGTGGCTGAGCTGCTGCTGCCAGTCCCCTTTGGAAGAGCCCTAGGAGGCAAAGGCTGCTGCTTCCACCTTCATCCCTGCCTTGAACCTCCACCTGGCCTGTGAAATGTCCTTTGGCAAAACCACCAAAACACCCCAAATCTGAGCAGGAATGCTCCTCCTATTTGAGATGCAGTATGAGATTTGCAGAAGGGATGGATTACTCATGGGCTTTAAATTAAACTCTTTAGATTTCTACATCTAGTACTTGAGGCTCGCTTGCTGCTTAATCCTTCAAGTTTTCTTTTCCTGGAAGAGCTGCAATGATGTCCTAAATGACAGATGGACCAAACTGTATGGGATTTTGCATATCTTATTGCTAAGAAAGATGATTAATTTTAAAATACTTCCAGGCTTCTTTATTCCTGTTCATCTCATCAGCTGTAATCAGGTTTTGATATTCAGTTAACATACTTGCTAACCAAATCTGCAATCAATGCAAATAAATTAAGCAAGTGGGTTGTTTAAAGGAAAGGAAGGGAAGGACTTTATCTGATCCTTGGCTGTGCTGCACACAGTTCCAGAGTGCAAATTTCAAAGCCTTTCTGAGCCTTTTGGAGCAGCCATCCCACTGGATTTTGGTGCTGCTCTTCAGTCCCCCAGGCACGAGATAAAGTCCACAGAGTGAGAGAAGGAGATGAGGTTTGCTCTGCCTGCCAACTCTTCTGAGTTTCCTTTAAAGTGCCTGTGACTACAACAGCTGACTAAAGTCTCTCTATGTGCTTGGTGCTAGTGCATTTCCATCTTCCCTGGAAATTGGGCTAATAAACCCCCCCTATGTTTATATAAAGCAGAGGAGAAATATGTTGAGGAAGCAATTTCATTTTCAAGCTTGAATGGAAGTACTGCAATTAACGGAAAGAAAAAAGACAAATATAAAAAGTAGGCATTAAAAAACCTGTTATGTGTTTCAGAACAGCAATTAAAGGGAATGATTCACTGCAGAGCCCCTGTTGAAAAGATTAAAGAAAACCACTGCATCTTTCTCAAGAAGAATTACAGTTTGGAGGGGGATTTCATGCTGGTATAATGCTAGTTTATTTACAGATATTCAATATTTATCTTACTAGCATTCACATGAGCAGTAAGGCAAGCTAATGTTACCATCATTATACACATCATTCTGTTTTATTTCATTTGACTGGTTGTTGTAAAATTCATGTTTGCCCTGTTGCCAGTTGATCTTATTCAAGCCTCATCTCTGCTCTTTATAGGTTCCAATTTGCGGAACCACCTACTAACAACAGAAAATAGAAAACTTTAAAAGGCTGAGCATGAGCCGTAAAAATTCCTAGCTGATTACTCTACCAAGCTTTCCTCTTTTACTTCACCAGCTCTTACTACACCCTGCCAGCAGCTGTCACCAGGAGTGTTCTGTGAGTCCAGGCAGGGATGAAGCTCCCAAATTTGCCATCCTAACTGGCTGCAGCTGATGCACACTGTTCATCCAGGAGGACACGCCAGCACCATGGTGGTTTACCAAATCAAGGAACCAAGCAGCAAGAAAATAAAAAATGATATTAGAATCTCTCAGAGATGTTCCTGCATCCTAAGCTTCCCTCAGCTTAGGATATCAGAGCCTGGGAGCAATGACAGAGCAGCAGTACCAGCAAGGAAGGAAACAAAAATAAAACTGCTCCACTCATCCATATATAACAACAGTAATTAAAGAAAAAATTTTAAAACCTTGGCAAAAATTAAAAAAAACAGTATGGAAAAGACCAGACATGCCTTTTCCACCTCATGTTGCCAAGCACAGTGTTAACACACAGCAGAGTTCTCTTCCAAACTCCAGGCACATGCAAAAGGACCACATCTGCTTACTTAATTAGCATACAGAATTATAAGACCTGCATTTTGATATGGATTATATTAAAAGGGGACCCTATGGTTTCCAAGCATGGTTGGCTGTTGGGGAGCTCTCTTGCCTGCATGTTGTGGAGGTCAAAGCTTGGGAATTGTGCACTTTCCAAGGATTCACAGGGAGAAAACAAAGGCTGCTTCCAGCTGTGACAGCCCTGTAAAACAGTCCCAGCAAGTTCTGCTTCTCTAAAACCAAAATATGCTATTCCCATCTAAGTGTTACTGACAGGGAATGCTCCAAAATCAATGTCTGGAGAAGACACAATCCAACAAGTGACAGGAACTTCTCTGGGAGAGTCTAATATCATTCTCTATTTTCTTGCTGCTTGGTTCCTTGGTTGAACTTCACACAAAGGATCCTCTATAGCAAAAGATGCTGTTCCTTTATTCTGTTTCTTATGGCACTTTCCCACATGGGCATTTCCAATCGCACTTCACTTACACTCAACTTGGTGCTTTAGTTTCAAATTTCTACACTGCAAAGTCTTGATGCATTTTGCAGTGCATTTTGCTGCACTGCAGCTGCAGAAACTCAGAATCAAAATCAGTAGAAAGCATCCCAAAACATGCCACATCAAGAAATGTAAATATCTAAAATTAACAAAAATTAATCTTGTTCTTTTTGCGCCAATAGGGGCATATTTTCAAAAGATATTCCAGATACACTGTGAATTAAGTACACTGCAGCTCACTGACCTTTAAGTCACTCAAACACTATGAATATAACACTAGAGGAATGTCTTGTCAATTAAAGAAAAAGTACCACTCTGTAACACAGCAAGAAAGACAAACAATCTGACTTAAAATGTTCTGTGCAAAATGCAAATGGCTTAGAACTAACCCCTTCTACCATTACACCATTTCAAGAGATCAGGCAAAAACCTTTGTCTCTCAGGCCACCAAATTCTTACATTCCATCTTCCAGGTTTCCACTTTGTATCTTTCTAAAGAAATTATAGGAGAAACATCCAACAAACCACATCCATGTCCTAGACATGGAAAAGGGATTTAGTGCTTCCCTTCCAAGAGCAGTGTGGTGTTGCCAGAGACAGGAGAGGGATTTTTGGGAGCTCTGGATGGTCCCTCTGGCTCAGGGAGTGGGGCTGAACACTTTGGTCAGCAGAGCAACCTGGACTTAAAGGTTTAGATGCATGTTATTCACAGAAGCAAAGAGCTATGGCTGGATGCAAAGCACAAATGCATAAATGAGTGTGCAGAGGAGAACACATCCCAGGAATGCTCCATGGGATAAATGATACCTCTGTGAGATCAAGCTGCCTTACAAAACAAAGCTTAGGTAAGTGCACCCCAGGAGATGCCTCAAAGCAAAGCGATGCTTCAACTATAATGAAAAAATGTTCTTTCTGTGTACTTTGCCCTCTTCCCCAGTGGAATTACTCAAACAGAGGCAAATGCTTTATGCCAACATGACAAAGTAAGCTGAACTCTCTTTAGTCAAATTTGCTGATCAATACAGAAATGTAAGGGCTTCTAAAACACATTTACACTTCTGTTGAGGAAAATATTTTCTCATTCAAATGGATATTTTAATGTCAGCACAAGTAAATACACCCCTGATGCATCATTACAGCAACTGCACTGTTTAGGAATGCAAATACAAGAAGAAAGTGAAAAAGAAAATAGATTTGAAAAAAAGTTAAGTAAATGTAGATATAGTTTTCATTGTACAAGCTGATAAAGTGCCAGTATAAATGGGAAACTAGGGCCCATCTATTGAAAATAAAATAATATTCTTGCATGGTCATACCACTGGGTATGAGCCATTGCCTCCACTTGGAAGGGGTGGCACCTAGAAGCAAGCCATCAGCAAGGTATTACTTTCACTTTTATTTCTTAAATTTTCAATGTCCCATCAAAATGCAACAACAGTTATGAAAATATTCCTTTAAAAACCTAAAACCAACATTAATTTTCATATCCAGAGGATCAGTGTACATCTTTAGCAGCATTGCCTGCATTACTGCAGCTAAATAAAGCAAAACCCTGATGTTTTATTAGTTTAAACAGAAGTTCTACTTTGACCACAAAAAAAAAAAAATTAACATAAAAATATTTTTTCTAGTTTGTCTTACTCGTTTTGTTAAGTGAAGGCACAGAGGAAAGTAGGAAGTGGGATAAAACCATGCAGAAAACAAGGCTCACTGAAGCTTGGTTATTGCAAATTAACCCAAATAACCCTTTCTGAAAAGCTGACTCACTTTTTATACAACAGAAATACCACAGGAACCATCTGAGCTCCCTGCAGGAAACCTGCTGACAGAGCACCACGAGGAAAACACAAAAAAGCTGCACTGAAACAGCCTGATGACAAAGGAGCTGCCAACACAGGGGGAGCTGCAATCACCTGTGCCAGCAGGAGTTATTAGAGAAATTCTGCAAGGATTGGAGCTGATTTGCTTTTATGAGTGTCACAAAAAATGAGGGACATCCTAAGGAAAGTTTATTGAGGATGAAAACTTCTTGGGTAGCTGTTGATTATTGCTGCCCCGAGATGTGCAGGATGTCTCTGTTTCAGCCCACGTGGCTGAAGAAAGAGTCTGAGCTCTTCAGTTTTCAGTCTTGAGGTTGTTTACTAATTCTTATCTATACAATTTTCTTTCTGCCCAGCGGAGATCTGCTCAGCAGGGCAGCCACAGGCACTCTGACTACCCCCAAGGTGGTGTTGTCCTTTTATACTACAAACTACGTATAACAGATTTACACTTAATTCCCAATACCTATCACCTATGTTAGACAGTGAGCTTCTACTCTAGACCAATCTCAAAGTGCCAACATCACTGCAGAAAATGAAGAAGAAGGAGAAGGAGAAGGAGAAGGAGAAGAAGAAGAAGAAGAAGAAGGAGAAGGAGAAGAAGAAGAAGAAGAAGAAGAAGAAGAAGAAGAAGAAGAAGAAGAAGAAGAAGAAGAAGAAGAAGAAGAAGAAGAAGAAGAAGAAAGGCTAGGCACACCCAAGTTCCTCCATTTTGTCCCCATAACCCCCATACCAAAAATCCTAAAATCTACATTTGCGCCCTGTGTTAATTTTATTATTATACTATTCAAACCTCTGTGACTTTCAGGTCCTCATACAAAGCTGGTAACTTGCTCCAGGGGTCATAATCAAATCCCCAGGTGTTCTGGGCTGCATGCCAGGGTCTCCAAGCCCCCCAGTGGGTTCCTCAACAACTCTGGACACCCAGAGGGATGCACAGAGTTTTGACAAGCACTGGCACAAAAAGGACACTGGAGGAAATGAAAGCATTTCACACCAAAACAGAAGGAACTTAAATAACTGTGTAATGTCCCATGTGTTAATATCCTAATATGTATACAGACCTCTGGCACAGCCTGGTCTCAGTGCTCAGGAATTCCAGGTGAAAGGCCTGTACCAGCTGCTCAAAAGGTGAGCATTAGCTACCAGGGCAAAGCAGGCATGGAAAATGCTTGTGCAAACTGTGTACTTCTAGCACATGGAAATAAGGGTACTACAGAGCAGAGCCCTGATGAAATCTCCTCTGGAGCTGAGTATGATTTGTCTAAATTCAGATTATTACACCATGAGTGTGGAAGGCACCATGACTGCTGCAGAAATCAGAATATTCTGGGCTGCTCAGGGGGTTCCTTAGGCAGCAGCTGCACCAGTGATGCTCACAACAGTGCAAGGTCTAAGGGCAGCTTTATTGGCAGTTTTCAGTCATGCTCTTAACTCTTTTCTTTCTGCAAGCACACATGGCTTACGTGACTCTGTGGATCACACATAAAACTGGTTACACAGCCAGTTTAAATTAAAGCTGGCTGGGAAAAAAAAGAATAAAGGTAGATCTCATTTACAGCTTTTATGTTCCAACTTGACAATTCCTGCTACACCTGACAATTTTTGCTACACTTTCAATCTCCATTCCTTTAAATCTCTAAATCCACCCAGCATTACTTGAACAGAGTTCTCAGGTGTCACTTTTACTTTCTTAACACCTATAAGTGTTTCAGTCCCCCAAGGACAAAGAACACCCACACCCAAAAAATATTGCCTGAACTGACAGCAGAAACACTGAAATAAAGGCTTGGAATTCTCCATCCATGAAAACACTTTGTAGACTACTTATTAGTCTATATAGCTCACTTATTTTAACATATTTTAGGTATCTAAATCCTAAACCAGAGTTGTGAGCTGCCATGTCCTCTATTTCCTTCTTCCATCTCTTGTCCAAAAACCCAGTGTTGATTTTGGTTGTCAACACTGCTAAAGCAAGGAGACTGCACCCAAGAATGGGCATCACAGGGCAGAGGATAAAAAACAGAGGCTGCAGCTTCCTTACCCACTAAAACCAGATTGCAGAGATGTAAAAAGCCTAACATGTAAATAAGGGCATTTCAAAAGCTCCAAGATACTCAGAAGAGACAATACAGTAGAAAACAGACACCTAATTTCCACAGGCTGTCCTTCACTGCACAGAGGTCCAGCAGCCTGACCATCTGAACACTTCAGGACCTATCAGCACTTTTAGGTACCTAAATGGAAATGTGACTCTACATGAACATCATCTTTTCTGACTGCTGTCATGCCAGCATTAATCTGTCCCTTCTCTTACATCCCTTGACTTGTGTTCATTTTTTCTATTGAAACCATCTTAGAACAGCAAATCAAAGTATTCTCCCTACCCTCAGCCTGTTAATATAGACACAACATTTTTACAGTGGACTTCTAATATAGACATGTAGCTAAAACACCAGTGGAGATGGTTGCTGTAAGGAATTTAATATCACATTAAATATCCTCTGCAAAGAACATAAAATCAGTGACATTTTGACCATCAGGCCTTGGGGAATGATCTGTACTCCCTGCTCTCAGCATGCAGGCTGGTGCTGGGCTGATGCTGAGCAGATGGCTGCAGAGCAGCTTTGGCTGGCTCTGAGCCATCATTTTGTTTTTTCCTGCTTGTGAAGGTTGGGTTATTTATTTATTACGTGGCCTGGCACAGTTGTGATCAGGGCATGGTGGAAATGCAAACCCACGATCAGTAAGATGCTGTTTGCAGTTGTGAGGGGCTGTTCATGATCAAACTTTGATTTTCTGCTGCCAATTTTCCATTTACCACCTCTGGCCTAATAAAGCCTTCCCTCCAGCTCATTGTCACTGCAGCTTACAGCTGCTAATGAAATGCTCGGGTGTTTCCATGGGGGCTGATATTGATGGGTTTTTCCTGGATTTTTCTCTCTTTACTAACAGCGCTGAAGATGTCAGCAGAGCTCCTGCAACCATTTCTGTTCAGCACAAAGGTTAGGATCTCAAATTAATTGGCATAAAGATAGAAGAGTCTTTAATTAAAGATCTGTGGCAGTGAAAGGGATTAAATACAGATGCAGGATCCTTAGATGCAAAATTTAATACAATTGTTCAGAAGATACACTTTTAGTAACTAAAAAGATGCTAATTTTTCCTTTATAAATCAATCCCTCTAAAAATGGTAACTTTTATTTCAAACTCTTTCCCTATCACTAAGCTTCTCCCAGATGCTCATTTTGACATTGCATTTGAGAAAAAAGCTAAACAAGATCCAAGTATGTGTGAACTAAAGTAGAAATAAACTCCATTTGACTCCAAACTAAGATCCACACAAATTATGCTGCACAGAATCAATAACCACTCTGCCTTTTGCATGCATATTTAAAAAGGCCTAATTCCACACATAAAGGCAGCAGGTTTAACAATTACAAGACAATCATCAGACAGACTTTAGATCAGCCAGATGTCCAGAAATATATTGTTAATCTCAACTGTAGTTTTACCTCCAAAATTACTCAGTATCCTATCTTCTGCCCTCCATGCCTCATTTTTAAATCCTTCCATTATTCACTCCATAGCTTTTTATTATCCTCCCCTTAACTCAGTGTGATCAGTTAAGTTCCAGCAGATGAACACATTCTCCATATGAATCAGAAATCCAGCACAGCCACAGTGCTGCCTGGTATTTACATGTAAAGTGGTAAATCTTATAAGAAGAAAATTAAAATGACATCAATTTATACTTTGCATTAAGTGGATCAGACATCTCCTCTCTCCCTTCTCCCACCCCCCAAAGCTTAAATGACGACAGCAGTACTTAATCTTTTTTGCTGAAGGATGTTAACAGCACTGGGCTATGTGTTCTGCTCCTCTAAGTTTGCTGGTTATTAAATACTTTTTCTGCTTGGTTGCTTTCAGGCTTAGAGTCAAGTTAAAAATAAATGAATACAATGCAATTATTGATACTCAGTTCTGAACCAACTTTAAGCATTTAAGAGGTAGAGATAGAGATACTCTAATAAAATTTATTTCCTTTATTTCAATTTAGAGGTGAAAGACAACAAAAATGCAACATTTCTAATGACTGACAGGGAAATGAAAGCTGAGGAATGCTGTGTGTAATTGACCTACTTCTAAAAATATTTTGATCAAAACTAAACACCAAGCCACTCCCTTCATCTCATACAAACTCATAAATAAACCTGGTGGGTTTTGCTCAATGCCTTTCTCCTACAAAACCCCACTTCAGTCTTTTCAAGGCTTTAGGTCCTGCCTTGGTTGTGGATCTCAGTCTGAAAATCAAGGGGGTGTTTCCCATCTCACAGCCCAGAGCTGCCCAGGGCAGCAGAGAGATGACACCCAGGTGAGGGCCAGAACCACCAGGGACACCAAGCCAGACCGTGCTGGAAGGAATTGCCTCCTTTATGGTCCCTGGTCCAAACACATCTGGCCAAGGCCTCTCATCCTGGACAGTGGAGACAAAAACCAGACTTTGGTGGGCTGAGTGAGCACATGACAGACCCAGCAGGTGGAGAGCTGCACAAGGTGACTGAAGGTAAGAAAGTGATGGTGCATCTTCTCTTGAGTCCCAAGTGGAACTACAGAACGTGGCAAGGCTTCAGTGACACCTCCACTCAGCCAAGCACTGCCCACAGCTCCCACACCACCAGCTGCACGGGCAGGGGGGGCTGAGAAAGGCAAGGAAAAGCATCCTGTGGAAGAGTAAAGCCAAAGGAAGGAGCCACAGGGATCACTCCATCCAACCTCCTCCCTCCCATCCAAACAGAAACAAAACAAACCAAACCAAACCAATCCAAACCAATTCCAACCACACCAAACCAAACCAAAACCAGGGCACTGAGAACTGAGCCAGCAGGCAAAGCTGTGTAGGAGTGTGACCGTGTTCACAGGGGTCTTAGGATGAGGGAAAAGACGAGGATCTGACTCCATGTTTTAGAAGGCTTGATTTATTATTTTATTACATATATTATATTAAAACTATACTAAAAGAAGAGAAGAAAGGATTTCATCAGAAGTCCAGCTAAGAATAGAAAAAGAAAAAATTACAACCAGGGCTTGTGCCTTGTCCGGTTTATCTCGGCTGTTTGAGGGGCCTGGAAAGGCCCTGGGTGGCCTTGGGGCAGCCCGCGTGTCGAAGGACGAGAAGAGGCTTCAGTTCTTCTTTCTGGTTTTATGTTTATTAATTGTTTATCTAAAAGATGTTCTTTCAGCCACCAGAGATCTGCACAGCAGTCAGCCATGGGCACACTGTCTCTGCCCTCCCGGGCAGCCACGTATCTTTATACCCATTGTGACGTATACAATATTTATCATTTTTCCCCAATACCATCTATTCTTATAACTCGGTGTACTCTTAGTATTAACCAATCCAAAGGTGCCACCGTGGCCAAAGAAGATGGAGGAGAGGAGGAAGAAGAAGAAGGACAGGACACACCCCAATTCCTCCATCTTACTCCTCTAAACCCCCCTGTACATAAATCCTAAACCTTGTGTCTCACTCTCTAATTAGCTAATCTTTTCACCCTTCACCCTGTGAAGCCCTCATCCTTGTCGTCTCCTGCGCAGGGTTAAAGTCCTGCCACCAGACACTTCTGGCAACATTCCAGGACTCCCGAGACCCCCAAGCTGGTCTCGGAGGCTCAGCATCTCAGGACTGAGATCTTGAGATCCGACAGTGCCTCAGACTCCTTGTCCAAGCCAGCTGACTGTGATTGGCCATTAATTAGAAACAACCACATGAGACCAATCACAGATGCACCTGTTGCATTCCACAGCAGCAGACAATCATTGTTTACATTTTGTCCCTGAGGCCTCTCAGCTTCTCAAGAGGAAAAATCCTAAAGAAATGATTTTTCATAAAATACATCTGTGACATGGGAGTACCTGAGCATTTCTGCTGAAAGCCAAGGTGTGAACTTTGCCTCCCCAGCCCAGGGCCCCAGCTGCACAGAAATATTGGTTTTCCCCCAGATGGAGGTGGCAGAACTCAAATGCAGGCTCAGCCTCCCACCACCCAGAGCACAAGGTCTGGTGTGTGAGGACATGATTGACATCCCAGAGAGGGATGGTGGAAAGGAGCCCTGGAACCCTGCTGGGCTGAGCAGGAAGGCAGCAGAAAGGCCCTCACATGAGGTCTGAACAGCAAGGACTCTATGCATAGGAAGAGAAGTGTAAAGGCTCTGCTCTTCCATCAGCCAGGGAGTAAAAGACAACAGCCTCTATCCTTCCATGTTTGGGGAAAGAAGGAGACAGAAGCAAGCAATGAATGAGGAAGGCACAGCATGTGCATGGTGAGGATCACAGTCACAGATCCAACACCAAGCAATTCTCCACCTCACAACAACCACTGGTACCTGCTGGCTCCCTGCAAGAGAAGCAATACAATTTGCACTCTGCTGAATAAATTCCTCATTTCCTTTCCCAGCTATCTAAAGTGACAGTCCTTCCTCTTATCACAGCAATGTGCATTAGTAGAATGAACATCACCCAAGGCAAATGGGTTAGTTGGGGTTTTTTAGTAGGTTTTTTTGGTGTTTTTTTTTTTTTTTTTTGAGGTAGGAGGAGCTCACATCAGAGCAGCATGCATGAGGGATGCTGGCAAGAAGGTATAAAGCAGCTCCAGGGATGGCCAACAGGAAACTGATGACTAAGAGAGTCCCCTCAAGATGGCTTTGGGTTATTCTTTGGAATGCAGTCCATGGCAGAAAGAAAGCAGAGGGAACTTTAGAGGGCTTTAAATGAAGAGGGCAGGTCAGAACATGTTGCAGTGACACATACATGGACAATCATTTGTGCTAAGAATAAATTATCCCTCTTACAGGTGCTGCTTTATATCAAATACCATCATTAGGTTCTTTAAATTGTGGCAAAGCACATGAAGAAAGATGGAAACAACAGCAATCCATATCTCACAACACAATGGCATCACTCCAAAGGGGGGCATGGGCTGAGTCTGTCAGCTCCAAGCTCTGATTTCCCAGCAAACATCCAGGTCTCACACCACAGCTCCCATGGCCACCCAAACTTCCAGTTAGCAGGAATGAGTAATGCAGCATAACTTATCAAAATAAAGGTGGGTGAAATCCAGTTGTTACTGGATCAAAATTCATCTTTTCAGACAATGCAGTGAGCATGTGCATGGCCAGAATGGGATTTGCATTTTGTCACAGAAACATGGTGGCACAATGTGGTTTTCCTGTATGGATTTTTGTAACTATGATCAAGTTTTGTTTTTCTTCCTCAGTGGAGTGGAGTAATTCAAGCTTTCTCCACAAGCTCCTCTTTCATGCCTGAACTGAATTTTCTGAAAGCTACACCTATGCAGCATCTCTTCTGCTTAGGAAACTTAAGAAAAGCATCCCTAAGAAAAGTGTCCTTTTCATACTCCTCCTCCTTGCAAGGAAAAACCCACACCACTGCTCCAGCAGGTCACCATGGGCTGACCAGAGACAACTCTGTCTCTCCAGCATTGTCATCTCAAATTTGTTTCCAAGCACATAATTAGTAACTCAAATGTTTTTCTGGAGTTTCCCTTTCCCTCTGTGTTTTCTTTTATTCTCTGTTTCCTCCCAAGTATCCTGAATCCATCACTGGAAAAGGATCCACTGTCATGATGACAGCAAAGTAAAATCTGGGCTCCCCTTCCTCGTTGTGGACTGCATTTTCTGCAGCTCTCAAACAGCCAGGCTGGCTGGGCTGGTGAGGGCACCACTGCATGAGCATCACCATGTGATGTGAACCATCCCCTTCCACTCCAAATAACTCTGCCAGCAAGGAGCAAAGCAAATAGGGAATGACAAGGCAGAGGGGGAAATAAAAAAAAAAAAGGAAGAGTGATGGAGAAAGACAGCAAATGAAAAGATGGAAGGAAATGACACAGCAGATACAGCTGCAATGTTCCTATTGTTCTTTTACAGCCCATCTGTGAAGCCCTACATGCTTTGTTAGTGCATCTCTTTTGTAGGAGGAGATGCTAGGAAAAAATCAATCTCTGGTATGCAAATGCTTGCTGCTGTAACTACAACTGGGTAATAAAAATCCTTGTTACACCTTTAACCTGCCCCTGTTTTACTGTGAACCAGTAAGACAAAGAAAATTCTAGGAGGTGAGATCACAAGTGTATCAAAGAGCACTTTGCCAAAAAAACACACAAAGCCTGTTGCCCTCTAAAAACAGCAATCTGATTTATGGCCTTAAATGTCAGATAGGTTACACATAGAATTGATAATGTACATTTAGGATGGCTAAGTGACCATTTCATCCTTAGACACTTGCACATGAGGATTGCATTGTCATCCTGTGGTGGTTTGACATCCCCTAAGCAGAGGTCAAGCCCCTCATGGATTCCAAATACCAACAGATAACTTAAGACAGCCACTTGGCTCTTAAATTTATGTCCAAATCTTTAGCAGACAGTGCACACCTGCAACCTGCAGGCCAGTTCTGCTGAAGTCTCCTTGCCTGCTGGTCCAGCCACAGGGCACAGAAAACAGGAATAAGCACAAATCTCTGCTCAGCCTAGAGGTGTGTGTCACACCTGGTGTCCCTTCCATCTGGGCTGGCTGGGAGTGACAGGCAGAGCCCAGAAATCAGCACAAACCTCTGCCCAGCCTAGAGGTGTGTCACACCTGATGTCCCCTCCATCAGGGCTGGCTGGGAGAGCCAGGCAGAGCCCAGAAATCAGCACCAGGGGCCTCTCTGTGCCCCTCCATTCCTCTCCAGCCTCTGCTGTCACAGGAAGCTGCATAGAGCCACCAGGCAATTAAAATAACAGCGTTGCATTTGGGCATGTTCACAGCTCTCTGCAAATAGAGGGATTAATTAATCCCCAGCACAGCAGAGCAAGGTAAGCACTGCTCTCCAGATGGAGAAAAAAAAATGACAGAGGCAGCACAGAAAAGCCAGGAATAAAATGCAAGTCTGTGCACCTTGTCAGACTTGATTTCAGTCCCTTGGGCCACAAAGCAAAACATTTGCCTTTAAAGGGAAGTGATTTACAGTGATCTGGATCTCAACCTTGACCTACTTTTACAATTATAACCAGACAGGAAAAAAAAATCTCTCTCTCAAATGCTAAATGAAGGTTTTAAATCAAAATCATCTATTCCAATGAATTTTCTGTACAGAAGGAGCAGCAAACCCCTCCTGGCTCCATGGTGGCAGGGTCCTGAGCTCATTTACCCCAGAGTGATGCTGAAAGGCAGTGCTGGGATGTTTTCACAAACAAGCAGAGCTCCTGGCTCCCTAGTCCTACCTCCTGTGTGACAGCAAGCACAGAGCTGTCCTGCTGCTATTTAGAACCAATTGCTAAATTCAGCAAATGCAGCTAAAATACACAAAATTGGTACTTTTGTGCAGAAGTGCCTGGTGTAACCACCCCAGGGGTGCTACACAATACTGAAGTGCCATGAAACAACCCCTCTACTGAGACATGGGCTGCACTGCAGGATTTGGAGCCACTGCACTGCATGAAACCTTCAGCACAGGGAGTTTATTTCACTTTCACACAAAAGCTAGCTGTCAGGGAGGAGAGGACAAACTACTCTTTGCCACACAGAGGAGAGCAGCTGATAAGAAGGAGACACCATTCTCCAAGGCAGGAGGTGGAGTCCCCCTGGGCTCACTGCAAACCCAAGATCTTTGCACTCTCTCCTTCCCCACAGAAGGACTGAGCAGACTTTCATGTGATCCCTCATTCTCTGGTGAGCAGGAAATTTTTGCTGTGTGGGTTAAGATCCAGTCATCTTCAACACCAAAGACTGCAGAGTCCAGTTTTATGGCTTGGGAGATGCTGTGGCAGTTTCCAGGCTGATATTGTCCCTTAATGCTGCCTCTGCTACACACCAAGAGCCTTCCTTGGATTCCTCATTCAAAACATCTGAGCATTTAAATATCCACTCAAGTCCAGCTGTCATTCCCAGTGGGAAAACACCTACAGTAAATATTTTACCTGATAAGCTATAATGGGTTTGGGTATAATCCAGACTATGAACATCCCTGTAAAGTGCAGGTTTTAATTTTTAGGTTTTTTTTTTTTTTTTTTCCTGCATGGAATGGCACACTGACACCATGAACAAGGATGAAATGGAAGAGCTCCTGCTCTGCCCTCCCTTCAAGCACTGAGAGCTGGGATGTGTGGCCATCTACTATGGAGTCATGGAGATAAATAAATTACAACTCTGCCTGAGAGGTAAAGGTGGGAAACCCCTCAGGCAAAATCCAGGATGGAGGAGCTTTGGAACAAAGCAAAGAATAAACCCCCAAAAACAAGGAAGAGAATAAAAAGAAGATGCTTGTAGCTGTTACCTCATTAAACTGACAGAGAAAGATGGGACAAGGTGCTGATAATTCCATCCATATAAAAGAACAGCCAAGATGGCACAGAGTGCAAAACCAGAAGGGATGGTGGAAAAGCCCATTCTGGAATACAGCACTACTCACTGCACAGGTGAGTATATATCTATACAGATATACACAGAAATATATCTATATCTACACCACAAGCTATGGCTGGTTTCTTACCTTGGGACTGGGGATTGGAGAGGAAAAGAAAGATGAATTTTAAGGCACTCTACCTAAAACTGGAACAAGAGTCCAATCTGTAGAGTGCCACACAAAATTAATCACTATCAACTCACATTCCCACCAAGGTGTCACTGCTCCTACCCAGAGAGGAGGCAACAACAGGTATTACAAAGGGAACTTGTGAACAGAAAACAAACCATTACAGAGCAAGCCACCCTTCCTATTAGCAATGCTTTTCCCATCCATTCCTGGTGTTCACAGAGAAACCTTGTTATTTCTAAGTGACACAGAACCTGAGCACCAGGGGGAGGTTCACTGACACCTTCTTGGCAGCCACACACAAACCCCAAGCCCCTGAGCTGGAATTGCAGTGAGCTCATATATTGAAATCACAGAAATCACAGAATAGTCTGACTTGGAAGGGACCCAGAAGGATCATCGAGTCCTAATCTTAAGTTTTGCTGCACCTGCCACACAAACATGTGCTTTTACTGCCCATTCTGCTTGTTTTATCCTCATTTTTGTCCTTACTTAGCACTCAAGAAAGGGAGGAAAAAAAAGATATTGAAAATACTCAGTTGTTCCTAGCAAAATAGTATTTCTTTCTTGCTCAGAATTCAGCATAATTTTGTTCCCAGGCTTGGCCATTTTCTCAAAGCTAAGCAGCAAAACTCTAACTCTTTTGGGGAATTAAATGCTAGAGCAAGAAAATATCAAAGAGCCAGCCAAAGGCATTCAGCTCTTCTGCAGCATTTGCTGTCATCAACCTCCTCCTCTCCAAGCATCAAAGCAGTTCTTAGTGAAATTTCACTGGAAACATTTTAAAAGAGAATGCACCATCTTAGTGCAAGCTTTTAGTTTAATATATAGATATATATATATATATATATATACACACATACATATACATACACATACATATACATATACATATACATATACATATACATATACATATACATATACATATACATACATATACACACACACACACATATATATATATATACCCACAATTTATTGGAAGGTCTGGCCTCTTCAATATCCTTCCTTAGAGAAGTATTCTTCCCCGGGGGGGAAAAATCACTCCAAAACAATAGCAACAGCTAAGTTAGTTTCTTTTCCAGCAAAGCTACTGAAGATTTAAAATCTCATGTCAGAGCTACTGTCTTGGAAAAATTTTAAGCAATTAACTGCATTACCTGGTGCTGCCACGAGATGTCAGGGAGCAATAGAGAAAAATTAGTGTTGCTGCCCTAAATCAGGAGCTGGCGTTGAGAAGGGGAGGTGACAGTCACCCGGCCATGGCAGCTCTGACAGGGATGTCCACGGGATTCTACCCCTATTTACTGCAATGTCTCTTATCACACCGTAATATCTTACAGGCAGGGAGTCTTCTTTCAAATAAACAGTCCCAGGTTTCAAGAGCATCGTCAGGGGATGGAAGGAAAAAATGGAAAATCAAGCTTGGTTTTCTGAAGCTGGAAATTCAAAAGAAAAACCCTAAGGTAATGTAACAGCATTATGTAGGTCTTAAAGGCACAGGCCTCAGAAATACCCAGCTTCCAACAGTAAGATCAGCCCTGCTTTGTGCACCTGTAACAATATTTTTACATGTACTGCTACCTTCTCCCTTTAATTATCATGCTGTTGGCAGCAAAATTTTACACATTTTATTCAGAATCCCCACCCTCTCCAACTCCTGTTTCAGTGATGAATAAAATGCAGAAGGATGCATTAGAGGCTCTATAGCAGCCACACAGTTCCTGCCAAAATTGAAGAGTTCTTTCAAGTCACTCTGTAGCAGAGTCTGAGAGCGGGAATTGGAATATGTGATGGGGAGGAAGGGCATACAAGGTGACTGCAGCAGGAGATTGAAACTGTGGAGTGTTCACAGGTGGTGAAGCCACAATTGGGCTTGGATGGCAAGATGGAAATGTTAAAAATGAGCTACCCTGTACCATCCATATGTCACCTTTCAGAAATGCTTTTCAAATCCTATCACAGCTAGTTTTCTGTATCCCTTCAATATGATGGATACAAGGCTTGGAGCATGCTGAAGTCTGTTACATGATGTAGAACACTTACACTTTCCTGTAATGAGAGTAAGAATTTTAAAAATGGGTATCTTGGGTCCTCTCCAGAGTAAGATGGAAGTGCTACAAGTCCCAGGGGAAGGGGAAAATTCCCACTTCTCTTGCAGAGCACATCCTGTTGAGGAGCAGGCCAAGAACATGCTCAAAGCTATGGATGTTTAAATTACATATTTGACTCCCTTCAGGCACAGAAACTTGGAGGTCCAGAGGAAAAAAACGTTTCTATGGCAGTTTGAGTGACTGAAAAACACCTCTAAGGCTTAAAGACACTCAAGGCTGAAACAGGGCTGAAAACAATCAGGTGAAGAGAAGGAAGCCTGGTGAAGTGGCCAACAGCATAAGGCAAATTAATTCTTTTATGTAGGAGCTCTGTATGTATGATTTTATACATTGCATTCAATGATTCTACATACAGATCAACATCCAAGTACAAAAAATCTAAGGAGCTGTGTTTTGAAAGGGAAATCCGCCACCCCTTAGGGCTTGGATTAGTGGGCAGCTCCTCAGGAAGCTTGTCCCAGAAGCTGGGTGGTCTGTGAAGAGGACCAGCAGCTGGGGAGGCAGCTGATGCCCTGGAAAGCTGGGAGCAGATGGGAAGTGGAAGGATGAATGTCAGCAGGGGAGCGGCGTGGGCAGCGCTTTGTTCCGGATGCTCCTGCTGAAGGCAGGAGATTATCGCTTATGTGAGCAGCAGATATATGGGCAGCAGCTCCTGCTCCACTGGATGCTCTGCTTCCCCTCATAATCCCTCTCCCAGGTGATGAGAGCAGCTGACCCAATGCTTTCCCTTCCTCTTTGGAGCACAGAGCAGTGTGGAGTATAAGGTAAACAGAGCAACAAATTGGTTTGTGCCAACATCAGCATAAAACACTCGGTACACACAGCCCATGATGACACATGAAAACTGCTTCAGAGGGCTCCAGCTCCAAATGCCTCAGTGAGGAGATGTCCCCATCCTTCTGTTCAGCCAGAACACTGAGGAAATCCCACGACACTGAAGAGCAGTTCTGCTTGCTGTGGTGGCTCTGGCTGTTGCATGCTGTAAATGCAGCCACTGGGGCTGTGCAGTAGTTCCACAGTACATCAGGAGCAGACACTTTAATATCACACTCTGCAAGCAGTACTGCCTCCTAAAAATTCCTTCAGGTTATGGCAGCTTGGGTGTGAAGCAGGTCCTTAGGCTTGCAGTCTTGTTATCTGATGCCAAATGCTTTTTAGAGCTATCTTTTTTACCAAACAAATTTATTCTGTAAACAACACATGAAAAATCTCCCAAAATATACTTGTATCCTTACTTATTTATAAATCAGTGAGTAACTCATGAAAGGGGGCAGACAAAGGGGAAGAGATGGGTACAAACAAGGTGCCCAGGATTCTAACATAGGTATGGATTTGAAGAAAAAACTTTTGACTTTGAAAGATCAGACTGCACAGTCGTCTGAAAGCCTTATGATGTCATTTCACTCTTCCAAATGCACATCAGCAGCCACTGGAGAGATTAGTGGTTCAGAGCCTCACCACAGAGATCCAGGCACAGACCTGCTGAGTTTGCTGTGGGCTTTCCACAGAAATGCCTTTATCCTTGCATTGGAGAGCAGGAGGCTGCATGAAGGCATTAGAGGAGACTCCATGCAAACCACTAATTTGAATTAAAGGCAAAGTCTGGAGAGCTGTGCTCCAAGGGCTGATCACAGCTGCAAAGGAGAGTTGTCAGTGCACACCCCAAATCCTTCAATAAGCAAACTTGAACTTATTTGATAGATTGCAGAAAAAAAACCACCCTCAACAAACAAAAAAGCCCCCAAGTTTGTTAGTGCCCAGTTTACTTCCAAACACCATTAGTCCAGCTCTCAGGCTGATCATATCCTGCAAGTGCAGGCACCAAAAGGAGTTCATGTTTCCAGCTCCTACTGCCAGCACTTGAGTTTGATAGAATCAGGTCAAAATCAGTCTTGCTCAGTCTGATGTAATGCAGATTTCTGGATCCTACCCTGCTCACCAGGATGTGAGACCTCATTCTCCCTTCCCACAGTCAAGCTCTTAAGAACTGCCAGAGAAGTGCTTATGCTGCATGTTGACATATCACCAAAAAAATCCAAACTTTAGGTACAGAGATTGTTTTCAGAGAAGCACATTTTCTACCACCACAGAACAAAATAATGGAAATGGATAATGTGCCAGAGCAGGCAGGTACCTTAACTGAGAACAACTGAAGTTAACTGCACTCCCAAAATCTATTAAAAGCCAGTACAAATCTTGATGTCCTGGCTTATCACGTTGTAAATAAAAATAGAGTGAGCAGAATGTGGTATCCTCCTTTCCTAGCTTTGGCTCCCACAGAAACATTTGGTGGTGTGCACCATCACAATTTCTTCTCCATCCTCCTTCTCAGGTAGATTATGAAAGTCAGAAGGTCAGGGGGATACAGAATTTTGCCAGTTGATCAGTGCAGAGAGCAGTCTTAGCTAAAAAAGACCCAGGATCTTCCAACATAGGGAAATGCCTTCAGAAAACAGAACTTCAAACCTCATAAGGGTTCCAAGTGGTTTAAGCAGAGTGAGCTAACATGGTAAGGACATGGTTAAAGGAATGTACTGAGGCTGTTTCCACAAATGGATCTGCACATATTTCAATCAGTGAGGTCTTTTAATTGATGAAAGCTTCCTGTAAATTCAAGGGGCTGCACAGAAATATCTGTCAGGCCTATTAATGCTCCAGTACATCACCTAGAATTTACTTGGGGAAAGTAAAGACCAATCTACTCCCGAATTACAAAAATAAAGCCTCAAATCAGTCTGAAATCCAGGCTGAAAAGTCAGCTGGCTTTGGCACCGGGCAAGCACAGGCATTACAGCAGGAGCTCTGTGCATTCACTGCTCCAGCCAGCCTGAGCCCCTGTGACAGCAGCGAGTGGTGCTGATTGCCACCAGCTAATTATAGAGCTGGGCTCAGGGCAGAGCAGCCTGCTGGGGCCGTGTGAAGGCAGCAGCTCCCTGACACATTCACTAGCAGCTCTCCAAAAATGACCTGGCCCTGCTCTCTCCACCTCACAAGCCCCCGTTTCATTGCCGACTGACCGCACTGGGAGCGGTGCAGGAGCCCTGGGGTGGTGCCTGTTGATGCTTGGATGCCCAACGGGTGGGAAGAATGATGTGCAGAACTCCATGATATCAGAAGGCTAATTAATTACTTTATTATACTACATTACACTAAAGCTGTATTAGAGAATATTATTTGTATTACCAATATTGTGGATTCCTTGACTTGTCTGGCCCCTGTGGCTGAACCAAATAGTGGCAATTGTGGTCTTTCACCCCAGAGACACTTTTGGCTGGCTGGATGCTGCAGCTGGGCACTTGGGGACAAGTCCAGGCATGCAGGAGCTCTGGTGGTGGCAGGATGGAGCTTCCTCTCATTGAAGGTCTGCTCCTCAGGTTTCCTTCTGGCAAAGAAGCTTTACAAAGGTGAAGGAAAGGAGTCGGTTCTGATGGAGGATCTCAATCCAGAGCTTTTATTCTGGCCCACAGGCCTCTAAATCCAGCACCAGCTCCAACAGAACTCCTGGACCACGTGGTTTGCTTGCCCTTTTAGCCGGGGGAGGGGAGGAGGGAAGGGGTAGGAAGCCACCAACCAGGTACAGGAGGGGAGGTCTCAAGGGACAGAGGACACCTGGATGGCCCAATGCCCCCCAGGGGTAGAGGGCATCTTTTGGATCTGCCCAATCACTCGATGCCCTTCTGGAATTCCAGGATTGACAGACAGTGCCCGGCAGAGGTCAGGGTGGGGAAAGGAGACGTGATTGACACACCTGGGAGGGAATCTTCAGGGTAGAAACCTGGGGTTTTGGGGTAAACCATGAAATCACACTGCAACAAATATTACACTAACAAGAACTATCACTAACCAACTAACTCGTGACTGTCTCCGGACCAACAGTCCACACAGCTTGGACCTGATAGGTTAATTAACATAAACAATTTCTACTAGAATTTAATTAGTAAATACTTTCAGGTAAACAAATTTTTCAACACATTCCACATAGGAGTACCAAATGAGATAAGAATTGTTTTGATCATTTTTTTCTCTGCTTCTCTCATAGCCTCTCTCTGTTCAGAGAGCATGTGAATACCAGAGTGGCCCATGGCAGCTCCTCCAGTCCCATGTCGTGACAGGGAGCACCTGGCCCTTGGTGTAAGAGAGCTCAGGGCAAATTATGGCATGGAGAAAGGGACAGGTATTCCAAGCCACTCCAGATCTGGGGAATCTTTTGCAGGAAGAGGAGCTGGAGCTGGCAGGGCACCTGTGGCCTGCAGCAGTTTCCACAGGCAGGCAGGTGACCAGAGAGCAGTACAGCTACCAGGCTGCACCCCCTGCCCTGAGGCATGGCCATGAAATAATAACTGCTGCACATTTATTCTCCAACCCCCACTGTTTCCCAAGAATGAGAAGCAAAATAAAATGGGGAGGTTATTCCTCAAATGTTTTCCTTGACCTGGGGAAAGCAACAGCTTGCTGCAGACTTCCTGCTGTCCTGCCCTCGGTCAAGGCAACCCAAAGGGCTGCTGCAAGTATTTCCATCTCAGAGTTGTTTACAGAGGTTTGTCCTTCCCTCAGGCACTTTCCTACCCAGTATTAGCAGTGATGTGTGAAGATACTTTGGTATCAGTACTCTTTTCCTGGAAATGTTCCAGTCCCTCAGCCCTAGTGACTGCTCTGAAGGGCAGCATTAGTCCCAGCCTCTGCATTTCTCACCCTCTACAGGTCTCCCAGGTTCCCTTCCATAGCCAGAGCCAGAGCCTTTCCAGGCAACAAGGCACACATGGATTTGCAATTTGACTCTGCCAGAGTATCTCTGTAAGACTCATATTTAACAAGAAGACTGTTTTTCCTGTACTCCTGATAAACAGGCAACCAAAATGATGCCACACAACCTTAAACATTAAAGACAGCAGAACAAGGCAATTCTAAAGAGATACTTAACATAAAATCAGTGCTAAGTAGATGGGGAAACAGGGATGAGCAAGGAATGAAAAATAAAGCCTACAAGATAGCACATCTTAGTTACTTTTCTATCCACACAAGCTGCCTCTCTTGGAATCAATTCTAGTTGCACCTAAACTAAATCTGATCAAAGTTGCTGTAATAATTTGTATACTTAAAGTATCAACTCATCAGTAGGAATGAAACACAGTCAGCTCATCAAATGCTTCTCATTATTACAGTCTTTCACAGCAGGAGCCTGCATCTCCCATCCCTGCAGACATCTGCTGTGCTCATCAGAAACCCAAAGAGAAAGTGGCACCAAGACTCTTCTCAGGATTATTTCAGTTTGAGCACTTGTCGGTGCCACACACCCCATCTCCAATCTCCCCAGCTGTCACACATGGAGAAGTGCAAAAGCACTATGAAAAGAGCCTACTGCAAAACCCACACACTGGCAAGGGATTTGGGGACCTACATAGCACTTGAACCTACATTTGCCTCCAGTCTGTGAAATAATTTAGCTTTCAAGTCTATGAGGCCTTTTAACATGGGAGCTTTCAGTGCCAATCTTCCTGAATGCCAGCACCTAGTTATGTGCTTTTGAACATTTTGAACATAAAGCCAGAAGTACGGCCATTTTAATGTCTGCTGCTTCCCAGCCTCCAAAATTCTTATTTTTATGACTGATTTACACTTGTCTGCATGATTTTTGTCTCATATGAAGATTTTCATATGCAGAACTTGCACTGACACCCCCATTGTTTTGGACAATCACTCATTGTTCCAACTTGACTGTAACCAAACTGAAGAGGAAGAGAGAGTATTAGTGGCCCATGAATTTTCAGTTCTGCAGGAAGGCTCCAGATACCTCTTTACAAAAACATTTTTATAGTTTTTAACATCGTGTATAGCCACACTTCCTTGGATGCTGCATTCACAGATGTTCCAATAAGCAACCAAGGAAGCACAGTCTTGATGGAACCAGCAACAAATGGAGGATCTACATGGGTGTCATTAATGGGACACTGTAAAAGCAAAAAGAGATGTCAAGCAGGTTTCCTTCTTTTTTTTTGTTTCTTGCTCTTGGTTCTATTCCCTCTGAAAGAGAGGAGGAAATAGAGGACATGCTTATTAAAATTTGCAGCACACAAAGTCTGGAGGGAACGCAATTACGCCAGAGGACAAGATTAAATGAGATTATTTCATCATCTGAAGACATGCTTTGAAATTCAACACGGCCAGAAGTACAGTTACTACAGGCACTCAGGAGCAAACAACGAAGAGAAGTTGGGGAAAACTGTTCTGAGTGTTCAGACAACAGCTCTTCAGAGGGAGATTTGGAGTGTAGCAGGCTGTAAGGGGAACATGCCTGGGTGAAGTCATACTGTTATGAAAGCTGAACAGGCTGGGATTACTAAATACAGGAGCCCGCATCACGTACAATATAAGTCATTCTCCTGCTCTGCTCAGCTTTCTGAGCCCTTGAATGAAGAATTATCTCCCACACTGAGTACTTAAAGTAAATAAAAGGGCACCAAAGGAAGAGAGTACAAAAGCCAGGAAAAACATCTAGAAAATAGGACTTGTCAGGAGGCAGTGCAGCAAATGGCATTGTTTTTATCTAGTGAGGAGAATGCTATGAGCAGGGTGATAATGGACTGCTATGTACATAGAAACGTGCTACAAAAGTCAATAGAACGATCTGTTCTCCATAACCACAGCAGATAAGGAGAAATGGGCTGAAATTGGAGCAAGAATGACTCAGATCAAACATTATAAAAACTACATATAATGATAACAAAGCACAGGAATAGATTTTACTCAGAATTCTCCAAACACAGGGTAAATTAACAGCAGTGGTGAATCCCTGAAGCACTGCTGATCATACCCAGGAGCAGGAAGGGGATCTTGGCAATCTTGTGGCATTCTCCCCCATCCCATTCTTTCCCACTTTTCCATACATCTCAAGCTCTACAGCTGTAAGCACTAAAAGCTACAACAATACTACAACCATAAGAGCTACCACAAACCTCAGTGAAGTTTACATGCATTGAGTACCTCATTAATACCAACCATTAAATCACAAATGGTTTGTGCTGTCTGGTCAGTGTGATGGCAGGGAAGTGCCTTTTACTAAGGGCATGATTCAGCTGACATAGGATTAGCAGAAGAGGAGAAATTTCAGCAACATATCACTCTCAGCCCTCAGCAGAGCCAACAGAGACAACTGCCCATGGTCAACACCTGTTTTGGGATAAAGGCTGTGCTCTCTGCTGGCTGGGCAGGCATCCTCAGGCTGGCTCAGGGCTTGGCTGGAACAGTGAGATTTCTTGTACAGGTAATCAATACAGGATGATTTGTCTGTGTGCACTGAAACAGTCCCCTGTGCACCCAGCTGATGATGTTTGCAGGGGTCTTAGGATGAGGGAAGAGACAATGTTAACTCCATGTTTCAGAAGGCTTAATTTATTATTTTATGACATATATTACATTAAAACTATAATAAAAGAATAGAAGAAAGGATTTCATCAGAAGGCTAGCTAAGAATAGAAGAGGAATGGATAAGAAAGGCTTGTGACTGACTGGGACAGTCTGGACAGCTGGACTGTGATTGGCCATTAATTAGAAACAACCACATGAGACCAATCACAGATGCACCTGTTGCATTCCACAGCAGCAGATAATCAATGTTTACATTTTATTCCTGAGGCCTCCAGATTCTCAGGAGAAAAAATCCTAAGGAAAGGATTTTTCATAAAATGTGTCTGTGACACCCAGCCCCTCAGCCAGAAACCCACGCTGACACTTCCAGAAACTTCCTGACCAGTGCAGCCGAAGAAGATGCTGTACAGCACTGGCAGGTCTCAGACAGATTTTACATTTCTCTTCTAAAAAGATTTTGGCTGTAACCTTTACTACACAAGGGAGCAGAGCATTCTTCAGGGTTCTCATTGATGTTATTTCATATGGGATGTCAGTATATTTTTAGAGAAACACTTCTTTGAAAGATGTACCATTAGCTCTGGATCCAGAGCCTTTTTTATTTTTTTTCAAGACACAACTTGGGAAACTTCCAGACAGGAACAGCTCATGTAATATCCTCACTGGAACATCAGGCTTAGCTTCTTGCAGGTAAGAAAAGCAGAACCTTCAGATTACATTTCAGGTCTGGGATCTGCCCATTTGCACTGGGCTCTCTCCTGGTGGGGCATGGCCTCTCTGGAAAACATTACAAAGCCAGGGCAGTGCTGTCCCACAGCTCATGGACCTTTTGCAGGGTGCAGGAGTTGCTTTTTTACACTCCAGCATTCATTCCAGCCCCCGTGGGGCTGGGAAGGCAAGGAAGGCATACACAATTCCCCTACTGCGGAGCACAGAGATAATTTCTTCTAATTAGAGAACTCTAAATATTTGGAAGCCAGCATCCGTTATTATTCTGGAAACTTCACACGGCAATAAAAGATGGGTTGATTCTGGCAAAAATTCCTCATAGCAAAACAGCATTATCAGGCAAAAACAGAGACATTTTTCTGTTTTTCAGTGCAGTAATGCCAAAAGATACATTACAGCCAGTCAGACAACTCAGCTATCTCTAAGGGGGAAGAAGGGCAAACTTCTAAATATGAAAATTCCAAATGAATTGCATTCAGATATCCCCCCTCCTCTCATGGATGAGCCTGTGAAAAAGATTTCTGATAAAAATGGCACAGAACATCAACTGAAAATTAACCATGAATTCGTATTCAGCTGCATCTTTCAGATGCCAATAGAACTTGTGTGACTTCTCTTCCCTGAAATGGCTTTGGGGGGAAGGAACAGAGAAAGGAGAAAAAAGAGAGAATTGAAAAAAAAAATTGTCCTGGAATTGACTTTGGGAACAAATGCTATGTCAGCTGGAAGAAAGCCAAACTTGAGTTGAAATAGCACTTTGCTATATTAAACTCTACAGATTTTTCTGACTGGAGATGGCTCCACTCAAGGACATTGCCATAATAATTGGGAACATGCTGACATCTGCATCTGAGGCTCAGTCTAGTCAGAAGCTGAAGTATGAGAAAGAGGCAGTGAGATCATGCTGGAAAGCTTGCAGTCAGGACAGCATTTTGGGGAAGGTTGCCTGCCTAACTCCAGAATGTCTTCCCAGGCTTGTTGAAAATACTGGGAAACACAAAGCTTTGATCCTCTACTCAAACATTTGTCTCAGCAAACCCAAGCTACCCACTTCACTTGATTAAAATGTAGTTAATTCACAGGCTTTCCTCAGGCTGTACCACAGACTATATTTGTTGGCCTGTTGCTGGGACAGGGTGATTCCTTCACTTGTTTATTAATTTTTCACAGGTCTAGTTATGGTTGAAAGATTTACTTTCAAATAGCAAAATTCCTATATGAGATAAAACCAGAAGGCTTAACAAGTAACAATTTGAGTCATGCTCTGTTCTTGCCATCAATTTGCAGTGTTGGGAGCAGCAGAAAGGGAAGATGCAAAACAGAGATGATGCACAGATTTATGAGAAATTACTCATCAATCTAAACCCCAATATGCAGCAGGGCTAAGAGGAATTTAATTTCAAATGAAAAATGTCCAGTCACCAGCGCATAAAATTGCTTCTCAAGAAGTGGCATTTCCAGTTGCAGACTGTGTTCTGTTTAGACACATAAAATCCATTGTGTTCCTCTTCCCCTTGGTATGCAGTGCACACATGAATGGGAGCTGCTGCTGCAGAGGCTCATTTTGCTCCCAGGGTTGAAGGTGATTGCATTCCTTCTAATTATGTAAGAAAATTCCACTGTCATGGTGATCTTTGTGACAGGAACAAATGTGTAATGCATGGGAACAACAGGGCTTTGGGACCTCAGCAGATCACCCCACTCTGTTCAGAGGATGCTGGGACCTCTCTTTCTGATGCTCAGTTCCAAACACATCAGGCACCAAACAGGCCCAGCTGCTATTTCTGCCTTGCTTCACTTGCTGTGATGAGGTTTCCTTTCAGTTTGCTTCTCTGCATCCATCCATGATGAAGGAAAAGGTGTAACTGGATTTACTGCATGGCTGTTCTAGCTCTGTGTACAGGATCCACACTCCCACTAAAATACAATAAATAATTGGTTTTCTGTTACTTATCTCTTTGATTTGAAATTAGGAGTCACTTTTATTCATTCATAGGCCAGGAAGATAAGGGCTTGTTCTGCCATCACATGTGCTGGTTTAGCATGGCTTCAGGATACAGTGCTTGCTGAGTTTGTCTGAACTTTCTTTTGGTTACCAGGCCTTCATCCAAAATGTTCTTCAAACAGAAGAATTTCCTCTTTTCCTAATACTGGCAGCATCATAGCCAGTCTCCTGCAGTGCCCACCTAACCAAAAACTGGTGAAACTCTAGAAGAAATCAAGATTTTGCTTCCAGCACACACAAAAAAACCCGAAGGAAGTAGGATGGATAAAACAGTTTTCTTTAGGAATATACCCCTGGTTTGCAACTGACTGTGATTCTACCTGGGACTGTCTAAATCTAGAATTAGATCTCTGTCTTCCAGGACAAGTGGGCAGACAATGGGAGGCTCAGAGGACAATAATAGTACAGCTCAAGGGATGGGCATCTTCATTCCTGTCATGGGGCTCCCTGGGACACCAAGGTAGGAACTGCTTTGTCCTGTTCCTGACTTGGCTCACACAAATGGTCAGGCACTCACCCTGGCCAGTAACCTCCTCCTGATCTTCATTTTCCTCACTTGAAAGAGTTTGGCACCACATGAGTTTAAGTGCAGAGAGGGTTTCTAGGCAGCCATGCAGATGACCCTGAAGCAATGAAAACCAGCCAGGAACCTTTCCTCAGCAAAACCACATTTGCTCTTGCAATGTTACATTTTCTTTGCTGTCTCCATCAGGGACTGATTCGACCTGACACATGACCTGCAATCCTCACCAAAACTGCCTTTTCTCTGTTCTGTGTTTTCCTTTCAGGCTGACTGTTTTATCTCACCTTTGCACAGAAGTCTCCAAGAGCAGAGGGCAAAAGGGAACTGCAGGAAGGATGGAGGAGAGAAAAGTCACACCAGCACATACTGCAGCCCACAGCAGAACAGTCAGAGCTTTCTCTCGCTGCTGGGGACAACTCACGTGGCAGAAGATGAAAGTTGGTGCTGTTGAACTTTACATTAATCACTGTCTGCAGGAGAGGAGCTGTAGCAGCCTGGCTCTGTCAGTGTGGAGTGCATGGAATCACTCAGGGGTGCTGGTTTCTCCTGCCGTGGGGATGTGCTGCATCACCAGTCCCAAAAACAGGACCATGGCACAACAGAAAAACTTGGAAATGGCTGCAGTTAAAGCAAGGAAGGATGCAAAATGACAGGATGTAAAACCAACACCCTCCTCTTCCCAGAAGACCACAGAGCAATCTCAGAAGATCTTGAACAGGAAGGTACTCATGAATTCAGTAACAAAATTACTTCATATTGTTAAAACATCCTTCCTTGTCCCCAAAGGCTGCCACTGTCTCGCCAGCAGAGCAGGTGAGGACACTGCACTAGTCTGCACATCCCCTCGGCACTGAGGATGCATCACTGCACCATTTTAGGAGAAACACACTGCATTAGCATGTCAGGTCTCAAACGAGCAGCCCTTCAGATTTAGGGCAAACCCAGCATTTTTGGTTTAAAACAATTCCACTTTGGGAGCTTCCCATTCACGGGGTTCCAAGAGCATTTGCCATTCCCTAAAAAGCTGAGCTGGCTATTGCTGCAGAGGCAGCTCTGCACAGGCCATACTCCCACAATGTACTTCACATTTCTCTGCCCACACCAAGCCCCCCTCTCAGCCTGGAAGAGGGCAGGCACCAGATGCTCTCAATGCAGCTCTCTGTTTCCTAACTCAACATTTCACAGCCAAATATAAACCAGCCCCAAACAACTCACTGGTTTGTAGGTGCTGCACATCCTATCTGTTTAATCATCTAAAGCCAAGCTCTGTGCTGCAGGAACACCTCAAAAGAGAAAGGTTCACTAGAGTAAAGAAATGCAAAGGCAAATGAAAGAGGGCAGGGGCTCTGTAAGGAAAGCACTCTGGCACGTCTCCTCCTCGGTGGCTGGGCCCCCTGAGCAGAATACAAATGAAGAGCATCTCTGACAGCCCAGTCTAACATCTAAGCCCCCTTCAGCAGCTCAGGGCACAGACACAGTGCAGGCATTGTCCCAAACACACTGGGCACAAACAGACTGAGAGCCAGGCCCACAGACAAACATCACCCTATTGAGACTGAACACAGCCTTAAAAATATACTAACAGATCCAGCTATTAACATGCCTGCACAGAACAGAATAGGGGCAGAGCACTCAAAGTGCTTGTTCATCCCTCATCCTCCATTTCAAGCTATAACGTCACCCTGTAATTAGCTGAAATAACCTCTGTTCTGCTCAGCCTTCCACTGATGAGAGGCTCACAAGAAGCACGAGTCATCAGGAAAGGTTTAAAAATACAAGCAAATTTAACAGCAATGACAAGAGACATAAAGAACTTGCTTTTCCTTTGTGTCTTTTTTGTTTGTTTTCTTTTTGTTTGTTTGTTTTGTTCATTTTTGTTTGTTTTTGTGGTTTGTTTTTTTTAATCTTCAAGGGCTGATTAGCAAGGATGTCACCAGTTTGGTTTTGTAAGCTAGTTCATAAGAATTAAGTGGGAATAGACTCATCCTAAGTGGGAAGAGACTTTTCCATAGCTTCAGTTCTAAGACAAAACAACCACGGCATTGCTAGGAAATATATGAGCATTACATTCTTAAACAAAAGTACATTGTAGAATCCAGAAATGCTGAGCTTTAAAACAGATTTAGGACAAAAGACCTAACACCAAAGCAAAAGAATTAGCATAGCAGAATTTCCATAAGAAATAAAAACTTGAGGGTGTCATATATTTTACTGACTGATCATCCTTGCAAAAAAAAAAAACATGGGTGGGAATTAACTGTGAGCAAATGAGGGAGCCTACATTTAAATAACAGATAACTCACAAAGTTTTTTCCCCCACCTCTATTACTCTGTGAGCATCTGATTCACTGGGCCTTTTGTGTTTTTTCTTTAATTAAACATTTCAAGCCATTCACCACATCTGACTAATGAACCCTGCATATTTCATTCTTGTTCTGTGTGCAGATGGGTTGTACACACAACTGTGAGCACTGTGGCTTATGATGCATAAAAAACAAATGTAGATTTGAAAAGTAAGAAAAAAAATCTAATGCAGTTTTAGAAGCTTGTGAGAAATAAACAGTCTGAGTGCTGGGGAAGCTCAGGCTGTCAGAACACTAGGAAAACCTCCAAGAGCCATGAATGAAGATGCAAAAGGTAAATGCACTGGAGTAACAAAATTATTATAGGCAGGAGTTGCTCTTATAAAGAAAATTATGACCTGCACAGGAACAGTACACTGTTCTCAAGCTGATCACGTTCTGTAGGTGCTACATTTACACAGACTCTAATGAGAAACGCAGGTTTAATTAAGCTTTTTATTTAAAGAAAGGAGCTGATAAAACATGAAAAAGAGAACCCTACATCTCTGGTATGCACTGCCCCTTCTTTTAGCTTTGCTTGCTCAAAAATCAAACACAGAGAAGATTAATTTATTGGTTGGAACATAAAACCAATTAAATAAATAAACAGCTTGTCTCTCTGACTTCAGAGTGAATCTAGTGGAAAATTTTTTTCCCAGGAAACCTATTTTGGGAAAGCAATAAACCACAGGGAAGGGCAAAGGCTAGAGGAATTAAAAAAACCCACCTGGAGACACTGTGCTATTTCTGATGTTATTGAGGATTTTTTTGGGAAGGAGCCTGCAGGAGCTCTATGCTCCAGCCCTCCCACAAGAGCAGCCCACAGCTCTCAGGTGACTGGGCATCTCACTGCACCTCCAGCCAAGCAACCACACTGCTGTTCCCATCCACATATCCATGGGCTGTGCTGTTTTTCTGCAAACAGAATTTTTTTTCCCCCCTCTATTATTTTGCTCTTGATCTCTATGACTACAGAAAGAGGTGGATTCCTCTGCAAAGGTACAGAGCAATGAAGCTGTGCTTGATGGAATTAAATCACTGCTGAGGGGTCCAGTTCAAGGTGCACCATTACCACCCACCCCTGTGAGGAGGTGAGGAGCAGCCCTCTTCTGCTGCCAGCCCAGACTCCAAAGTAGAGAAAATTACTTTACACAGCACAGAAAATGTTTCCTTTGGCAGCAGTTATGAAAATGCCATTCATCCTGTGCATAGCCTGTATGCTCCAGCATAATAAAGAGGGTGATTGAACTGTCTTTTAAGGAGTTTACTGGGTCACATTTCTCCTGGACCAAGGCCAGTGCTCCCATTATTCCCCAGTGCTGGGTGCACATTTCACAAATCCTTTACTGGTCTCAACCCTTGTTTCTTACTGATGCTGACAGTGCCAGAGAACAGAAATATTGTCCTGGTTTAGGGCAAATTTGGGAGAGAATCTTCAAAGGGCAGCCCCTCCAGAAAGCAAACCCAAACAGCCCCTCACCCCAACCGGTTCAGGAAGAATTTTTCAGAGAGAAGTGGAAAGAACCTGTTTATTTAACAGGCACAGCACCCCCAGCACACAAAATGAACAATATAGGATGACACCACTCTGGAAAAAGATGACAAATTCAGAAGGTCTCTCCTGGGGGTGGTCACTCTGTTCTCAGTCCCTCCGGCACTGGGGCAGCTGCTGCCCAGAGTAGGCCCCGCTAGGCCACAGGGTGCAAACTCTTGGTGTTCCCAGGGCCCAGTCCGGAGCAGGTTCAAGTTGGTTCCAAAAAGGAAAGCAGAAACAGTCCAGGAAGAAATTTGGACTGTTTAGCTAAACTAGCTAATGAGCAGAAGCAAGAGCAAGCAGAAGCAAAGCAGAAGCAAGAGCGAGAGAGCAAAGCAAAAAGCAAAAGCAAAAAAGCAAAAGCAGCACCATGTACTGCCCTGTCTGTGTGTTCCACCAGGTTGATAAGAAAACCCAAACAAAACTTTCACTCTTCAGAGCCAGTCTTGAAGGCACAGAACATAATATCCAGCATAAACAGAACACATGAATGGGGATACAAGCATCATGTCATTATGAAGCCTGGCATTACTTCTAGTGTCAAGCATGCTTCCAGAGGTTGTCTAGGTTACATAAATAGTCCTGCCATCCTTGATTCTTAGGTGTCCAAATGGCCAAGAGGAGTGGAGCCTGTGCACTCGTATCTGTGTCATCCAGCACATATCACTCCTCACAGGCTTGCAGGAGGATGAGAAGCAAACTAAAATACAGTGTGGGGTAGGATAATGTGAGAGCCTGATTATGCAAGCCATTAAAGTTAATGGCACTAGTCATTTAAGGACAAATCGTGCCAGGGATGATGGTTTTGCAGAGAAATGCACTGACAGTAAATTGGACTTTCCAGCCAGACATTTGTGCAGCTTCCTAAGGCAGCCAGTCCTCCTCTCACCACAACCAAGGAGCCACATGTTCCCAAAAACACTGAATGCTGGGGGCAAGAGCCCGTGCAGGGGCACTGCTGTGTCCTCTCCACAGGGGAACTCAATGCCTTGAGACAATCACTGATGCATTCAGGGGCTCTCCTGAAAACCAGCAAAACACAGAGACATCAGCAGTGCCACAGTCACTGTCTGAGGCTCTCCAGGTCACCAGGAATTGCTATCAAACAATTCACCTTTTGCAAAATGAAGCAATTTCTTACAAAAGAAAGAAAACCAGAAGAATTGATTTTTTCCTTCTCCTCAGCTGTACTATTGGATTTCTCATCTGTTTAACCTATAGGTCTTCTAGAGAAGTTATTTCCTCCTTTTATTTAAATGATTCAAACATTATTTTAAGAATAACTTAATATTTTACTGCTTTGGGTACTAGTACTTAAGCAAATCTCATCAAGATCCACATTTCAGCAAGCATTTCCATAAACTGAAGGCAATAAAGCTCTAGAGAATGGCCTGGGCACACTGGGAATCAGCAGCAGTCACGCTTCCAGAGAAGGGTGGGAGCAAAGAAATGACCATAACCCCATGATTCATCCACAGAAAATCAGCCTCCCCCTGCACAGCATCCCAGCGGGCTCACTCTGGGCATCGTGGGCAGAGAAGAAATTGCAATAAACTCCTTCAGGAGTTCTTTGTTGCACGCTTGGTTTGGTGACTCTGCAAGGCAGAGTGGCTTCCCCAGTCCAAGTGTGAACACACAAGACCTCAGGTGGCCCCAGAGCTGTCCCTGCATCAACAGAAGACAACCATGGAAGGTAAGGACTCCACAGGACACAAAATAAATAGGCACAGAGGTGCATTTGCAAAGCCTGGCAAAGAGTTTCACTCCTCACTCCCGTTAGACTAATGGGCACAAGAACAAGGAGGCATTCTTTGTGCTGCCCAGATCTGGATAATTCTGCCCAGAAGGTCCATCTGTGCAATTTTAAATAATTTCAGATGTAAAAGCAAAGATGGGAAAGTAGGGAGGAAAATAGCAGAAAAAGAAAAGAGGGGAAGAGCCTTTGAATCTGTCTATTAATAATGTTAAAACTCCAAATAGCTTCATTTCAGACCCAAGACCTAATTTACTGTGTGGTAATAGCACTGTCACTGTACTTATCACAAAGAGCCATTTTGTCCCAGTGAAATGTGCCCTTGGAGGCATTACTGAAAAGCCTGCAGGACAGGAGATTCACTTTCTTGTCTGGAAGAAAATTTCAGCCTGTGAGCCTTTGACTGAGGTAGCTATGCACAAACACAGCAAAATGATGCGCCCTCTTTTGCAGGTGCTCTTGCAGGGGCTGTAAACCAGCATTAACCAGCACTTCCCCTAATGCCAGAGAGGCAAACAAGGAGGATTTTGCTTTTGCAAGAGGCCAGGAGCATTCTGGCAGTGGTGATGGCATTTTGGAGGGCAGTGAGGTGCCCAGCTCCCACTGGCCAGTGGAAGGGGAAGCTCTGCTCAGCATCCTTCTCCAAAATCCTCTTGGCTCGTGAAGTTTCAGGAGCAAAAACCCTCCTTTCTGGTCTGCTGCACCAGCAAGGAGCAACTTTGAGCCAGAGATCCTTCCCCAAAGCACCCCAGAGCTGGGAGAGCTCAGCTCCAAACAGACATCCTCCCAAAGAGATTTAAAACCAGACATTTGTCCAGGCAAGAGGCGGCATGACAGATGCTCCATGGATTTTCTCGTTGCTCTGAGTTACATTTTTGAGCCTCACATAAGCTTTCCCTGCTGGGATCTCCACTGAAAACTTGGCTGTGAAGAGGCTGCAGCTGCGTGGGACTGCACTGATGCCTGGCAAAACCCCCAACTCCAGGGCAAGGATGCAAAAACCAGAAGGAAATGTAGACACTGCACCACAGGCACTTGTGATGTGCCATTTCTCTGCTTCACACTGCAGCAGTTGGGGTCTCTGGTGCTCCCAAAGAGCCACCAAACCCTGCCAACACTCTCCTTTTTCTGCTTGTCCATTGGTACAACCCAACAGTGTTTCTGCACTGCCACCAGCAGCTGTTCCCAGAACAAAATCCAAGCCAATTTTGACATGTCTCCCACAAAAGAGGTAATTTTAACCACACTGGGTACACTACAGGCAACACTTATATTTGCACAGGTTTAAATGAGCAGGGCGCAGTTTTCAGTACATGCAGATCAAGCTGTGGTAAAAATTGAAGCTTGTGACACTTGTAGGAAGGCAAGCTGGACTGATAAGTGGTGACTCAGAGAAGCTGGCACTGAGGAGCAAAATGACAGAACGTTTAATTAACAAATTAACTTTCTACTCTCTTAAATAATCATTACAGTCTTGCAAACATCCAAGAATATAGCATTCAATTTCTACCTACAAGGCTGTCCCTGACATTTTTCCAAGCCTTACTTCCCAGTTTCCATTAAAAACAAGTTTACCTACTGCACCACCAGACGTTCTGCTGACAACAACATTCTGCTCTGAGCACTTCTTTGTAGCTGCAGGACGTATTAGCCAATTCCTCTGAGTCACTTCTAGCAGAGTCTCACTCTATCAGCAGCACTGATTGTGTGAGTGTCTGTTTGCTTGGCTGCCCTCCAACCACACCAGCTTTTCTGACTAAATCCCCTGCTCTCTCTCTAAGCAAATAGCAGTCAGGAGGCTTGCAGAAAGTCTTCTTCCTATTGGGAGGGGGACTCAGCAAAATAATTCCTGGAGACCTTTTTCTGAACTGACTTGGAAGAAGGAGAGGAAAATGGACAGGAAAAAGATAGAACCATGTGTGTCACCATAAGAGTCTTAAAACCTTTGTCCCTTTATGAAAATTTCAACCTTCTGGATTTGGGTGGTGTGTGGAGTTAACCAGAGCTGATACTGATTGTTGTAGCACATTTCCAGAAAGCACACAACTCAAACAAGTGGCTGAAGCTACAAAAATGCATTTTTATGTGCTAACCTTATCCCCTAAGACACTGGATTAAAAACCTGCCTAGAGAATTTCGGCTCCTGTTCTCCTTTTTGGTCACTGTTGTTTCCCCACTCCCGCACAGCCTTTGCTTGCCACACTGGAAAAAAGATTTACCATTAGCAAATGTAAAGGGCTTTTGCAAGAGATTTGGCTCCTGTATCCCAAGATAAGCCATCTGCAAGGTCAGGCAGGCCCAAGCACCCATTTTTCTCTTTGAGCATCTGCTCTCACATCAGTTAGTCCTTGAACACAACAGTCCAAATTTCTCCAGCAGCCACAATTTGGGTAAAATAAATAATGTCAGTGTTTAACAACCAGATGGGAGCATCAGCTCCAGACACCATTCAGACAGGTCCCCTGGGCTGGGACCCTTCTGCAGCCCTTGCAGAAGCAAGTCACCTATTACTTACACAGGGACTGTAACAGGCATTTAATTGTAATTAACAGTTTGCTGAAGGAAAGGCAGCAGTAGCAGGGCCAGGACACAAAGGAAAGAGATGCTTTCCCTCCTTCCTGGGACAGGGAACAAGAAGCAGAGATTTGAAAGAGCAAACAGCAGCCAGTCCAGGTACCTTGGGGAGCCCTGTTGGAATGGGGAAAAGGTGTCTTGGCCAGGAAAAGCAACTTCAGAAGAAGGAACATCCCAGCAGGCAGTGCTAATTCCAGAAGCCCTGATAGACACACAGTGGGTAGTGCTGGCTGAGGGTCCATGTACAAATCAAAAACAGGACGGGACTGCTGTGGAACATGCCTTGAGCTGTTTTATTTTCCAGCATCAATCTCATTACATGGTTATGACAATGGGAAGATGCCAGCAGCACACATCCCTGGCAGCAGACAAAGAACTTAATGTTACAACTTACTTTGAAAATCTTTTGACTAATGACACAAAGTAAAAGCATACTGATAGTAACTCTATCCAACCACTATAAGCACACATACCTTTGGTTAAAACAATGTTTGCTTATTTTGAATACAATATTTGCTTGTAAGCCTTAAGATACAATGCATAGAGCTCTCTTATTAAGCTTAGAACTTCATAATATCTTGCTAGATATTATGAAGCTTAGGGAGTTACTCTAAGTGTTAATACACAGACTATTATTCTATTTGTCGTCACTTTCTATTTCTTTTATAACTTTTCTGTTGACAAATCTTATGGCTACTGCTTAGCTCTAGTCACAGTCTCTGAGGCCTGCCTTTTGCAGCTTTCCCAAAACCCTCTGATTTTAAGGATTCCCACAATCCTCCCTCTCGGTCCAACCAAAAAGAAACCTTTGTAACCATGTCATTTATTAGCTACCATGTGTTTTATATTTATAGTTTTAGTAGAATATATTTGTTCATTACTTGCTTAAAGCATCTTTTTTGCTTGCATTAAACATTGCCATATTACACCACAGCAACAGGGAATAGAGGAAGCAATCCTGTCTCTCCTGGCTTTTCCCAGGGCACTCTTTCCATCCTCTGCATCTCAGAACCCTGCAAATGCTTCCTCCCTGGAGCTGCAGGCTGGCTTACGGCGTTAACACCAGCAGGGACACTGGGGCTGCTATTGTCCCTCTCTCTGGGGCTGTTACTGTCCTTCTCTTACTGAGTTACCACCAGTGGGAATACCAGGGTTGTTATTGTCCCTGTCTTACCCTGTTAGCACCACTGGGGACACCAGGGCTGTTATTGTCCCTCTGGGGTTGTTTATTGTCCCTCTCCTACAGCATTACCACTGGTGGGGACACTGGGGCTGTTATTGTCCCTCTATTACCACGTTACCACCGGCAGGGACACCGGGGCTGTTATTGTCCCTCTCGGGGAGGGCGATCCCGTATTAGGAGGATTAAGGTCAACCCCAGAGCGCATGGCGGGATGATCCGCTGTGGGCGCGGTGACAGGGTGTCCTAGGCTGACTATATGATGCTTTTAGCCCCAATCATCTTGTTCTGTTTATGCTGAATAATAAGTTTTGCACCTTTCAGACTTGTTCCAGAGAGTGAAGGGGGGGAGAGGAGAAGCTGCAGTTTGTTTTCAGACACTGCACTCACTCCTCCACATCCCTGCGGATGGACTGTGTTTTCTGCAGATGGACAGACAGCGGGACAGAGCTCTCTTTTGCTTTTAGTTAGTTTAGCTGGCTGAGGCAAAGAAGTTCCCTGCACTGTGTTTTTTTCCCCTTTTCTTTGCCCTGTTTAACCTGCTCTGGCCTGAACACACAGGGGAGCACCGGCAGCTCCACCTGAGGCCCACCGGGCCGGGCCAGGCCAGCGACATTTCCAGCACTGAGGGACTGATCAGAGACTGAGTGAGCTGAGCTGCAACCCGGAGAGGGACTTTCTCAGTTTGTCATCTCTTTTGGAGCAGCAAGGGGTTTTATTGTTTAATATTGTTTAGGTTTTATTGCTTAATAAACAGGTTTTTTTCCACTTTTCTCCAAGGAAGTATTTTCTCCCAGGGCAGTTGCAGGGATGGGCCAATTGAGTCTGCTTTCCTAGAGGAGCCCCTTTGGGGGGGGGGGGGGGTCTCTCCCAAATTTGCCCTGAACCAGGACACAAGGACACAAAGACACAGCACACAGGGATATGGGACACAGGGACACGGCACATGGGACATGGCACACAAGGATACAGCACACAGGGAAACAGCACACAGGGACATGGCACACAGGGACATGGCACACAGGGACATGCCATACAGGCTTGGCACACAGGGATATGGCACACAAGGACACGTCACAAATCCCACCCTACCCTGCCCCTCAGCAGCTTCGCTTGCCCCAGCCGCCCCTGGAGCTGTTGCCAGGGCAGACCCCACCAGCCCCATCCATGGCAGAGAGCTGTCCCTGCATCAGCAGAAGACACCCATGGAAGGTAAAGACTCCACAGGACACGAAATAAAGAGGCACAGAGGTACATTTGCAAAGCCTGGCAAAGGGTTTCACTCCTCATTCCTGTTAGACTAATGGGCACAAGAACAAGGAGGTATTCTTTGTGCTGTCCAGATCTGGATAATTCTGCCCAGAAAGTCCATCTGTGGCAATTTTAAATCATTTCAGATGAAAAAGCAAAGATGGGAAAGTAACCATGAACCACACACTGATAATCACTGCCAAGACACCCTGTCCTCAGCCCTTTCCCAGCAAGACACAACATTTCGGACAAAATATTCCAGTGTTGCTTGGGCATCCCCTCCATCCCCCCAGCACCCTGCAATGGGTTCTCCTATACCTTCTGAACAGCCTGTGAACCAAAATCCTTTTAAAAATGTTAAAGAAATCACACCAGAAAAGTAATGAATGATTCCAGTGACGTGTGTCTGGAGATGGGGGGGAATTTTTATTTTTTGGGAACAGCAGCTGTTATTTGGGTCCTAAAGGAACAAGCAACCCCTCTGCACATTTTGTGAAAGCAGAATTGCAGCTTTTAGATACTAACATTCACCTCATGAAACTAAAGGAAATTTAATTTCATACCAGATAAGGTAGCTAAACACAGACCATATTTTGAAGCACAGCACCACCCACAGAAAAAACCCCAAACACAAAACCCCCCAAACTGAAGACTTATTTCTTGTCCAGAATATCACTTTACTGCTGACTCAGGGCAGAAACATCAAGCTATTCTTAACCAGCCTGGTCATAGTCATTTTCTTCAACAGCAAAGCAGAATTTAAGTTTCTGGATGCTCAGCAACTGCAGCTCACAGCATTTTTAGTATTTTGCAAGCAAAGCCACAGGATTCCCCTTGCACAGTGTCCTGACAAGAGGCCTGACAGTGCAAGAGCTGCCTGACATGCAAACCAGGCATGCTGTAGGCAGCCAACATGGTGTCCAGGTATCCACAGTGTGAATCCCCTCTATGCTTGTGGTTGTTTTATTTCTTTGATAACTGATGGTCCCCACCCTACTTATCTCTACCTCTTCATCAGCCCTTCCTCCACCCGCAGGGGAGACCCCAGCCTGCAGCTCTCGTGCACTCAGGGGATGCAGCAATGATTTTTACCAACCATTCTCTCTCCCCTGCTCTTGTTTCATGGCTGAGCAGCAGCTTTGAATGCTTGTCTTCCCTTCGGACACTTAATTGCTTGATGTACTGAGAAACTACCTCTTAAAATTATCACGCAGCTCTGTATCACTAGATCTCCATCTCCCAGCACCAAAACCTGTCATGCACAATCAATCCGAAGGAATCTTTATTTGTGGCATCACAAGGAAAGAAGTAAGAACCCTATAAATTAGGAAAACTGCTCATATTGCAGTGAGTTCAGAATGGTTGGTACTTTCTGTCTCATCCTTTCTTTAGAGCTAAACCCACTTTTTCCAGACCTGCCTGCTACTGATTTTCCACCAGTACCTCAAGGGTGGAAATCACTCTGTTCTTTCTCAAAACCCCAGATTTATCACAGGTTCTGTACCTAACAGCAAGAAAAGAAAAAAATAACCCTTAGTGTGGTTTTGAAATCACTGCAAATGCAGTTAATATTTACACAAGAAAACCTCATTAAGCAAATCTTCATGTCTAGAAATCCAACCTGTTGTGATTCTCCCTTTCCAATGCCCCTCCCTACCTCCCATCTCAGCTAGCAAAGCCAGCTGAGATGGAATGATCAGAATGATGGTGCACACCAGTTGGTGTTTGGTGCACAAAACAGCCCCTCCACTCCCAAACCTCTCCCATTGCTCAGGGCTGTGATGAGACCCTGGGTGTGCCAGGTATCTGCTTAGCACCAATCTCAAGGTCAGATTTTCTTTTGAGATCCACTTCCAGCAGAAAACGATGAGTTCACTCTACCAAAGGTAACTGGAAATCCAATCATCTTCACTGCACAGAGAAATACAGGGGTGTCAAGTGAGAAAAAGGAATGGAGCCCCCTTGGAGAGAATCACAGCGAACGCTGAAATATTAATGAAGCTCTTTATTTGAGAGAGTCTAAAAAGGACTTTGAATAATGCATTGCAAGCAAGGGTACATCAGCACTGGCTTTTTTATCCGAGAGGCAGCTGGCATTTTAAAAATAGACAACTTTCAACTTGATGGGGTAGCTCACCAGCAGAGGAAATTATCCAGAAATGCACCATCGTTTAGGAGAACAAAGCAGACAAACAAGCACAGCACAAAGAAAGTTCATTAGTACAAATGCTCTGAAGCAGTTCTCTTTTCTCAGAACAGACTTGCCCACCATAAGCTCAACTTCACTATTGTTGGGTATCTCAACATATTCTGTCCCTTAATGTCACCAGAAAAGTCTCTTGAAGGTACTCCACAACCTGCATGGTCTGGCAAAGATCTAATGATTTGCACTTGTAAACAAAAGAGATGCTCTGTCCCACCCAGGCAGCTCATGAATTTTTGAAACTTACATTTAAAAATAGGATCATTAATGATACTGGCTTTTTCATTCAATAGAAGAAAAGGAAGTGGGAGAAAAAAGAATTTTTATAGGAATGGAAAGTAAGACACTTGAAGCTTGCTGTCCTGTGCAGCTGACTGGGCATGTGGAACCCCTTGGCTTTAGGATTGCACTGAAGGCCCAGTGTCACTGCACAAACACCTCCAGCACAAGGAACAGACACATGGGGTGCAGCCAGTGAAGGGCTTGGCTCATTGGGGGTTTAGTGCTCACACTCATGAACAGCAGTGTGGCTGATGACAAAGATGTTGCTGTACTGGCTTTGTGACAAGTCCCCCAGAAAGTGATGTTTCCTAAGTACCCTTGATATGCACTCCTTTTTTCTGCACAAAAAGCTTTAAAGTGCAGTCACACAGGCATTTCCAAAGATGTGAGGCTGGATTCAAGGCACAGGTGTCCTTGTAGTGGCAATTTTCACGGCCCATGCCATTGGCACCGTTGATTTGTTGGTGAAAACTCTGTGAATCGTGATGCCACCAAGAGGGACAACATGACAAAGCTGTTTGGGAAAGGGACTGATGAGGGAGTTTTGCACCCACACAATTGGAAATTTCTCTCCCTGCCCTCAGTGCCACGCTGCCTCCCCTTCCACCAGCCCCTCTGGTTCTGCTGCACAGACTAACCTGCAGATAAAGGGCTTTTATGCCATGAGGGCAAGTTGAGCCATCTCAGCACAGATCTCCCAAACTCTCCTGCTCCCACACCATTTCCCTTTGCTCCCCCACCAAAGAGTGGGGTCAGTGGGGCAGCAGCTCCTCACCCTGAGGCACAGGATGCAGAGAGGGGCATGAACAGGCCCTACAGTGAAGCACCAAACCAGTGATACAGAAGTGAAATATCCCAGAAAGCACTGAACAGGGCCATGAAACAGAATGCCCTGCCAGCCTTATCTCCTCCTTCACCTTCCCGATTTTTCTGCCTGGCCACTGACTTATTGTACTGGCCAACAATTGATTGGTTGGTTGCCTCAATTACCTGTTTTCCTTTGCTCTTCTCTATTAACTTCTGTTTTCTTTTTCCATACATTCCCCCTTCTCTCTTTCTGTTAGCCCACCCTTTCTGCTTCAGCATCCTTGCACAACCACATTTGACACAGCTACAAATGGGCAGCCACCAGCACCAGCACCCACCTCACTCCTGGCAGGTGAAGGAAGAAAAGCCCAAAGGAAAGACAGGAGGAATTCCTACCCCAAAGGCACTCCATGCTATTATGGCCTTCGAGAAACTCTGACAATGGCATTAGGGTTGAGGGGCAGGGATCCCTGATGTAGCCTTGCTCTGGGGGTGAGCAAGGGGTGCTGCCTCACCAGGCACCCCAAGGCGAGCAGCATTCACAGCCTGCTGCTGGAGGACAACACAGGAGCACACAGGGCAGCCCTGGGCTTGACTTGTTTTCAAAATGAGCTTTGCCTTGCCTGGGCACAGGGGGAGGCACTTGGACACCACCAAAGCACAGTGTGAGCCACACCACAGGCAGCCTGCCCACAGCAGCATCCCTGGGGATACCTGGGTGCTGCTGCCAATAATCCCACAGTGAGTGAGAGCTCAGCTCTGCACAGAGACTGTGCTGTCCAGGGGAGTGAGTTGTGAAGGACATGAGGGGTGAAGCACCAGCATGCACAGGGATGTCAGGGGTGCAGCCCAGTTTGCACTGCTGACATCTCTGGGTGTGCTGGTGCCTCAGCTGATGCCATTGCCCCCTGTGCCAGCACACAGTGCACCAAGGTGTATGCTTCTGCACCTCCCTTTTATTTTCTATTTTTTCATCTCTCTTCACTCCTTGCCCTTCTTTTTTAAAATGCAATGCAGCCTTTTTTCCCCCTTTCCCTCCCTCTTTTTTTTTCCCTGCACACTGCTGAATGTAGGAAAAAGCTCAAACCAGCACAGCTGAAGGGCACAGCAGGAGGGTGTGCAATGCTACTCAGGGCACAGGTGATGATGAGGGCAGGGCAGTCTGCCACACTGAGCACTCACAGTAAATAACTGCAGCCTCATTGGGAGGGCGTTAAAATCCCAGATACAGCTGGCACAGGATGGGTTTAGTGTGGTTGTGCTACTCAGCACTGTGTAAACCCTGCATGCCCTAAAGCTGGATCCCCTGTCACTGCAGTGCAGCTGCCCCCTCTCTTGTTTTAGCAGTTCCCAAGGGGCAGATCCCTCCCAAAACGCTGAACAAGGACAAAAACACAGGGAAAACAGCCCGCAAGTGAGGGCTTGGATCCCCAGACTGCACCACAGCCTCAAAGTCCCAGCATCTGGATTTCTGACAAGCTGGGAAGAGTTTCAGATAGAGGGAGACCTCAAAGGGGGAGGCAAGTTTTTCTGAACCAATCCAAAAACATAAGGTAAACCTTTAAACTCGGGGGAGGAGGGAAGGAATAACAAAAAGAGACAGAGATGATTTAATAGTTTTTTTAAATAAAAGGAAAAGGGGAAGTGCAAGAGCTCATGGTGTTTAGGATGAGGCATTCCCTGTGGAGCAGGTCATAAAATCAGAGGGAACCTGCTGGTTAGCCAGAGAGAAGTATTGAAAATGGAATAATTGCTTCTGCTGGAAGCATCAGAAACAGAGTGAGCTCTGAACTTTGGGATTTCATCCAGGATGTTCAACATTATTCCTGATGTTAGTATTTAGGTTAGGTATACACACAAACACCATTTTATTATTAAGTGTTTCAAGACAAACTTTTCACCATTTGTCTCCTACTCCTAAAGCTGGGGGCCTCAAAAGTGCAACCCAGTGTGCTGTAGAAACACTGGCAGCTACATCAGGAGCAAAGACATCTAAAACTTCAGTAGTAGATATTTGTGAGTAACTATGTCCCTTCATAAAGAGAGTTTCAAAACAAACAATGCTAGAGTTTTTCTTTGTTCAAATACCTACATAACCAGATTAAGTTACCTAAATTCTTCCAACTTTTCTGTATGAATCATCTTTCACATACTGTTTGATGTAACAAAAAGCATAATAAAATCTCCTGTCTCTACAGGCCTCCTCACCACCTCTGACCAATTTGAAATATGTAATGTGGAAATACGTAATGTGGAAATTCCTTCCTACAACAGGAACCAAGTACAAACACTTCCATTTTACAGTCCTCCTGAGGTTTTCTTGACAGTTTCAAAGTCAGGTAAAAAACTGATGGTTCAGTGAGGCAGAGACAAGGCCAGCAATGGATGGTGTTATGACAAGGATATTCTCCTTCCTGAGAAGGTGATGAACTGCCTTTTCCTCCAGCAGTTCCTGCCAAACCCATCCAAAAGGAACCTGCCAATTTCTATCTGTCTCCAAGACTGGTTTATCAGGTCAAAGTATTATGATAAAGACCTTTTTGCCTGTTACTTGTGATATACACACAGATCTTTGAAAAGGAGAGGAAAGTTCCACATTTAAACTCTGGTGTGAAGTTTTGGGTGGAATGTGGCAGTTAACTTTGGAATATGTGTAAGTCCTACAGCCCTTACATCATTTCTTTGGTAACTTGTCATGTCCATCAAGAAGAAATGTTATGTATAGCAGCCTGTGTATAAGCTGCAGCCAAACCAGTCTGTGGAATAACGGGAAGGAACTTCCTCACCATCCAGCTCCTCATCTCCCCACTGGAACAAGGGGGGAAAGAGCAGGTTCCTCCTGCTACAGAGAGACTGACCTGGAGCAAAGCCATTTGTTAGTGGCTTTCCACCCCCTCCTTTCTCATCAAGCTACTAACAAATTAATGAGCTATTTCTCAAGAGCAGAGCTTATGGGAGGGAAGTGCAAGGGAGAGTTATTATTAAATACTTTGATCCCTTCAGCAGCTTGTATCCAAAAGCAGGTGCCTCCTCCTTTGCTGTTCTCCAGCAGGAATTCCATGGGACTCCACCCCAGAGCTAACAGGGAACAGGAGAACCAGGGAATACCCAGCTGCCACCTGCATCAAGGGTAAATGCATTTGACCATTCTACACAGCCATATATTCCATGTCTCCTGGAGAAAGTGGGGATAAACTTACCTTTCCTTCCCTTCAGTCACCAGCCATGCGTTTCTAGTTCTGTCTCCACACATAAGGTTGTTGGTGAAAAAGCTTTTAAGTGAATGCAGAATCTGGCCTTACCCTAAACACAAGCAGGTTTGTGTACATGGCCCAGGGGGAGAGGAGGAATTGTCACCACCTTATTTGGTCTCCTCTTCCCTCCCAGAGTGTTTTAGAGCCATTCTTCATGGATTTTTCCTGACACATTGCCAGCATTTTGTGCTTATGCTCAAAAGACGCATATCAAGGCTACAGGAACCACAGTCAACACAATGATGTAGCACTAGGAAAGTGCAAAGATCATAAAGCAAGTTGTGAGACAAATCCTTCCAGGCCAGGCTGACAAGAAGGGTCTACCCCTTGCTCAGCTGCCCAAGGATAAGGGCATATCCTGACAGGACAGCCTAAGCTTATCTTCCACATCATTCTCTGGGCAGCTGTAATGAGTTTTATCTACCACAGGTTATTATTCTGTTGCTGAGAATAGAAGGCAGAGGGTGGTGAGGCACTGGAAGAATTTGCCCAGAGAATGTGGCTGCCCCAGTCCTGGCAGAGTTCAAGGCCAGCCTGGGTGGAGTTTTGAGCAGCCTGGTGTGGCAGGTGGCATCCTTGTCCTTGGCAGGGAATTGGAAGTAGAGGATCTTTCATGCTTCTTCCAACCCAAACCATTCTGTGGTTCTGTGATTGCACCATCCCAGGAGTGACACAAGCTCTTGTTGCCTCGCACAAGGCAAGGACTGCTCAGCCTCTGTCCATGCAGGGGAAGGGAAAGGATTTTAATATCAGAACCAAATGAAATGTTATCTTCTAAACTGAAAGCTTATAGGACAGCAACAAAAAAAACCAACCAAACAAACAAAAAAAAAAAAAACCAAAAATCCCACCAAAAACCCCCCAAAAAAACACAAAAAAACCCCCAAAAGCCCCCCCAAAAACAACAACAACAAAAAAAAAAAAACACAAAAAAAAAACCAAAACCACACAACCCCCCCCAAAACAACAACAAAACCAAAAACCAACCAACAACAACAAAAAACTAAAAAAAAACCACCAATCCCCTCCCCTAAAAAAAAATCCCCAAAAAACCACAAAGTAATGAATTTCCTATGATTTTCTGATAGTGAATTTTTCAGTAAGAAGGGTCTCACATTTTTATTCATGTTGTCTCTTAGTGTGAAGAGAGGACCGGTACCAGTACCTACTCCAAGAGCCCTCTGAAAGGCCTGATGTGCCAAATCCCAATCACGTGGCCATGTCTGGGATCTCTCGGCCTTTTTCCTGCTGGCACCTGGACAAACATCCAATATAATACAGCACACAAAGCAAAGGTGGCTGTGGCTAAGCCTTGGCAGAATCAGAGTTTGGCCTCCACAGACTGTGTTTAAGATCACAGCTTGCTTCATTCATGCTCTTTCCCTGCCCCCTTGGAGATGTGCCCACTGCTACAGATGAAAACCAGGTCGAAGCACAGGGGATGCTGCCAGCCCAGCATTAGGAAGAAAAGAAAACTTGCCCAGAACATGAGCTCTGTAAGGCAGCCACTTTCTGACACATCCCCCTCTCCTCTTTGGCCCTTTGCCTAGCATGGCACTCAAGTATTTTAGTGCCAGAGCAAGCTAGAGGGGGAAATAGTGGTCAAACCACCTATGATTAATTCTGGCTTTCTTCCTGCAGTTTTGCATTGGTTACTCCATTTTCAGGCCATCTCGTGGTAGAGCACACATGGAAGCAAGATTACATCATGGACCTGGCTGCTCTCTTCTGTGTATTTTCTATCACATAGTGCATTTGATTACAGGATAAGCAAAAAGAAAAAAAACCCAAAAAAACTAGCAAGCAAAGTAATTTTATCCAAGAAGAATTTCAATATTATTGATCTAGCCCAACATGAACTTGATTTTCACATATGCCAAGACTTCAAACAGAGAATACCAAAAATGAGATCTCTGCAATTCCAGTGCCAGCTGTGCTTCCTCCTGGGAAGCATTCATGATGCAATCCAAACCACATATGTAGATAACACTGGCTCCTACCCCTGTGATCCTTCCTGTCCTCACTAGCATGGGCCATCTGTTCCTGCTTAGCAGGCAGCCCCACCAGACACTGATTGGTACAACTTGCATGAAAAGTATGAAATAAACTGCCAGCAGAAATGGCATTAAGAAGTCTTTCCCAAGCAATTTACCATTTGAAAAGTGTAATTTAAACTGCACCACATAAGGTGATAACAGAAAACAAAAGCATGAGCTAAGCCATAGAGCAATCTCTGTCCCTACATGATACCCACTCAGGGGGAAGGAGAAGTGGGAAACAGAAATCATGCTGTGGCTAACCTGAAAATTCTCTCTGCCTGAAAGCAGCATGGTCCAGGAATGCCAGAGAAATTAATTACCTTCTGCTGAGTCCCTGCTGAGCCCTTTGCCCTCTTGTTCACCAAGCCATGGGAGAGGGTAAGAACAAAACAGTGACTGCTTTAAGGCATTCTGCTCAGCTCCCAGCCTGACCAGCTGGGCATTGCAAGGGATTTCAGATAGAGCTGCACAGGGCCATCAGAAGAAAACCAGCCTGTCATTCACCCACTTAGATGCAAGATGCCTGCTAGGATGAATGATCACATCTTTCCATGAGCTGTCACCGCCTACACCCACCAAACACCAAAATACACCTTAATCCAGGCTAGTGAAAAGCCTTAATTTAACTCTGACACAAAACCAAGAGCAGCCAGCATTAATTTCTTCCAGAAAGGTCTCACTGGCTGTGGGAGAAAGCACAAGTTGCAGAATAGGCTCTCAGCATGAACAAACTCCCTTCTACTTGAAGAAATCCCCAAATTAAAAGTTTCCTCCAAGCAGTAAGTTACCTGATACCCTTTTCCTTAGAACATGTTCTAGCCTTAAATGACAGCTTGGCAAGCTCCCACTGTCCTTCCCAGCCCAGCCTCTGCCCCAGTAGGTGCTAGGGTCTCTCCCTGTGCTAAAGCAGAATCCTGAGAGCTGCATTCCCACACAGAGTGCTCTTTTTAGCTGCCTGATTACAACTTATCAAACAAAACTGCTAATAACTCTTTGCAGTGGTCATAATATCCAAATAAAATTTGCATGAGTAAACTAGAGAGAAACCCTTCTTGAGCCAATAGCTCCAGCTCCTAGAAGCACAATCCCACTCAAAAAAACCTGGCAGAACCCACAAATGACAAAATTCTGCATACTGGTCTTTAACCAGAACTCCACATTAGCAAAATCTTCCCCTGTGTCTTCATGTCCACAGCAGGGTAAAGCAAACAAACCACCCTGTTCTGGAGGTCACCACTAAAACCTGATCCTGCCTGCCACCCTTGGAACACTCCATGGAGATAACAGATCCCTGGCACTCAGCACAAAGAGGAGGAGGACATTCTTAAGCAGGTACACTAAGTCTCCTCTCCATGGGGAACTATGTCAACATGCTTGTGCCCCAGTCAAGTGATATCCCAAAATAAAGGTAGATATCCATCTAGAGAAATGGGCAGCTCTTTCCCTGAAGATAAACTATTCCCCCCTATGTCCTGCTTGACAGGAAAAATTTTTTCCCCCACAAAAGGGTTTTCCTGTGAAGTCAGGAAAGTTGCATGGATCATTCCCAGCACTGGAAGCCCACTCACCTTGGGGTTGCTCTCATGCAGCAGCAGCTCCACTCCCTCTCCCAAGATGCTGGGCAGCCTGAAAGGTTTTTTCAGAGCATTGTCTATGCAGCTTCAGAATAAAGAAGCATCATGGTGTATGAATTTCATAGCTGAGATACAGCCAGCTGCTCCATCATAATCTGTCTTCACAAGCAGAATTCATTAGACTTTTTAGAAGCATTCCCATACTCTACAAGCAACATCAGGTAACCCTAATTATTATTTCAGCTTTCTACTCCTGCAGTTGAAGTAAGATGTCAAAGTGAATGCTACAACATATTAATTATTACAGTTAGGGACTTAAAATAACTAACTCATAGCTGTGCCACATCCTAGACATATTGCCTGACTTGCAGCAGTGGCTCTGTCTTATCAAATGGACATGCCAACTACTATTTTTTAAGTATTACCACTGGTAAATGAATCCAAAGTTAGTGTTGCTCTAAGTAACTGCACAATGCTTTTCAAGAATAGAGAAAATATAACATACAGCTATCAATGTTGTAAAAATCCCATCTTATCAACATAGAGGGTGCAGCCAGGGTCCAGTTTATTCTGAATTTAATCCAAGTAACATGCACTTTGCCATGCCCTCTGATGCCAGCCACAATACTCAGCATTTATTCATCCACCAGCTGATTCAGGTGGTCACACACTACTCCATCTCATCAACACAAAGATAAGTCTTTTCCTCGTGTATTCTTTTAGTTTAGACTTTGTTTTCATAGAAGCTGTGAAATTTTAAACACAATTTTATCTCTTCTAGAGTCCATCTAAACTTCAGTGGGACCACCACACCAGAGGGTCATATATCTTCTTGTAAAATTATGCTGTGCTGTAAAATCACAGGGTAACCAAAGAAAGTCTAGAGACCAGAGGCAGAATTTAACTTGACAGAGGAAGGGGAAGAAAGTTTATCCTGTTGAGATATCCAGCACACAAATGAATGATAAACCCTCTCAACGACATGTCTGTGGGAATTCTGAGGAACCCAAGCCAGAGTAACTGTGTTTCACTGAACATGAATATTAAGCACAAGTGAGTTTCAAAAACCACTGCCTGGCTGCATAAGACAGTTTGGTCATGTTTGTTTCCCACTGAATTTAAGCAGAGCAAGATGATGTTGTAAGACATTTTACACCCTTCATAGGGACCAAGCTGAGTACACCCACATGTGCCCATCAACCAGAGCTGATGTAATTCTTCCTGAAATGTATTTTTATTCCATATTCTTTTCCTTACCAGTATTGCACTAACATATGATGTAGAGCAAATATGTTTCCAAAAGGGAAATTTTAGTGCCCCACAGACTTGGGCTTGGTTAACAACTGATGAGCTGGTTAATGGTACTAGAAGAAAAAACTGGGCAATTGTCTGCTCCTCACTGATGAGGTGGCTCTTATTCTTATTAATAACTTGACTGATTGCTTAAGAGCTAAGACTTAGCACAAAATTCTTCTCTATATCCTTCAGATTTAGAGGTCTTCAATCTTAAATATTTTTTATATTCAATAGCGCTGGAAAAAATAGGAATTAAATTTGGTGTAATGCCTGTTATGACACTGGATATTAGGTGAAATTAAGGGTAGAAATCAACTAAGTGGTTGTGGTTCAGTTATATTCTTTATCATTTGGGTATTACATTGCTCTAGGAAACAACCAAGCTCCTTGCTTTAATACTGGATATTTTTCATGGCACAGGAATTAATCCTGTCTGGTCCCCCAGCAATCTGAGGTCAGTGAGCAGGAGAGAAGGGAACACATTAAATCTGATACTTCTGTTAAAAAATAGCTATGGTGCAGCATGCTCAGGTTTCTGCACAACAGGGACCAAGTTTGTTTTGTGTTAAAGAGTATTACATGCATATCATGCCAGCTCACAGAAACTCAGGCAACTTTTCCATATCATTGTGATAATTTCACGAGCTGAAAATTCTCCCTACCACAGACATACCTATTTTGAGCACAACCATCTTGTCACAAAGCAACTAGCTGTTGCTTACAAAACACAAAAGTCCTGGGAGTGGGAGGTTTTATTTTTGTTGCTGGCTTCTGTTGAAAATTACACAAGTGCTGGATGAAATACTGTTTATGACCACCCTGGCTGGTCCAGCACATCACCTGCAGTTTGTAGCTTCACTGGTGAGTATAGTATAGGCAGGCTGAGCAGTCACAGAGGGCACTGAGCTGCCCTTTCCATGCTGGGAGGATGCTTAGTGAAAACATCACTATGAAGTTGGAGACCAATAAAAAAAGGTTTAAAAAGGAGTGGTTTTTTTCATATGGAACTATTTATCTTCAAGACCATGGGCAAAACCAGCAGTTGCCCCATCCTGCCAGTGAGAACTCTGCACAAATGCTCTGAAAGTTGCACAGACATCCTGCACATATTCAGTACCTGCAGCAAGGTCACACTGCCTCCTGGAAAGGCTCTTATGTGTCCCCAGTCCTACCTGCCATGACAGAAATAAAACTGTAAGGTCATCTCTGTGCACTACATTTTTTTTATTTTTAAATGGTGTGACCTTCTGTTGGAAAATCCTGATTCAATCCCTTTGCATCAGCTCCTGTTTTGTGAGAACGGGAAGCAAGGAATATACCCCAGGGTTGTTTTGTATGTTCCAGGAAATAACAGGGAAACATTCCTGAAAGTCAGCTCTCCAACATCCTGAGATCCTGGTTCTTTCTTCGGGAGGTTTTACATCACACTTGCACAGAAAAAAAACCCCAAACCCTGAAGGTGATGCACAGATGGCCCATAGGTTATTCAGGGACAAGAGATCAATTTAAGCCTCTAGATTATTTGAACCCACACAATTTAACTCAGCAGTTTTCCTGAAATATACTGGAAGGAGGAACTCAGTTCCAGGTGATACGCAAGCTGACCTCAACATTTACAAGCAACTGCACACTGGATCAGCTTTAACTGACTCAAAGATTCAGCTAAACAAAGAAAGGAGCTCTGGCATAGCATCACTGACTTGAAAACAGAGGAAATTACAAAAAAAATTTCAAAAACATGCAATAATAACAGCTGCTGATTTCCTCTAAGACATTATTTTGTAGGTAAATTGAATCATACTCGGTCTGCAATCAGTGCACACCACAGAGCAATAAATGCTACACGCAGCACAGGGCAGCTGCACCAGTGAAAATGAACCCAGCCATAAGATGCAGCCATCAAGGTACTGAGGGTAACTTATCTGTATATGTTTCCTTTCTTTGTTTTCAAAGGCAAACAGACATGCACTTAATTATCTTCCCATTCCAAGCCCAATTAGAGCCAGTTAGATGTTAAGAACTATTGAAGTGAAACAGGAGGATTGAGTTTCTATCTGTTCTGTTAATGCATACCTGGAAAGTGCCTCCTCTTCTATCTTAACCTATTCTCCCAAGAATGAAAGGCACAACTTGTGTGACACATTTCTGTGTATTGACTCTCTTTTAATGCAGGGGAGGCCACTAAGTTTTAATAAAAATGCTTTGGGCAGGAGGCTATTAGGGAAGACAACAAAAATCATGGGTTCTCCATGACAGGAAATCTGCAGCAATCCTCCATCTCAAATAGCTTTTGGAATGACTTGGATGTGTTTCCATAATCTCTTTACAATGTCCTCCACCTTTTCTTTGGTTGAGGTCACAGCAGAGTATCTTGACAGTCCAAGCAAGCTGCACACTGCCATGCACCTTTGTATTATCTTCGAGCATGGACAAACACCCCACTCCAGGTGGATATCCAGGTGTAAATTCTTGCAGGCTACAGGAGCCTATGGACCCCAGGTCTGCCACAGACTTTCACCTGCTCCAAGCCCCAGATACAACTTTTGAAGCCTTGGTGCTGCCCAGCTGGACTGATGCCACACATGCCATGACACAACCTGTGATGTCACAAACTGGCCTCAGTTTCAAGTTCAGATACAAAAAATAAAAAATAATTTCAGAGCTACCTGGCATATTCAGGAAATTCTCATTTATTTGAAATTTTTTTTTTTTTTAGGATTTCCCAAATCACTAAGTTTATATCATTGAGAAGACTACCTCCATCAAAAATGTCAGGTTTTGATATAGCTCCCATTTACTTTCAGAAACATACAAATGAGCAATTTTTCATATTCCTTTGCCAAAAACTGCTAAAAGAAATCCTCCAAACACTTCAAAGTTGCTTCCAGATGGAGGCCAACCCATGAGAAACTCCATCCAAACGACAAATGTTTTTAAAACTTATCAAATGACTAAATCAGCATGGCATAGCTGAATCCTCAGCTGCAGGAGATGCACTCAGGTTGAGTTGCAGATGAGCTTTGCTGGTGGCACTCAGTGCAATTTGCTGCTCCTCTTTGTGCATTCTCTGAAGCAGTGCCCATAATCCAGTCAGGAACAAGAGCCTGAGGAACTTGTCAGCTTCCCTGGTAGCTCCAATCCTGTGGCAGCAGCAGGTCTGAGCTGATCATTTCTGCTCAGAGGCATTAAGGCACTGAGTGGTTATGTGGGTCAGACAGCAGGGGCTTCCTTCTCTTCCCAGTTTAAAGGGAAATGTAAGTGCTCCTCTTCCTATGATAATTTACAAGGTTTCACTCTCTTTTCTCCTCTCTGACTTCTCTGCAGAACCTTACAAGCATGCCAGCCTTTTCCTGAGCTCTGCTCCCAAGATCCAGAGGCTTCTGCAGATTAAGTCCATCACATCACTATTCACCCCAATTAAACTCTTTAAAAAGACCCTTTTTGAATATAATAACAAAAAAAAAAATTCAGTTTGATCCATCCAAATCCGCATTCAGCCCAAACCAAACCCAACCTTTTCCCAAAGCTCTCAGCAAATAGCTCCCAATAATAAGTGATGGCAAAATTTCAACCTTCTGCTCCGCCCAGGCTGTTGGTGAATGTGGTGAATCCTGCCTGGCTTTTGGGAGAGGGTCATTGCCAGCATCACACAGTGGCCAGCCACCAGCTGAACTCAGCACAGCAATTCAGGGAGATGGGAAAAGCAAGAAACAAAGAGGGAAGGGGGGCTGCTTGCATCTTGTAAAGATTTTAGTACTGTCCCCAGAAACACAGAGATGAAAAAAACACATCTGGAAAACGTCTTGCAAAACACTACGTAGAAATTACAGCAAAATAATTAACATTATTAACAACATTAACTTCCACTCTTTCATTACAGTAGCTCCTGAAAATCCTGTGTCCTCCTCCCAGAGCTCAAAGAACCAGCTCAGCTATGAAGTAACAATAATGCAGTAAGACACAAGTGTGCCATGCTTCAGAGTCCCTTTAGTGCAAGGGAAATTCAAATGCTTCTCTCTGCTAACCCAGAACTGTGATAGAGACAGAACATTTCAACCATCTGCCCACCACCATGAGGAGAGCTAAGATGGAAAGAAGCCTGCTCTGCCCATCTCTCATCTCTGAGATGATTAAATGCTAATTAATAGAAATGAGCCTAAAGAAGAAACATCATGCAAATAAAAATAAAATGTCTGTCATCTGCTCCCCACAGTCACTTCTGAGTCCTGCATTTTATTTTAAAGATTCAGTCCTGAGGTTTGCAAGGCACTGAGATCAGCAGGGCTGAAAGTGCAAATTTGGTGGCTGCAGAAGGGACTCAGCACTACAGCAAAGCCAGCATCTCTCTAACAAGCTTCACTGGGTTTAAACAGCATGTGAAATATTGAAGGAGATGCTTCTGCAAGCTCACATGCACAAAGAGCCTTTCTAGATACTCATCTATTAACTCACTGGCACGTAAATTTGTAGGACAGTTGCAACAACAGAAGAAATGATGATAAAATCCAGAGATGGAGACAACTAACAGTACCAGGTAACCTAATTTCCCTCCCCGACAGCACAGGGAATTGATAAATAGTCACAGAATCAGAGATAAAATCAGATTATTGGATCCATTTTAAATTCCCTTGGTTTACCTACGATAATTGCCTTCGTTTCCTTGACAAGCAAGGCTGGAGTGAAGCAGCATCCAAAGACTCTACTGGTGTTTTCATGGAAAAGTGCTAACAAGGCCTCCCCAGCACCTTTCCCTAGAATTTATATTTACCCTGTGTAGCACACAACAGGTTGCTCAGAGCAGGAGGGAACACTAAACAGCCAAATGTTTACTACACACACAGTGGCACTCCCCCACAGCCTCCTGTCCTTCCTTGTGGATAAAAAGGGCTCCTGCCACTGCTGGGTTATGAATGCATCCTGTGCCTTCCCAAACAGAACTGAAACATCTTCCAAGTCCCCCACTATCCCCCTTCAGTCCAAACTGACCCATTTGTGTGAAAATGTCACCATTCTCAAACCACGGAACTGTTCTGATGCAAACTCCAAGGTCAAGTGGTTGCACTTGCTGAGATGCAAGCACAGCTCCACAAACAGTAAAGAAGGAGGATTTAGCCAACAGCAAAGTCAATTATTCCATTAAATGAGGTGCAAAATGCTAATTTGTACGAAAACCACACAATTTTCAGAATGTGAAAAAGCCCAATCAAAACCCCACTAAACTAAGCGAAGCTGTGTACATGTCCCAAGAAGGAATTCACAAAGCTGACTGGAGTTATGGTTTCAAACACCATCTAGCCTTTTTTGTTTGTTTGTTTTTAAAAACCCAGTTATTTGTTTAGCCATCAGAATTCACCTTGGGCTATGCTTACTGGAAAACACCATTATCTTTAATCTTTCATGTATATCATTATGAGAACAGAACAGGGAACAACTGACTTAAGGAGGCAACTGCATAAGGTTTGTGCTGAACAATGGAGCACTTCAGATCTGTCATGATGGGGGGATACTGGGCATTTTTGACAGCTTGGTTTTTTTGGGATTTCAGGTAACTACATACGAGTAATAACACTTCTTTCTAAAAGTATAGCAATGTTGACTTTGCAGTCAAATGGAACCACCAAGAGATTGAGCAATCTAAGCCACATGGGAAAGCTAAAAATTTCCAAAAATATTTCATCTAAAACCATCTGCTAACATATATTTAAGAAGAATTAAAAGAGAAGAAATACAGGCATGGTAAGAGGTATTAAAAAGAACAGATACATGCAGGAACCAATGCAGAAACACTGGAAAGAAGATTTGGGGAGAAAACCAGTTATTTCAGCAACACAGCTGGACACATATAGGGGAGATGAGTAATGCCACTAGTAACTCAAAGGGACACACAAATTTAATCCCACATTGTAATGCAGAGCTCAGATGGCTGCATTTGAGGACGGGTCAGGAGTTGAGCCATAAATCTGTGCTCTCAAGCAGGCTGCCACACTCACTCTTTGTCTCAGCCGTTTCCTGGAAAACAGTTCTGTGAGCCCTGGAATGGCAGGGAAATGCCCCCTCCAGCCTCCTGCCACAGTGGGAGGGGTCTGTCCCAACAGCTGAGCCACTCCCAGCACCACAAGTGGCCCCTTTTGGGGGAATTCTGAGAAGATGAAAATGGAGGGGAGGCACTTTAAATCACTCACTAGGACTTCCCACACCTCCCATGCCAGAGGGGCACTGAGCCCACCACCCTTCATGGGGCCATCTCCAGACCCCCTGACCTCCACACCAGTGACACCACATTCCCAGAGGAGCTGGCAAAAAGAAGAGGAACTGTATGAAAACACACAATTTGCACCTTTTTTTAAAATCACAGCCAATCAACACCCACCTGCCCCACCTCTCTCCTGCCCCCTGCCAACTTCCAAGGGATTGCACCAGGAGGCACAGGTCTATTTTCAAGGCAATAAAAACTCAGAAAACCAAATTACCACGAACTATGAGCAGGTACCTTAGTTCTGATTTTGTCACATAGCCAAAGACAGGCCAAGCTCTAAGAACCTAATGTAGCCCCCAAAAACTCTGGAAGATGCTCTTCAGATCAGTGACCCATCTTGGAATGTTATCTAAATGGAAACTCTATTTACATGTTTTTATGACACTAACTGACAGCAAGAAAACCCCATTCCAGCAGGACAGCACACACAAAGCACTCATTTGGTGCCAAGGGTCTCACAGGGCCTGGGATCAGAAAATAATCACTTTGCTATGGTGCCTATTTGGGGCAACAACAAGCTTTGCATGGAAGAAAACACTCATTTTCCTCAGCCATATAACTTTAAGGATATGAGTGCATGCCCCCTTAAAGCTCCCTCCCAAAACATTGAGGCAGGCAGTTAATTTGGTAACAAAATATATTTAGAAGGCTACAGTAAAATATTAATTATACACATGTTTTAAGACCAAAGGTTACTTAAGTACTAGACAAATACAAGCTACTGAGGGGTGCTTCAAGGTTTCTCTCTCCTATAAAAAATTCACTTAGAATTCTAATTCAAAATTCATTTTCTCTTAAAAACAAGACAGGCTCTAACACTGATTTCTACACAAGCAATTTATGATACCCAAAAGGAAAAAATAAAAATAGCTAACAGCCAAGCAGAGCTTTTATCACCCTTTTTTTTTTTAATCTGCTAGTTCCAAACCAGATGCATTCAGTATAGAATTCTGATTAGGAAAAAAATGGCTGTTGAATTTTTATTACTACATCCCTTAAGGACCAAAAATGGTAACCTTAGGCATTTAATGTGTTCTATGAATAACAATACATATGAGCACACAAAAAGCTTATTATCTCTGTTTATGGATTTTTTTACCATGTTGATACATTTACAGAAAGAAGTTGGAAAGTATGGGGAGGGGGAGGAGAAGAAGCTATCAAAATAACAAGTTACATTAAACAAAACCTATTTGGAAAGGAACAAGCTACGCAGCATGAAATTTGAATGAACTGTGTCTCCCCATTATGGTCCTACAGCTCCCATGAAATCTGTGCAGCCTCATTTAATGCTCATACTAAAAGCCTTCACCTATACACATCTGTCCCACAAATACAGATGCAATTCATACTTAAGCCTGACAAAAAATCACTTGTTGGGGGAACATGCTGTGAACACAGACTTTCTTATTTTATAAACAATGTGAAGCACACAGGAGTCCTTCACGATGGTTCAGAACAGCTCACTAGAGGCAAAGAAGCATCTTCTCCCCACTCCCTCACATCTGTAACCACCTGACCCACCAGGCAAAGGGCTGCCACCACACACCACCCTGCCACAGGACGAGTTTCTGCCCTGTGCTGTATCACAGCTCCATTCCCACAGCTAGAAAAAAACCCCATACAAACTGCAGCTAAGCAACACAGAGCTTTCTCCTTCAGAAATCAGCTTACAACCTCTCCAAAAAATGTGGGAAAGCCGTCAGAATAAAAATTTACAAACCAGCCATTTGTGATGCTGGCATGGTTTCCCTCTGGTATTTAGCTCAGTCCAAGAAAAAAAAAAATTAAAATAGTTCCTCCAATAGAATCCTTCCCATATTTTCAGCTCTGAGAATTCACAAGGACTCAAGTTGAGTTACACTGACTCTGGAACCAGCAGATTCTAAGAGTACAAAAATCACCCCAGAAAATAATGGAGGGGGGGATTGAGGGAAGTCCATACATCCCTCAGCTCTCAAGCTTGACTGAAAAAACCAAAATGAGCATATTGACAGAGCAAGCCATGTTTTTGCTTCCTCATGGCATCCTGCTCCAATTTATTCTAAATGGATTCAGAGCCCAGAAAGAGGACAAAAATATGAATTAGCTTTTGTTCTTCATTTTAGCACTGAAGAACTGATAAAGACTTAGAATCTGCTGTCCAATGCTCTGGACCTTTACCAAATCCTGTGCTGTCTTCTTCCACTGCCACTTGCCTATGTCCCTTGAGAAACCAGATGCAACAGCAAGCATGATTCTCCATTCTCCTTTGATCATGGCTGCAGGATTCTGTCCCCAACCATTGATTTCCTCCTCCTTCTCCAGGCTCAAGCAGGAGGACAAACAGAAATTCTGGTAACCATCAAATGTTAAGTAACTGGAAGAGTGGGCCATGCCCTTGGAGAAGATCAGGCCACACAGGAGCCTGACCCACAGCTCAGAGGAAAAGAATTCACAGCAGAGCATCCCACCAGCACAGCTGTGTTGCTGGAGCCATTTCCTGGGTTCTGACAGAGCCCAAACCGAGCTCAGCTGTGTAATTTACCCCACGAGGTCCCAGCTGTCAACCTGGCCTGGCATCCTGACAGCCTCCGGCACAAATGCCCTCGGCCAGCTGCTTGGCTCAGGGTACAATTCTCTCTTTTTAAATGAGATTAGTGCTGGTGAAATGTGCTAGCTCAACGGGCATGCTGATCTAAGCTCTCTGTTTATTCGGGCTGCAGAAGATACAACAATTACTTAAAAAAAAAAAAGATACAATTTTAAAAGATGCCACGAATTTGCCTGCCTCCTGCAGTTGCTCACTCATCACAGAATGAAGAGGGGTTTCTCACAGATCTGCTGAGGACTGAGGACTGGAAAGGATGAATCTTGAAACTGTGGTAAGTACATAAACTTAGCCACCTACCTCCTTGAGACTAATGTGAAGAATCTACTTGCCAACAAAAACCCCAACAGATAATTCTGGCTTCCTATCCATTTCAGTATCAGACACCTTTACTTCCACCAAGATAATTAAAAAAAGGGGGGGGGATATGTTAAATATCGAGGGGATGGGGTACAAGGGAGCCAATGACACCGAGGTACTGCCATAAGTATGGATAAACAAAAATGTGTTTTGGTTATGCTTTAAAAAAATAAAAGCCTAAGAAGTTAAAGTTGAAACAGCTGAAGTCCTATGTTCACTGTAAGGATGTGAAACGTTATTGCCATGAATAAGCAATTATTGGTTTAGAACGCCTTTTTAAGCAGAAAGATGAAGATTTGAGCCAGTGTGTTCCCCAGCGCAGAGCTACCAAGCCGAGAGAGCACAACCAGCTCCCCCGGCTGGGAAGTGACAAACGCGCCTCAGCGCGCTGCGCCGATGCTGTGCGGAGCAGGTCCCTAACTGCACACAGCGGGGCCATTACCGTGTGCTGTCACCGTGTGCCATTAAAAGCTCTTTAACCTGCCGATGGCCGCCGCGATGCGCGGCTGCTGCCGGGGATGTGCTGACTAACAGGCCGGGGCGCAGCCAAAACCTCCAGCCCCCTGAAAAACACGGCCGGGCCGTGTCAGGCAATCGCGGCAACTCAATTAATGCATCTGGGTCAGCAAAATGGTTTGCGGGAGCCTGAGCCCGGTTACGAAACGCGGATACCGCGGCCGGGGCTCCGGCAGCAGGTACCGGGGGGCTCGGGCGGCATCGCCCGCGGAGGGACGAGGATGCGGCGGGGACACGGTCCGGTAATGGAGACACGGTCCGGCGTGGGGACACGGTCCTGGCGGTGGGGACACGGTCCGGCATCAGCGACATGGTTCTGGCGATGGGGACACGGTCCGGCCGGCCAGGAGGGCGGCGGGGAGGGGACAGGCTATGGAGGCTTTCAGGGAGACCCCTGCAACTTTCCCCCGCGGGGGCTCGGGGGGATGTGCTCGCCGCGAGAGGAGGCAAACCCCATCATTTTTTATCCATGGAAATGTGTTTATCTATATGTGTGAGCTCATATATATGTGTGTGTGTGTGTGTGTGTGTGTGTGTGCATGCAGATCTGTATCCGGCGGACATGCCCCGTCCCTGCTCGCCCGGCGGTGCCAGCCCGGCCGAGCCGCGCTGCGGAGACCCCGGTGCCCCCAGCCCCGGGCAGGTGGGGCCGGGGGTGCCGGGCCGTGCCCTGCCGTGCCCTGCCGTGCCCGTGTGCCCGCGCCGCGCCGAGCCGCACTCACCCAGAACACGAAGGAGTAGATGATGAGGAGGGTTTTCAGACACGTTATCACGGGTTTGGTCTCCATTCTCCTCGATGCCATAATACTGAGATCCCGGCTGCAGGCTGGGCGCGGGAGGAGGCGGAGGAGGAGGGAGGGAAGGGGGAGGGAGAAGGGAGCGGGGGGGCGGAGGGAGGTGAGCTCAGCGCCCGGCTGCCGCGGCCGGGCTTACCGCGCCTCCTGCTGCCAACCGGGGACCCCCGCCCGGGCACGGGGCTCCGACACCGCCTGCCCGGGTGACATTTACCTCAGGGATGGGGGAGCTGAGGTTTTGAAAGATGAGGTGAAGGACACCCCCCCGGCCGCCCCGTTTTGTCGGGAAGATGCTCGGAGGCGTCGCTGGAGCTGCTCAGGGGTTTGGGGATGGAGGCGCTGCACGCTCGGAGCTACAGAGGGAATTGGCCGTACGGGAGAAAACATCCTTCAGTGTCATGGTTAGAATGTGTGTTCCTGCAAGCTTCAGAGGTCTGGAGAGCACAGCAAGGGCAAGTAGCGCAGGTTTGGCGGTGCTCTGGTCACAGCCACGCAGTGTGGCTGAGCAAGAGCTCTGCACCGAATCCATGTGAAGGGCCGGGGCTCCTCCAGCTCTCCGGCTGTGCCGTGCCTCTTCTGCAGCTCTGTGCAGGTGACTGTGTGGAGCTGTAAGAGCTGTGACCTATGGACGGTGCCTTACAAGAGCCTGGCCTTGGCTTTATGTCAGCCTCGAATGTGAACTCTATGCTACAACTATTCTGGTCATTGCACCCCAGCTAAACTGATCAGAAACCTCACACTTCTATGTCTCTGAGACCCCCCAGTTTCAGCTGGATCAGAGCTGAGTGACAGTACAGCCCGGAGAGGGCACAGAGCTCCCGAGGGAGCCTGTCCCTCCTCCTTGTCACACAGCCACCATGGGGAATCCAGCAAGGGGTGCACAGCAGGGAAATAACCGAGCTAGTCTGGGCATGAAAAAGGAGCTCATCCTGCAGAGCCCTGGCAGCAGAGCAGTGGTGTGGGAATAAAAAAGGCTTGTGGGCTGGCTGCCTCCAGGAGAAGCATGGCCAGAATGAGGGCACACATGTCCTGGCTGCTGTGCCAGGACCGTGGGCAGGCACAGAGGGGATGCCTTCAGGGTTTTTCCTGTAGTTCACATTTTGGGGGAGGTTATGTGTGCAGGGGAGGGGATGCTGGAGCACTGTGTGTCCCTCCTGAGTGGTGTGGCTGCGCACAAAGCAGGGATCTGAATTATGCCTTTAACTGCATTAAAATCAAAACAAGGTCAGCACTAAACAGCGAATCTCCTCAAGCTACAAAAATAATGTAGTTGGTGCAGCTGAGACATATCAAAGTGATGAAACAGCCCTTGCCATTCAAGAGACAGTGTTTGAAAAACAGAGTGAGGAAAAAAATGGTTCCTGAGCGAGTGCTTTTGTAATATGCAGAAGTTTTGCCATGAAGACTGATGCAGGATTTTGCTGGGTTTAACTTATGACTTTTAGAGCTGTAAGCCTGCTGTTTCCCAAAACAATGGAGGCATCTAAAAGATGGTTGGAGAGGGAGTATTCTGCAGGAGATATGGGGGATTTTTTTAAGCAATCACCACTTTTGTGGAAAATTCAGATGACAGGTGCATAAATCTTTATTGGCTTGGCCATTAAAATGTAAATAAGTGCACTAACTGCAAAAAATTGTATTGACACTAACAACAGTTATAAATATTCACTGTACAAAAATTACACTAAGATTTTTGACAGAAAATAGCTCCAAGCTGGAGAATTCTCTTCCTTCCTCTCACACATAGGCTGTAGAAAGATAAATGCTGCTGTCACAGCCCAGGGGACAGCAGCCATTTATTTCAGTAGCTATGGTTATACTTCCCCTCCCCTTCAGGTGTTTTTAAGAAAGCATGAAACAAACTATAATATCAATCAGAATGGGTATTTTGGTAGATGCTGATTCTGACAAAGACTCACATTTTCTGCCAACAGCATGTGATTTTAGGTCACTCTGTCCCATAGTGCCTAATTTGGGATAGATCCCCTGAGTCTTCTCAGAAGGATGTGCTGGGGATCTAAACTGAATGAGTGCCTACAAAGTTTCCCTTGACAGTGCTGTTAAAGCTCACAGGATTTTGCACCAGGGAACCAGAGAGAAAACAGAGGTGCAAGAAGAAAAGCCCACATCAAGAAATACAGCTCCTTTCTTCAGAAATGTCAGGCCTGGAGGGTATGATGTCCTGAGCACTGAGAAACAGAGGCTCCATGATATCTCCACCTGAGCCTACAGTCTTCTCACCAGGCTGTCTTTGGAGGAACTCTCAGTTCCTTTTTGGCATGCAGTCAAGGAGGATATACTTTATTGGATGTAGATGCAAATTTTGGATTAAAAATGAGAATGTCTGAACAGAGCTGAACAAAAATCTGCCTGATTACAGCAAATACCATTAAAATATGACAAGAGCACCGAGCCATCAAACATTTTAGACTTAAATGGAATTACTGAACAATTGCTAGCCTTTATGTGTGTCTTGGAAACACATCTACCTTTTAAAAATATTTTTATCGTAGTTTTGCAGATTTGGGAGGGCAGATTCTCAAGTATTACTTGAACAAAATCAAAGCAAGCCTTTCTAAAGCAAAATACATTTTCAGTTCTGTAATCCACGTTTGCAGAGTTGGGAACATAATTGCTCTTCACATCTCCCCACAGAGAGAACATTCTTGTAGTTATTCAAAACAGGACATTTTTGCCTAACTGTGTCATTTGAAAAATATTTCTTTAAAACACTGGCAGTTTGCAGGGGTTTCTTCTACAATTTATAAGCTTGTATTTCTTCATAATGCACAGGGAATATCCTGTCTTAATAAGTCTGTTTCAAAGCATCAGTCTAGAAGGAGCTCCTTCATCCCTTGGCAGAGCATTGAAATTGAAAATGAGGACTTCCATCCTTACCTGGAGCTGATCTTGGCTATTTGATGGGTAAATAAATTCTTTCTGGGGGTATAGGGGGAAAAATGTAAAGGTCTCACACCCTTCTGCAATTACAGCAGGTGAGAAATGTGGTGCTTTGTTCTCTTCATGCCCATTCTGGCCTTTCATTCTGGTTTGCTGTGGTGCTGTTGAGTGTGAAGGCAGCAACCTCTGCTATCCTTTATTGGGCATTCAGGCTTATAATCCACACTCACTTCATCCTCTCTGGAGAGCAGAGGTTTGAGGGATTTTTGTCCTTTTCCCATTCCCCTGTCTCCATGTGGCCTGCCAGTGGCTGTCCTCAGCTGGCAGAGCCTGCATCGCTCCATTGCAGAGTAACCACAAACTTTGTGGCAAAATGCAGGAAGCAGGAGGAAAAACAAGTGTCTGACAATTTTTCTGCACCCATGGGTCACAGGTCAGTTCAGGCAACTCTGTGCAGGTCCCACTGCCACCTCTGCATCACACATCCTTCAGCTCTAAAAAAGCAGAGCTCTCACTCACACAGCAGCCAGTTTGTCACATGGCTGGTGGCACATTTGTCACATGCTTTTGGCAGATGCATCAGTGGGACCAAGCTGCCAGGCCCAGCCCCCAAAGTGTGTTTTCTAAAGATGCCTCAGGCTTTATAGGTCCCCAAGGAAGAGATGTGGGGTACAAAACCAGTGCCAGAGAATGATTTGCCAGTAAAGAGGCTGTAAGGAGATGAATGTAGTGTTGTCAAAGTCAACCAAGATATTTTCATTTACCACATCTTGGAAAGAAAGGCCCAGTGTCCTGCAGCACAGGCATAAGGGAGCACACACAGACATCAGCTTCAGAGTTTGGCAACAGGTATGAGTTAGGATGAAAGTCATATTCAGCACTGATTCAATATAAAGGGCTTCTGGGAATGGCTCTGCAGTATTGAGATCGTGGTGCTGACCCTGATGAGCAGCAGTACCTGTGTGCAGAGGAAGTAGTACTGCTGGGAAACTTTCTTAAACCTTTTGAAAAGATCTTTAGGATGCATTGTAGGAAGCACCTCATGCTTTATGAATGATGCTCAGTTCATGCTCTAATGTTAGGCCAAAAAGAGATGTCCTTTATCCCATTTCCCTTCAGAGCAGGCATGTAATATCTGGTTTTATCAGTAACTTTGATACCAATAAGCTTTTCATAACTCTTCTTATTTCTCAGAAAATGCCTTGATTGAAAAGGGAAGTTTACAGCTGTTCTGTAGGCAGGTATTTCTCATGGCCTGTGATGACTTTCCTGATTACTCCAGAGCTTTGTGAAATGTCCTCTTGAAGGGAACAGAAATACATTTGTGACTAAGCATAACTACCACAACAGGATAAATTAAAATCACCAGCATTTACAGAGGGAGGGTGGAGGACTTGGAAAAGATAAGAGGTCAGAGAGCAGAAAAATACACAAAGGGCATATAAACACACAAAGAGCAGGTCTATGTTATTTCAGGAGAAGCATTATTACATCTCCAGATGATGGGAGTTTTGACACACAGCAAGAAGAATGGAGCCATGCAATTTTATTATCTTCATCTTTAGCAATAAAGTGACAATTAACCCTGCACATTTGCCAAGTCACTCAAGTTGGTTTGTCAGACTGTATTTTCTCTGCTATTTCTTTTCTTTGCAGTTATGGATAACAGCACCCTGTGTGTCCCTGGAATACCTGGACATTTTCTTAAGGTCAGTAGATAATTTACAATAATCTGGGGAGGAATTATATAATTTCTTCTTCTTGAAGGA